>NC_080409.1:46682857-47001785 GCF_030265065.1 Corythoichthys intestinalis | reverse complement strand
ATTATGAAATTCCGAAGGGTTTGGTGAATGCTCCTGTGAAACTCGTGGGGTACCTTTAGCAAGGTTAAGAACAACTGTTACAGAATTCTATCAGTGTAGTCAAAGGTTTAAATCGTGAAAGTTCAGGTTTTGAAACTAAATAGCTGATGATAAAAATAAACAAAAGCCTGATTATTTTGAATATCAAAAACAGAATTTCCAAATTAGTGGTTATGGTTTGTGTCTAGTTATTCCAAGTTTGCCAAGTTTATCTGTAGTTGCCTGCTCCTAATGTGTCGACCAGTCCACTACCTCTTGTGTCACCCACTTGATCCTCCTCGTTTTGTACCTTATGTCTGTGTATTTAAGCTTCCTAAGTGTGTGATTGTCGATGTCAGACTTGTGTTCCCATGCCTAATTCAAGCCAAGTTTCCGTTTGGTAGTAAGTTGCTTTTGATAGCCAGTCTTTTGGTCACCTCCTGAGTTTTGTTTGTAATTTGTTTTTCTGTACTTTTCTGCATTCAAATATTTTTGAGTTCATTACTACAACCTGTTATGCCTGCATTTGACTACAATATGCTTGTTCCTCGCCTGCTCACCTTGACCCCTGACAGGTTAGTTTGGTTCTTAGTCTCAGGGAAAAAGGATTGATTTGTAACATTCCCCAAGGTCATAAGGACCAATTTCTTGTATTTCCTTTATTATGTAGACTTGCAATTTGAGTTTTCATAGACTGTGATCGACTGTACTGTATGAAACATCTTGATTTAGAAATTCCATCCATCTATCATCTGCCGCTTAATCCGGGGGTCAGATTGTGGGGGCAGCAGCTTTAGCAGGGAAGCCCAGACTTCCCTCTTCCCAGCCACTTCAGTCGGCTCCTCTGGTGGGATCCCAAGGCATTCCCAGGCCAGCCGAAAGACATGGTCTCTCCAGCGTGTCCTGGGTCGTCCCGGGGCGTCCCACTGGTGGGACATGCCCAAACCACCTCTCCAGGGAGTCGTCCAGGAGGCATCCGAACCAGATGCCCGAGCTACCTCAACTGGCTCATTTCAACGCGGAGGAGTGGCGGCTCGACACCGAGTCCCTCCCGGATGACCGAGCTTCTCACCCTATCTCTAAGGGGTAGCCCGGACACCCTGCGTAGGAAACTCATTTCGGCTGCTTGTATCTAGGATCTTGTTCTTTCGGTCACGACCCACAGCTTGTGACCATAGGTGAGGCTAGGAACGTAGATCGACTGATAAATCGAGAGCTTCGCCTTTCAACTCAGCTCCTTCTTCACCACTATGGGCCGGTGCAGAGTCCACATCACTGTAGACGCTGCACCGATCCACTAGTCGATCTCCCGCTCCCTCTTACCCTCACTCGTGAACAAGACTCCAAGATACTTGAACTCCCTCACTTGGGGCAGGATCTCATCCCCTACCCGGAGAGGGCACGCCACCCTTTTAGGCTGAGGACCACGGTCTCAGATTTGAAGATGCTGATCTTCATTCCAACCACTTCACACTTGGCATTCAAACTGCTCCAGTGAGAGTTGGAGGTCACGGCTTGATGAAGACAACAGCAACACATCATCTGCAAAAAGCAGAGATGCAATACTGAGGCCACCAAACCGGACACCCTCAACGCTTCGGCTGCACCTACAAATTCTGTCCATAAAAATTATGAACAGAATCGGTGACAAAGGGCAGCTTTGGCGGAGTTTAACCCTCACTGGGAACGAATTCGACTTACTGCCAACAATGCGGACCAAACTCTGACACCGGTCGTACAGGGACCGAACAGCCTTACCAAGGGGCTCGGAACCTCGTACTCCTGGAGCATCCCCCTCAGGACTCTTTGAGGCACATGGTCATAAGCCTTCTCCAAATCCACAGAACACATGGAAAATGGTTGAACGAACTCCCATGCACCCTCGAGGATCCTGCCAAGGGTGTAGAGCTGGTCCACTGTTCCACGGCCGGGACGAAAACCACACTGCTCCTCCTGAATTCGAGATTCGACTTCCCAACATACCCTCCTCTCCAGCACCCCTGAATAGACTTTACCGGAGAGGCTGAGAAGTGTGATCCTTCTATAATTGGAACACACCCTTCGGTCCCCCTTTTCTGCCAATCCAGAGGCACTGTCGCCGATTTTGAAGTTCTGACAATCCAGAGGCACTGTCCCCAATTTTGAAGTATTTATATCAAATGACTGTCAACTTGCGACCGGTTCCAGATCTCAGTCATTCTGAGAGCTGATCGTTTCCAATATCCTGTAGTGTTGTTTCCTGGGGAGGGGGCTTTCTAAAAATAACCCATTGGTTGCAAAGGCCAGACATCCTTGTCACCTCTCAGTTCTCATGTGTTCGTCCCCACACTTGCTCGGTGTCACAGCGAGAGGTCTTTTCATTTTGTCAGATCTCTTAATGACTGTATATGTGCCTTGACTATCAATCTCTCTACAATAGTCGTGACCCAATGAAAACAGTGGCTTTTGTGGAAAAGTTGACCGCAATACCTTCTCTCTTTTGCTCATGTCATACTGATGGATTAACTTCCCTGGATTCATGTCTTTTTTACTTGGGGGTTATCAAGCCTCAGCCTCTTTGGTCACAGGGCACTTTCTTAAATACAGGCTTGATTCATGAGGTCCCTTGGGGTACTGTCTTGTGGGCTATTTCATTTCACAAAGCAATCTATCTCACTTAACTCATTCGCTGCCATTGACTACGATAGACATAAAATCAATTTTAACTGTGCAGGGAGTGATGGCAGTGGATGAGTTAAAACAATAGATACCTGTGCAGAATACCCTTTAGAGATTAGTTTCACTGTAATTTATGTACTTGGAGTCATAATATGTAATCTGAAAATTAAATCATAGGATATGACATACCCGACTGTGAAGGAATTATAGCGCGGCTGTACTTACAAGACATTTAATAATGGAGCAGAATCAATGAGTCACTCCGCCTGAAGCGTATGTACGTGCACCGGGAGCATTGCTACAGGCGTGTGACTGTAAAATGTAGACTCCTGTATGTGTTGCGTTCATTGGCAGTGGAATAAGCAGTTTTAATGAATACGAAATGCCCGCAAGCAAGCAAAGGTCACATCTAAATTTCAGTGTGACAAAATTCAATCTATACAGGCTCTGTCAATTCTCTGACACACAAATGAAGGATATTGAATTTTTCATGGGGGGGGGGGGCGTGACTATGTCTCATGGGAAGGCTGCCAGACAGACAGGCACTTTGAAGAGTCTGCAGATTTGTAAACTGGACGCGAGTCTTCACTCTGTCATTCATGTATCAAGCTTTGTGGAGACCAATTACTGTCATAAGTAGACCCTTTTCTGAATATACTGTTAGTGGGCTTAATGATAAAAGTGTAATTTATAATTGTTCAAACAGCGTTTTTAAAGTTTTATAATTTAGGTAGTCCCAGGGTTACAAATGAGATCCGTTCCTAAGCTGGCAATGTAAACCGAATTTCCACGTAAATCGGAATTAACCCTTTAACTCATTTGCTCCCAAAAACATTTAAGTATGTTCTATTTTTAATTGTTTCAGTGTCTTAAAGATTTTTGGAAAGAAAGTATTTATACGTCTTTTAAGTTTTTTTTTTTTAGAAGAGACATCTCTAGGTTCTGATGCAACTTAGCTCCAAAGCACTGAAAAATCCATTTCAAAGCAATCAAACTGGCCACTGGAGGGCAGTAGCGCATTAGGTAAGACCCGCAACCAGATTCAGCGGAACAAACGGCCGGGGCGCCGGCGGAAGACAACCGAATGGACGTCCAGGATGCCAGGCGGCGGACAACCGAGCAGAACAACCGGGAGGACGCCCGGGATGCCAGGCGATGGACGACCGAGCAGAACGACCGGGACCACCAGTGCAGCGGACGATGCTGTTGACTCCGTGCTGCTCGCTGAGCAGAGCCCGCGGCGCCGTGCTCGACCGCTCGCGTCCCCCGCACCCTCCAGTGTCCCGCGACTCAACCGGAAATGCGCACGGCCAAACCAGTTTCCCCCCAGGAACACAAGTTCCCCACGCGAACTCCGCCACGAGGCAGTGGTTACCACTAAAGAAAGACTCAAAAAAATCCATCTTGATGAGACAGACGGCGGTGATGAGGGAAAAGTATACCTCGGCTGTCGCGGCCACAATAGCGTCATCTCTCAGTTCAAATGTGTAAATAAATTGTTACTTTGCTATGAAAAGCTCTATTTGTCTTGTTGCTCAAACTAAGCTATTTTTCTAATGCTGATATCTAAAGAATGAAAAAAGACAGTCTAATCTTTCTTTTGGTGGGTTCCATGTTTATATAGCAATAGAACAGAATTTTCTGTGGGCCTTGCAAAATCAGTCAATATCCAGTAAAACGGCCGGGAGCGAAGGGGGTTGCTCCTGTGAAAATGGCTGGGAGTGAATGAGTTAAGTGCCCCAAAATAATCCCCAAATTCCAAAAGTATTGTATTTTGTTTAATGATGGACGCTGCCCTCTGGTGGCAGCGTTGGGTCTTATCAGACTGTCGCCTTATGACTGAGGAGCAGACCCTCGTCTGACATGGATCAAGAACAGCTGCGCTCTGGTTTGGCCCACATCAGGCTGTAAGTTGTTTCAGCTAATATATGTTTGTGTGTGCATTTGTAATTATGTTTATAGCTACCATGTGTGGAGTTAGGTGTGAACGATTTGCTATGAGCATTGTAAATACGTTAGCATTCGTAGCATTTAAGCTAGCAGACTTTTGTAGGAAAGTTAGACTCATTTAATATACTAAATTTACATATTGATCAGACTAGATGGACGTTTTGAACACCAATTGTTTTGTGTCCAGTGTTGTTAAAATGCGTGTCGTTTCGAACATAAGTGTACACAGGAATGTGTGTAACAGCTTTACAAATTGTCAAAAGTGAAGGAAGTAAAACGCTTCAAAAAGCACAATTGCCTTGTAAAATGTCTGTCAAGCTAAAGAATTTCACGTTTAGTGAGGACAGAACACGTCATATTAATAAAGTACAGTATAAAATAAGATAGTATGAGGTACAATAAGGTTCTGTTTATGCAATTGAAAAAAAAAAAAAGACTGGCGACAAAATGGCTTACGAGACTCCGGTGTCTTAAAGTCGAAATGGCGTAGGTCCAGTACGTCGAAACCTAGAGACTACCTGTATATAAAAAAGAATTATAAATAAATAAATAACTTTTTCAATGCCGTTTTATCTAGCCCTTCTCAGTCGTTTTTATAAGTTACTGCCAGTGTTGAAACACAGACTTTGAGCGCACTTTTGTGGTTTAGTGTAAAAACAACATGTAAAACAGGGTACCCGCGGGTTATTAAAAGTATTAAAAAAGTATTGAATTTAGTTTTCCATTATTAAAGGTATTAAAAGTATTAAATTAGCTGTCGTAAGTCTGGGATTTTTTCACCGTGGTTTTAATTTTGAAGAACATCTCAGTGCAACCTAGATTATATCCATGACAAAGTTTTTTTTTTTAAATCCATAACGAAGATGACGCGTAGAATTTTTACGATGCACTGCACTACAAATCATAATGCACCTCGTGCGTACGCGCTGTTAGCATCATTAGGATCAACATCACAACAGCAGGCAATCGCACAGTACTGTGTGCTGACGTAAGGAACTGCTCAGATGCCTTAGTTGTTATGTTCGTCGAAAGCCTCAACAAGACAACCAAGTCCAAACAGTGAGGTATTGGATCAGCAACCAAGTCGCATCCAGATACTTTGGGTCGCAGTTTATGGGTCATGTGAAGGCAGTGGACCTGCTTAACATCTCAAAGTAAGTTGCCAATTTCTCCAATTAAAATGTGTTAGATGCAATAATGTATTTCTGCACGGTTTGCCTTTCGAATGAATGTGAATTTCATAGTTTTAACTCAAGAGTTAGCCATGTTCAATGGGGTATTGGCAGGTGCACTAGCCTTAGCATGGATAAACCGGAGTCGTAGATCCACCATCACCCTCAGATACACAACAAGGCTGACACTATTATTGGAACGAGTGCAGGGTAATGTTGATCTGAATAACATGGCATGGTGATAGGCAAATTATAATGTAGGTGATAGTAAAACGCCTCCTGGTATATTTAAAATAGAGCTGAAACGAGTACTCGAGCAACTCGAGTAACTCAAGTTTGAAAACAGATCCGAGTAATTTTATTCACCTCGAGTAATCGTTTATTTTGACAGCTCTAAGCATCACGTTTTGCTCGGACTACTTTTAATGCGGGACAACGCGCTGTCACGTGCGGAGAGGAAGAAGGAAAAAAAAAAACTTACTGCAGCCGACAGCCGCCACAAACGACGCCGACGTTGCTAAATACTAGCCCGCACGATGCTACGTTGGTACAGGTAGCGTCTGATGCGTCTCATAGAGATCACATGTATGTTGAACTAGATGCGAAATGATAGACTCGGCCGCGTCTGGGCAACGTTAGTAAACAGCCGCCATCTTAAAGCAGTAGAGCGCTAAGCGCTAATAAAGAGCGCTAAGCGCTAATAAATAAGATTAACGTTACTGTCGCTACTAGCTCACGTAATGTTAGCCCTGCGGAGGGCTAGGTTTCAATTAATTATGACCACTGTCGATGTGTGGCTAACGTGTCTTACATACAGGCTTTAACATAACATAGCATTGTGGAGTGATGAGGGTGTAAAATAAAAACTTAATCATGCTAACTATCAATTTTAGCTCAGTAGTCAATGCTGGATAAAACACCAAGTTGCACTGGTCCCTAATGTGCTCCAATACAGCCTGTATCATATATTTATTTTGAACACTGCAAAAACTCAAAATCCTACCAGGACTTACAGTTTAGACTAACTTAAAACTTAACTAGAACTTAAAAATGGCTTGACACAAATAGAAATGCAATTGAAACACGTGGGAAAAAAATCCTAACTTTTAAGGGATGTGTGTTATCAAGCGTAACGGCTTTTTTAGGTAAGATATATATAATTTTTTTTTTTTAATAAGATCTAAAAGTTTTTTGAGTGAAAGCAGTGAATTTGTCTTTTTTTTTTTTTTTTATTCTAGTTACATCTGAGATGCAATTGTTGGCTGTTTTCAACAATATACATCGAAAATAAAGACATTGATTGACTGAAAATGGTTCAAGATTAGATGAAATGTCTTGTTTTCTCATGTATATTTATAATTGCTCTTCACCTAAAAATATATTTGTTTTATCCGATTACTCGATTAATGGATAGAATTTTCAGTCGATTACTCGATTACTAAAATATTCGATAGCTGCAGCCCTAATTTAAATGTTTTTCTTGATTGAATAAGAGTATGGATTTTCTCTATCTGATTAAAAGAAATGTCTTCAATAGCTAACAAAGGATTAACATGTGTATTGTATACTTCTTGTAATGTGATTAGAAAAAAACAATTACCAAGGGAAATGGTCATGTGTAGCTTTTTTATTTTGTGGTAATTAATGGTAAACTACTGCCATTTAGTGGCTGTTTTTTAAACTTTCACTGCCAATTGCAAGATTTTCCCAAGCACTTTACAGTTAAGATGACCAACTTGACAATCACCAGTTAAGGTGGCCAACTTGACAATCACCAACCTACCACCTTGACTAGGTCCTCTTGAAAGGGAAACCTGTTGTATTTCAAATGTAATTTCTGAAGTTGCTTTACAAAAATAGTGTAAAATCAATTTTATCCTGGGGGAAAAAAATCTGAAAGACCTTATATTTAAATGTGTTTTAATTGTATCTTCAGTAAATGTGCATTCTTTTGTCAAACACACTTAGTAATTGAGGTTAAAATTGATGTTCAGTGCTTTATTTTTTTAATATGATTCAATATTATCTAAATAATGGGTGCGAGAAAAGTATTAATTTTCAGTTGAAATGGCATTAAAAAAGGTCTTAAAAGTCTTGAATTCAGATTCATCAATCCTGGGGGGACCTGTAAAATGATATGATATTGTGTTTATAATTTTACACATAAATCACTCCAGAGTATAAATCTCACCCCCGGCCAACCTGGGGGGTGGGTGGGGGGGGGGCGCGACTTATAGTCCGAAAAATACGGTAATCCAAAAAGAAGCAGTTGTGTTGAAGTAACACTTTCACAAACCAAAGATGTATAAAATTGAGTGTAAAATATGTTTACACTTCATCTTCCCTATAAATGTCAAGGCAAAGCATCCATTTTCGATACTTCTCCTGTTAAAGATCGTTGGTGGGCTGGAGCCCATCACCATGGGTTAAACCCCGGAGGGTTGCCAGTTAGCTACACCTCACATATAGAGACAGATATTGATTTACAATGGCAACTCACATAGAGACAGACAACTATTCAAACTGTCATGAGTGGGAACTAAATGCATGCTGCCTGCATGGAAGTCAGTTAAATAAACAGCAAGCTGTGCTCTGGTTTGGCCCACATAAGGCTGTAAGTTGTTTCAGCTAATATGTATGTATGTATGTATGTATATATATATATACAGTGGTACCTCTACATACGATCACTTCGACACACGATCTTTTCGACATCCGACGTAAAATTTGAGCCGCCATTTGTTTCTACATCCGACGAGTTGCTCGAAATACGACGACATGACAGCACTGCAAACGAACGCACGGTGGATTTTCTTGTGTGAGAAATCAACACAGTTTTCAAAAAAAGTTGATACAGTTGGAGAAACAAGGAAAAAAGTGATGCTTACCTTTGAAATGAAGATGCAAGTTATAGAAAAATATGAGCTTGGGGTGCGCGTCCCTGAACTGGCTCAACAATACAGCTCCATGGTCCTCTTCCGACCACCGTTCGCCACTATTTATAAGTTAAGGTGACAATTATTATTGTGGTAACATTGCCAAGGAAATCGCCAGCTTCGTCACGTTTTTATCATTTATTTAAGAACTTATCCAACACAAAACGCCCATTGTCTTAAGCAGTTGACCGCTCTCAAGAAAACGAAAGTATTATCTCTACCGCACCGACCTATCTCACTGAGACGTCACCTTCGCGGTGCGTTCAGGGACAGTAAAAAGTGTCCGCCATATTAGAATCCGATTCGTTACATTATTTACAGGAATAATTATTAATTATTCTTATTATTATTATATTATTCTGAATTATTTATTTATAACTTATTTGTTTTTCTATGTTTAATTGCCATTTGTAACAGTGCCAGCAGTATTTATTAAGAATTTAGTGTATGTTTTTAGGCTTTGGAACGAATTAATGGAATTATAATGTATTCCTATGGGAAAATCCTGTTCGACATACGACCATTTCGACTTACAAACAAGGTCCTGGAACGAATTAAATTCGTATGTAGAGGTACCACTGTATATATATATATATTCATTCATTCATTTTCCATGCCGCTTTTCCTCACGAGGGTCGCGGAGGTGCTGGAGCCTATCCCAGCTAACTACAGGCAGTAGGCAGGGGACACCCTGAACTGGTTGCCAGCCAATTGCAGGGCACAAGGAGACATACAACCATTCACGCACACACTCATACCTACGGACAATTTAGAGTGTTCAATCAGCCTACCATGCATGTTTTTGGGATGTGGGAGGAAACCGGAGTTCCCGGAGGAAACCCACGCAGGCACGGGGAGAACATGCAAACTCCACACAGGAAGGCCGAAGCCCGGGATTGAACCCTTGTTCTGGGATTGAACCCTTGATCTCAGAACTGTGAGGCAGACGTGCTAACCACTCAGCCGCCGTATTTGTGTAACCCATTCGATAATTGAGTATTTGTGATTGACTAACACAATGGAATTTAATATTATTAATTTAATATTTGCATTTCAATTAATTTAGTTTACAGATGATCTAATTCACAAAATGTGAATTGTAGATGAAACAAATCTTCACTTCTTTGCTGTAGTACCAAGTCAATGGAAATGTACCAACAACGCGATGAGACCAACCCCTTCTCAACAGCTGACCGCGTTATGAGCTTCTCTAGCAGAGGTGCTGCGTTGGAGAGACCCTGAGTGAATTTAATAAACATTTTAAGGTTAATTTCCCTCAAAGAAGCGAGTTAACCTTTTGTAGCACTTTTTCATCAGCGTGGGCTGAGTTGGAGACGGTGTGCGTGAGGCAAAATAACAGTTTACTCGTCCTTGGTAAGTTTAGCCTATCGAGCTACTCGGCGCTAACGTTAGCATTAGCTGGCCAGTACAGCCATTGATAAGAATTTGTTTACTAATTGTTGACTTAAGTTAGTAAAATAATTGTCATCCTGTACGTTGACGACTAGAGAAGAGAGTGGAACCCGACTTCATTGAGGCTGGAGCTGGTAAAAGGTTTTTAAAGCATCTTGGTGACTGTAAATTTGCTAACTTTAGGGAAAATGTAGTCGTAACAGTTGAACCATACGCACTCACGAAGCCTATTGTCTGTGATACTAAATTGTTGACAATTGCAACATTTAATTAAAAAAAAATTTTTTTTTTACATTGTTGAATCTATTTTTTTTTCATAAGTGTTTCTGTACATGTGTAAAATGAGAACAAACTCAACTCAATTATTGAATTGAGTTAAATTATGCTAAATGTTGTTAAATAGAACTTTAGTTGAGAATTAGAAAACAAATTAGATTACAATCGCTTCGTTTTATACAGGCTAGGTTTTTTGATGACCCTTGAATTATTCTGGATTTGGATTCTGGATTCTCCCTGAAGAGGGAGATGGCGAGCTACCCTTGATGGATGGACCTGACTGTTCCCTTTTCCCGAGGACAATCTTCAAAGTCCAGTGTGGTAGGATTGCAAACTGCTTCTGCAGTGGATCGGATCAAAAACTGAACAGTGCACTTTTATGTTCCTATAAATGGGGATAACTCTTCACTTATTTTGAAGGGATACTTAGTTATTTTTTTTCTGGTAACAATTTGAAGTGTGTTGTACTTTACAGCAGTGGTTCCAGACCTTTTTTTGCACCACAGACCAGTGTAATGTGGGCCTTTGTTTTACTGACCGGCAACGTGTCGCAGAAAATGACAATAAATATAAAATGACACGTGGAGGCTAAAAACGAATATTAAATGCAGGGAAAATGTCACTCACCATCTGTGTTGTTAATTTTACTTTAAAAATGTAATTAATTACAGTTACAAATTACTTCTCCCAAAAAGTAATTGCGTTAGTAACTCAGTTACCTGTATATAAGAGTAATTAGTTACTTGGCAAAGTAACTGGTGATAATTTTCGTGTTTTTTTTTTTTCTCAAAAAAAAAAAAAAAAAAAAAAACAGGTCACACAATGTGAAGTTAAAAGGGTTTTTGGGACAAATAAATGACTCTAGTTCATTAGTTCCCTTCTGTCTACTTTCGACCTGTGTAAGTTTTAAAACTTTTTCATCATTTAAAGATAGATTTAAGTTTTGCCAATTTTGAAACATTTTAGATAAAAAGTAACTTAGGTTCGCTAGGAAGGTTCTCTACAACAGAGCCTTCTTGAGAAGTCTACTGCTTTAAAATGGTGACTGTTTACTAACACATCTAGTTCTTTATACATGTTGCTAATGCTGCCGTGTCTGCCATTTTCTTCTAGTTCTGTATACATGTGATATCTACCGTAGCATCATGTGGGTGTAGTTTTTAGGCTATCGGCTACAGTCCGGTATTATTGGAGCCACCAGGCATAGTAGCATCGCTTTTGCAACTGCGTCACAACTCCTTTGCCTCCTCCTGACTCCTGCTCTGCTCTCTCGTCTCCGTGAGTCCGTCTCTCTCAGACTTTTCTCGTGTCAGTCAACCAACATAATAACGCACACCTTTCCTGCTTCAGTAACGGTAACGGCGTTGCCAAGATGAGAAAAGTAATTAATTAGATTACTCACTACTGAAGAAAATAACGCCGTTATTAACAACACTGCTCATCATACACTAAATGGCCTGTCCTACAACTTGTCGCAAGCGTAGTGAATTCTTCTCCAGTAGGGGTGTAATGGTACACAAAAATCTCGGTTCAGTACGTACCTCGGTTTTGAGGTCACGGTTCGCTTCATTTTCGGTACAGTAAGAAAACAAAATGCAAAATATAAATGTGCTGGTTGTACACACCTTTTGTGCTTTCAACAATAGGAACATTAGCCTATACAAAGCTAGAATTCTGCTCAAAAAGTAGCGGGTATTTAAAGATAATCCAACAACAATTTGCCTTTCAGACCCCGCGTATTGGTCTTCTTTCTGAAAGAAAGAAGAAATAAGAAGTCCTGTGCTAAAGAGAGAACCAATCCCAATGACAAAGATTTTAACATGTATTTTACAAATGAAATGCCTCAATGAATCATTTTTTTCCCCTTATGAACTGTTTTCAAAAGCTTTATTGGTGGATTTTCTCAAGTTAAAGCGCCACATAGAAATTAATAAATTTAATTGTGTAAGCAGGATCTGTGTATTATTCTTATTATTTAATTACAGGTGTTTTAGCTAATTTCAATTTATTTTATTTAAATGGGCTATTATTTATTTTATTATGTGTTTATATTTTACAAATGTGATGTAGTATTCATTTGTATTGTATATTTTATGTTGTATACCTTTAGTTCCTATGTGAATATTAGTTCCTACTTGTTTTGTTGTGGTAGGAGGGTTTTGTATTGAACACGGGGCCATGTTGGTTATTATTATAGCAGAGAAGATAGCAGTAAATCAACAAAGACAAGTCAACTGTGCCCCGATCTACCACTCAAGAGATCTGATGGACTCAAAAAGTGGGTTACGATTGCATATTAGTTTGGAAATCAACCAGATCCACTGTATTTTTACACGAGTGACTTCCGGTCTGCCCAATCCTGGCTACCGGTGGTAGTATTGACGCAGGAGGGTCGCGTCTCGCGTCAAATAATAAACTCTGCCGTTCTTTTCGCGTGCGGCGTGTTGAGCCGCTTCTGGGACGCTTCTGACACGCGGCCGCACTGCGACTGGTGTGCATTGACTGATTGACTTTAACGCCCGCATTTCACTACGTTCTTGCGGCGGCCACGTTGTCGCGCCGTTGACGTTTTTGGGTTATACTGTCCTACCGTGTCGGTCCTCATCATAGTAGAGAAGACAAAGTAAATATAATCTACACAAAGAAACTGTAACCCGATCTACTCACGGTATCGAAAAGTAAGGCTTACATTACGTCAGAAATTCATTCACTACACCTCCGTTCCGAACCGAGCACCACGTACAGAAACGGTTCAATACAAATACATGTACCGTTACACCCTTATTCTCCAGTCATGAAAGGTTTATTAGGGTTAGGGTTTAGCAATACCACCACCACTACCATGAGGTATGATGCTCTCAGTGCATTCACTTTTGTTGCCTCGTTTGCTAGCTTTTAGCCACATATAATGCAGAATGGACTTGGTTGTAGGCTCCTTTTCTGGCTCCACAGGTGCAGCACACAGCCAACGGTAGCTAAAGTTATTGTTTATATTGACTGGCGCTGGGCTGCTGTAGGTGTGCAAACACCCTAGTAATTGTGGCCAACCACTAGATGGCGACCTATACAAATCTTTACCCGGATTAGTCGATAGTGTACACAGGGATATTGACGTGTCAGGAGCCACAGTCCGGATTGCAGTCGTTAATAAATTATTTATTTCTCTGCGGCCCGGTAGAATGCACCACGGACCGGTGGTTGGGGACCACTACATTAGAGAGACGGCGCTAGGCCGAGAAGGCAGGGATTGGAAATATGTTATAAATATTTGTACATAGTTTTCTTTTTCAATTATAATTTTCAATTTACATCTTTCATGGCTCCAGTTATTTATTGTGTGCCAGATTACTTGCTTACACCAAAATTTTCCTTCCAGAGACTCTATGCCCAATTGAAAAAATTCTTGTTGGACCTACAGGGGGTACATTTGTAATTAAGTTTGTGGAGTTACATGTAAGCGATTTGCTATGAGAAATTCAAATACGTTAGCATTCGTAGCATTTAAGCTAGCTAAGTGTTTTATTTTTAAAATGCGTGTCGTTTTGAACATAAGTGTACCTATACGTGTTATAGCTTTACAAATTATCAAAAGGGACGGAAGTAAAAAGCTTCAAAAAGCACAATTGCCTTGTTTGATGTCTGTGAAGTAGGGCTGTCAAAATTATCGCGTTAACGGGCAGTAATTAATTTTTTAAAATTAATCAAGTTAAAATATTTGACGCATTTAACGCACATGCCCTGCTCAAACAGATTAAAATGACAGCACAGTGTCATGTCCACTTGTTACTTGTGTTTTTTGGTGTTTTGTCGCCCTCTGCTGGCGCTTGGGTGCGACTGATTTCATGGGTTACAGCACCATGAGCATTGTGTAATTATTGACATCAACAATGGTGAGCTACTAGTTCATTTTTTGATTGAAAATTTTACAAATTTCATTAAAACGAAAACAGTAAGAGGGATTTTAACAAAATGTCTATAACTTGTACTAACATTTATCTTTTAAGAACTAGAAGTCTTTCTATCCATGGATCGCTTTAACAGAATGTTAATAATGTTAATGCCATCTTGTTGATTTATTGTTATAATAAAAAAATGCAGTACTTATGTACAGTATGTTGAATGTATATATCTGTCTTGTGTCTTATTTTTCCATTCCAATAATAATTTAGAGAAAAATATGGCATATTTTATAGATGGTTTTAATTGCGATTCATTACGATTAATTAATTTTTAAGCTGTGATTAAGTCGATTAAAAAATTTTAATCGTTTGACAGCCGTACTTAAAAATGAACATCTTCACGTTTAGTGATGGCAGAACACGTCATATTAATAAAGTAAAAAAAGTTACTGTGAGGTACAATTAGGTACTTTTTATGCGACAAAAAAAAAACAACAACAAAAAACGACTGTAGACAAAATGGCAGACGAGGCTCCGGCGTTGTAAAGTTGAAATCGTGTAAGTCAAGTTCATCATAACCTGGGGACTATCTGTACTTTTTTAGTGGGAAATGAAAATATTGAATGATGAAAAAACTAAAGTGATCCCAGTTTTTTGGGGGTTTTTTTCTCGGTGCGAGAGTGGGAGGGGTTGAAAATCAGTAATTACTACACTTGAAGCTGAAAGTTACAACTCTCACAATAAGCCACTTTAGTAAACAACCCTATTCAAAGCAGCTTGGGGGGGCTTTTCCATCTCTTGAACATGAGCTACTGCTCCCCCCTCTACTCTGGGACGTTGCCAGCACAATTTCCTGACATGGTTAGCTCACAAAAATTAATTGCTTGTGTAATCTCACAGTGACACTAAAAAGAACGTGCGATTTGCAAACAAGCAATTAGAAAGTCGACTTTCCATAATATATCCCTTTTTAAGTGCGCATTTTTATGATGCTTAGTCCCCGAGGTCCGTTTAACATCAACAGACAAAAGAGCTATACGGCAAAGCGTTTTGCTCTAATAGTTAAAAATGATTATACAGGCTTTATTACCTCACATCAAATGACATTTAAAATTGACACGGTTCTTGCTTGGATATAAAATTATAATCTTTGAGTGTTATAGGAAAATGAAGAAAGCTCAATGGAATAACAATAGCCCTTGATCAGGCTACATGTGTTGGAGTTCAAAACACACGCCACACGCTTCAGTATTATAAGGCATATGTACAGTTCCTAAGGTGGTCCCTCCCTCTGCTGTTGATTGAAGATTTATATCACAGCAGCTTTAACAGCTTTGTATAAAGCTGGGAAAGGATACAAAACCATCTCTAATAGTTTGAATGTTCATTAATCGACGGTCAGAGAAGTTGTCTAAAAATGAAGAGAGTTTGGCACTGTTGCTTTTCTCCCAAGGAGTGGCCCTCCACCAAAGATGACAAGAGTTGAGTGCAGAATACTCAGAGTGGTAAAAAAGAACCCTAGAGTGTCTGCTAAAGACTTACAGAAATCACTGGCCCAGTCCTATATCTCTGTGCACACATCAACTATATACAGTTGTGGTCAAAAGTTTACATACACTTGTGAAGAGCATAATGTCATTGCTCTCTTGAATTCTGTCAAGAGGAGTGGTCAAAGATTCAACCAGAAGCTTGCCAGAAGCTTGTGGATGGCTACCAAAAGCGCCTAATTGAAGTGAAAATGGCCAAGGGACATGTTACCAAATATTAGCGCTGCTGTATGTATATTTTTGACCCAGCAGATTTGATCACTTTTTCTGTTAACCCATAATAAAGTCATAAAAGAACCAAACTTCATGAATGTTTTTTGTGACAAAGAAGTATCTGTTCCAATCACTCTATCGGAGAAAAATCAAGAGTTGTAGAAATAACTGGAAACTCAAGAGAGCCATGACATTATGCTCTTCACAAGTGTATGTAAACTTTTGACCACAACTGTATAAAACTATGGCCAAGAATGGTGTTCATGGGAGTACTCCAAGGAAGAAGCCGCTGTTGTCTAAAATGTTTAATGTTTGCAAAAAGGCACTTGGACACTCCACAGAAGTTTTGGCAAAAAATATTGTGGACTGATGCAAACAAAAGTTGAATTGTTTGGGAGTAACACACAACGTCATGTGTGGAGGAAAAATGGAACAGCTCACCAACATCAACACTTCATCCCCACCAAGAAGCAGGGTGGAGGGAGCATCATGATCTGGGGCTGTTTTGCTGCCTTAGGACCTCGACAACTTGCAATCATTAATGGAAGAATAAATTCCAAAGTTCATCAGGATGTTTTCCAGGAAAACCTGAGGCCGTCTGTCAGACAGTTGAAGCTAAAAAGAGGATGAATGCTGCAACAAGACAATGATCCAAAACACAGAAGTAAATCAACTTCAGAATTGTTTCAGAAGAACAAAATTTATGTTCTGGAGTGACCAAGTCAAAGTCCAGACTTGGATCCCATTGAGATGCTGTGGCATGACCTAAAGACAGTGATTCATGCCAGACATCCCAGGAATCTGACTGAACTATAGCAGTTTTGTAGAGAAGAATGGGCCAAGATTAGTCCTGATCGATGTGCCGGTTGAAGTTATTGCTGCCAAAGGGGGGGCACAAAATATTAAATGTGATGGTTCACTTACTTATTTTTCATTGTTGTTGTACATTGTTTGCATACTATCCTCATTAAAATCTGAAAACTTATAAATGTTTAGGTGGTTTTAGTTAAAGCAGACACTTTTTTGACAAAGATGTTGATTGATGGTGATTTTATGCAGAAATGTGAGAAATTCCAAAAGGTTAAGATACTTTTTCATACAACTGTATGCTTTGTCATATATCCTCGTCTAGCTCTTTATATCGCCAGTGCTCTTTGCTGTGTGCTCTTGTTTGGTTAAAAATATTGCGCACACTCGGAAAATGAGAGCGCCACTGCCACCCACTGAGTGAGTGTGCAAGTACACTTTATTCTACTACTGCAAAAAAAGTATGTTTCCCCGAGGTCACATGCGCCATCCCCGGCATGGCTCTGCGCCCCACTGTTTGAGAAGTACTGAGTTAATTGAAGGTTCATAATGGGCAGAGTTTGGACTCCAGAATTGGAGAATGGTTAGGCTTGAAAAAAAATGTAAGAAAAATCCAGTACCCATCAATGAGGCATATGTTCTTCCTCAGCTGGCATGTTGGTCCGGTGAAACCTTGAGGACAGACGCACAGGTATCCCCCTTCTCCGGTCTCTATGCAGGTGGCATTCTCAGAACAAGGACGTGACGAGCACAGTCGAATATCTGCAGTAACACAAACGCACCGAGAGAATTCTCTTTTTAGCTGTGACGTCTTTCTTTCAGTCTTGCTTTTGCTGCTTCCCACGTGCTCGTGCCCTTTATTTCCATCCGCCACTGCAGCATTCTCTGCTATAACAGCAAAATTATACACCCCAAGATGCAGAGCGTATTCTCGAGATAAGGGTCACCTTTAACAACCTTCTTCACCTCTCCTCTTCATCTAAAAATAAACCCCATTATATTCCAGATGTCCCCTAAGGCTCAATGACTCACCCTAACCCCTAGGCTGAGTGTGTGCTACTTAATGGGGGCTCACCTTGGTCACACAGGCTGCCCAGCCAACCCTGTTGACAGACACATTGCCACGCTTTCTCACAAGAGCCGTGCAGGCAGCCCGGGAAGGGGATACAGCGCTCGCAGTGGTCCCCCTGCCAGCCTGGTTTGCACCTGTGAAAAAAAAAGGGAACAATCCTGAACTATTAATACACCGCCCACACTCCTCTTGTCCCCATAATGCCAGCAGGCTGAGATGAAGCTTTGATTGTGGCTGGAAAATCCATTGCTTGCCCGAACAAAAGGCTCATCTAAATCAATACAACAAATCATCAGCCATGTCCAAAAACACAGGATATGAGTTTTCTTATCACAAGCATGGCTACCTGCACTTTCCAGTCTTTTCACAGAAACCATTCTCAGTGTTGCAGCTGCATCCCCAACCTCATGAGAGGAGAAGAAAGATGCATTGTTTTATTCATGCTGTTGTAAATCACATTAAGAATCAAAAAGCAGCTGGAGTTGACACGAGACATATCGAATCGGATTACCTCCTATGACGCCTGTTACGACTACAAACAAGAGCGTGGCCGTGAGATGCATTGTGATAGTCGTTCTGAAGCAAATTCCTGCAAATAAAAGAAAAAATATATGAACTGTTTCCAAACAAATGAAGGCATCTTAAAAGTTTATCCAAAAGTGACGCTATACGTTTTTCATATCATTTCTCATCAAAGTGGCACACCTGCACGCGTCTATATGCATAAAGCACGCGCAGGCACTGTAGACAAAGGGTTAAGCCCCTTCCTCACTAAATCTTCACTTCTATCGCAAAAATCCTAAGAATAAGATACAAACAGATGCTCTTACCTATGTAGCGTCCGCGTGTAGCCTACGAGTAATGCAACTCATATTTGAGAGATGCGTCAGGGCTGGGAGAGCCAAGATCCAAGGCGCGCAGATGGAAGTGATAACAGGGCTGTTCTAGATAGAGAGGTAGGGTGGAGGCGGGGGGGCAAGGGGTTGGGGGAGGACCCGGAGGTTTTGAAGGGACTGCTGCATCCAACAGCATCCCAGTGCAACAAGCTCCTCCTACCTCATAAAAGAGAAAGAGTGTGATCCCCCCCACCGACCCTCTGCCACTTCTTTCTAAGGGCTGAGGGGCATGTGTAATCAAAGGCCACCACTGTGTTGCCTGTGATGGCCCTGTTAGGAAATTATGGTAAAACAAATAAAACGTTAGGAAAACTACAATACAGCTGCATCTCTGACAGACTGCTGTGCTGTTTAATTCACGTGTATAAATCACACAAACAAGTATTTCCAAATATATTACTGAACACTAGGGTTGTTCCGATCATGTTTTTTTGCTCCCGATCCAGTCCCGATCGTTTTACTTTGAGTATCTGCCGATCCCGATATTTCCCGATCCGATTGTTTTTTTCCAATCATTCTCTATAATTTTTCCCGATCATATACATTTTGGCAGTGCATTAAGAAAAAAATGAATAAAACTCGGACGAATATATACATTCAACATTCAGTACATAAGTACTGTATTTGTTTATTATGACAATAAATCCTCAAGATGGCATTTACATTATTAACATTCTTTCTGTGAGAGGGATCCACGGATAGAAAGAGTTGTAATTCTTAAAGGATAAATGTGACTTTGTATATTGTGACAAAATACTGCCATCTAGTGTATTTGTTGAGCTTTCAGTAAATGATACTGTAGCCATGCCCAAATGCATGATGGGAAGTGCAACCATGACTGTGCGTAGTGCTACTAATTGATACATCTTCTCTGCGTTGGGGAATAACATAAGGTGTTAAGAAAAAGATTAATTACTAACTTTCTTCCCCACATTGCTCCCTACGATATTTTTTAATCGTAGGGAGAGGGAGTGTAAGGCTTTAGCCAATTAAAAAAACACTCCAAAGGCTGCGAAAATTCACTCTACTCATTTTACGCTGCCTTTTAGCTCTCGATATAGGCAAAATGGTGCCATTACAGATTGAACGCGACAATGCATGAGTGAGTCGTGCACTGCATGCATTAATTGCGCTAAAATTTATAATGTGATACATTTTTTTTAAAATTACCGCCGTTATCGGGATAAATTTGATAACCCTACATTAAGCCTAAACTAAAGACTCTGGATGAGTGTAACATATTATGTCTGTAACGTTAAATACAATTAGAAAATGATTTAATAAAAAAAAAAAAAAGTCCGATATTTTTTTGCCGATTCCGATACTTTGAAAATGACGTGATCGGACCCGATTGATTGGGATGCCGATCGATTGGGACATCTCTACTGAACACAATTCCTGCAAATTTCTGATCATGACTCTTGTTGCTGGGCGGACTTAAAGCTAAATTATTTCAAATTTAAAAAAATTTAAAAAAGTCGGTAAGATTAAGCTTTGGGTTGAAAACTCAGGCTACACTAGGACGGATAAGTTTTTTTCTGCCTTGGAATTTAGACAATGATTTATACCTGTCTGCACTACATTCAAAGTGCATATTAAGGGATAAAAACAGTCTTAAATAGCATTATTATGTGAATTAGAATCATATTTTGAGACGATTCGACTATATTCAACAATTTGGAAAAGCGCAGATGATGAGAAATTAGTCTTTTAATCTGCCGTTTTGCCACGCCTGCCATTATGGCGCTCTAGCGTCCCCAAATGGAGGATGACATCGGCAGGCTCATGAGTTCATTTGATACAGAATTCGGCCCATTGAGGAGGAATTATTCAGAACGAGGAAAATGCGACGAAGAGAGCCGTAAAATGTCATTGTTTCACTCTAACTACTACAATATTTTTACAGGATATTCTTTTTATCCTAGTATTTTTCCCCAATTGCTAAATAAATGGTATGGTCATGAAAAGTAACAGTCTTGTGCTAAATGGAATATGAAATATTAAAAATTTATTCAATAGAACATGGCAAAATTACTCCATAATGGTCAAAACTTTCGACTTCTTGGCACCTCCCCACGATATTTTTTGCCACCGGAGTTTGTCCGACTTTTGTCATTTCCCTTCCCGGCTTAGGAGAGCGTAAACAAACCAGGAGGTTTGACAGCTAGCTGACATGCTAACCCAAACCGAGTGACGTTTCAAAGTCTTAGTTTCGCTTTTCGAAGCAAAAAATCACACAAAACTACCCCGGATCATGGACATGTCACATGACTGTCTTCGCCGATCGTCAACCAGCCTGGCGGCGAGCAAGTTACAGCTCGTCCTTCCCCTGCTGCAGGCAGGAGAGCTCGTTTGCCGGGAAAGCACCTGGAGAATGACTGCCGGACAAACCGGCCGACGTCGGAGGAGCGCGTAGCTGCCACATGGTCAATACGAATATGGCGTAATTTAATGCTTAAAAACACGGCAAAAACGTAAACAGTGACAGAGCTGCGTGCAGTTGTTGTGTTTACTTGGCAATCGCTGTATTCTCGGCCATTTTTAACACAAAGTTGCAATTTCTGATGGGGTGGAATATTTGACAGAACACCAGGCACACAAAGAGGGCAATAAGCCAAGTATAGCGCGCTCTCGGCGGGGGGTATTGTCAGCCACAAAATGCAAGCCACATCCGCACTGAAAGGTGTGCCATGATCCCAGTATTTGATGTAATACAAAACACGATGCTGAAACCCAAAAAGGCTCCCACGCCTCTCCCTGGTGCAGCTACAAAAGCCTGCAGCCATTTGGCTGGCGTGATGCGAAAAATAAACAAATTAATCCACAAAATCAGCTGAATCCGCAGTCCATCTGCATGCTATAAAGAAATGCTTTATTGTGAGATGCTGACCCGGGTGACGTCACATTCTCATTCATCCCAAACCCGAGACTAGAGCCAGATGTCAGTCATTTTCATGGCGCGGGATTCAAAAATTGAATATACAAAACGATCGCTTCCACACACATCAAAGCGGTCCATTTAATTCAGGAGCATAAAACACTGCATGAAATATGAAATAAACATGCTTTATGGTGTCATACACACTTTAAAGGGAATCTCGGACAACACATTACTTACAGTACTTACTTACTATGTGTTTTTATTGAGTCATTTATTACCTTTTCGTTGCCTCAGAATACTTTTTGCATGTGTTTCCCTCTCATACTTTTAACCATTGTGTTTTCTTGTGGTAGCTTTAAAGCAGATTGTTGATCGGTTCACCACATTAGTACCGTAGCGCATTTAAACCACCCTTATTTGATATTACTACATTAATAAGTATTTTCTTAAGGGATCTTTAATAGGTTCTGTCTGCATGCATCTAAACAAAACAATCTGAAAGTGCACATTCGTAATTTGGTTGTTAAATTCGCCTCTTGTAGACGTTTCACCGGTGTAGTACATTTTGGCAGAATTCCGTCTTTTTTCCCTCCTCTCGTCTAATCCTATCTTTCCTATTCATTTTGCTTTTGCTGCTTGTGTTGTGAAATATTGACACTGCTGTCATGCTCATTAATGTTCCTTTCGGGTTCAAATTGAAAGGGTTGAACAGGTCACATGTTTGTCGCTAGAGTCGTACTCTGGAAGCCCGGCAGCATAATCATGTGACGTCACCGCCCTGTGACGTCAACAACAATGGCAACCTAGTTAAACAAATTTTACAAATTGTATAAAAACGAAAACATCAAGAGGAGTTTTAATATCAAATTATTTTTTTAACTCATAATAACGTAACGTAAGGCCACTATCCTTGTGTAGACGTAGCCTCAGGGTTGAGGACACTGTGTAGGAATGAGAATTTAGACACTAGCATATTACTCCCAAAATTTATACATACACGAACATGAAGATGGTAGGAACAGAAACTCAGACTCCCTAAGGATGTCACTTCAGAAAGAAAAAAGAACACAGGAAAGGGAACAGAAAGTGTATAGGAACTCAGACACCTTTAAGGATGGTTCCTTCAAAAAACAATACAGGAATGTCAAGAAATTACTTCCAAACATATGCTTCTCAGTTGTTGATATATAGCTTTATTATTGTAAAAGGGTTATCTAAAATTCATAAGTCAAGTTAGACAGCTGTCCACATCCTGAAGCGAGGGAGGAGCAGGCAGACACTCTCAAGGGTGAAGCTGTCCTTCAAGAATTGCAATGTGACATTTAATTGGTAAAGAGCTGCCTGGCCGCCCACCTACGCTTCGTGATATGACGTGTTTTTTAATAAACGTACGATCATTGTTTGTCCGGCTAACCCCGCCTTTTCTTACAGTATTATAATAGTCCTCTAAGCTCTGCTCCAGCAGAGCATCATTGAACTCAGTGTGTAATTGATGTTCTCCTTGCGATCATAAGTAAACTCATAAAAGGCATCTGGAGTAGGAGTCTTCTAAAAACAAAAGGAGAGCGCGTTTTCTTCCCTGACAAGGAACAAGACATTGGAGCTCATTTTAAGTAAACACAGTAGGGACTTTTCGTAAACAGCAATACATTAATAAGAATTAAAACCCAGATATGCTATGGCTGTTAATCCAAAAATGACTAAGGAACAGGAAACCAGACTGTCTAAGGACAGTACTTACAAAGTAATGCAGAAACAACAGTAGAGAGTCTTTCGTAATATGCCAAACATTCAAACACTAGACAAATCAGACACTAGAGCAGTGGTTCTTAACCTTGCCAAAGGTACCGAACCCCACAGGTTTCACATGTGGATTCACCAAACCCCTGGAATTAGATAATAAAGCTATTTTTGTCAAATTCAAAACCGCTTGATCTAAGCTAGCAAGCTAATAATTTAGCAAATTCCCATTCAAAATCCTTTTCATTTTGACAACAAGTTTTATATACAGTTCAAAATCTGAGACCATGCTGCCTATACTCCTCACTCCTAAACCTTTCCCTCTCCCCAGCTCTCCAAGGTACCTCCAAACTATCTGAACCCTCACCCGATCATAACTCTCCTTCAAACGCCCACATTTTGAATGTAGCTTGAGGTGTTTATATACCGGAACTAGCTTTAAATCCGCGCGCCAAAATCTAAAGCATTTCCTGAAGCAATCACGTGGTACAGCTGGGTAGCGAGGCTTCGGACTTCATCATTTTCGGCACCCTCCCTAAGTGAAGCAAGCCTCTGAACCAGTGCTGTTTTTGGCAGTGATTTTTAATTTTCGTCGTAGTCTATTTTGAACCACTTGTTAGTCATATTTTAGTCATCTCAATGTGTTTGTCTTCGTCTAGGTTTTGTTGACGAAAACGCAAGACTAATTTCATCTAATTTTGTCGATGTTTGCTAAAATTGTTTTCGTCTGTAAAAATTGAAAAAATTACTCCAAAGGTAAATAAATAAATAAATAAAGCAGTGATTCTTAACCTTGCTAAAGGTACCGAACTCCACGAGTTTCACAGGTGCTTTCACTGAACCCTTCGGAATTTCATAATAAAGCCATTTTCTTACAAATTCATAACCTAGCGAGCTAACTAAATGAATTCCTGTACAAATTTCTTCCAGATTTCAAATTTACCTTTTGCTGTAGATTTTCACGCTGGTAAATGAAATGAAACTCATTTCATTTCACACTGTTCCTATTTTTGTTTTCATGTCTACTTTCTCATTTTAATGTCACATCCTTGCATCACATACTATTTTCATGACGTAAAATGACAATTTTTTTTTTCAATGATCTACGCAGTTCTTGCTATCTGTAGGTCTGTTATACTTCCTCATCCCAAGTGCCAGTCAGCCTTCCACTGAGCAAACCCATTTCTTCTCCCATTAGATAGAGGGCTAGCAGTTGAAATAAATGGAATAAAGCCTGTAAATTGAAGGCAAACCAGTCCAAAACCTGGTCCAAAACACCACGTTGCATGGATTTAGTCAGTGTACAAAGTAGGGCTCTTTGTTTCTTCACCTTTAGCGAACCCCTGAGGCTTACTCACTGAACCCCAGTTAAGAACCACTGAAATAAAGGTTTCTAACTAGGGTTGTTCTGATCATGTTTTTTTGCTCCCGATCCGATCCCGATCGTTTTAGTTTGAGTATCTGCCGATCCCGATATTTCCCGATCCGATTGCTTTTTTTTGCTCCCGATTCAATTCCAATCATTCCCGATAATTTTTCCTGATCATATACATTTTGGCAATGCATTAAGAAAAAAATGAATAAAACTCGGACGAATATACTGTATCCATTCAACATAAAGTACATAAGTACTGTATTTGTTTATTATGACAATAAATCCTCAAGATGGCATTTACATAATTAACATTCTTTCTGTGAGAAGGATCCACGGATAGAAAGACTTGTAATTCTTAAAGGACAGATGTGACTTTGTGTATTGTGACTAAATATTGCCATCTAGTGGATTTTTATGAGCTTTCAGTAAGTGATAATTCAGGCATTTAACTTGTGCCCAAATGCATGATGGGAAGTGCACCCATGACTGTGCGTAGTGCTACCAATTGATATATCTTCTCTGCGTTGGGAAATAACATAGGGTGTTAAGAGAAAGATCTCTTAATACCTTGCTACCCCACCTCTCATCCCACGATAGTTCTACTTGTAGGAAGAGGGAATGTAAGGGAATAGCTGAATAAAAAAAGGCTCCAAAGGCTGCCAAAATCCTCTCAACTCGTTAAAGGCTGCCTTTTAGCTCTATTTATAGGTAAAAGAGCACCAATACAGATTGAGCAGAACAATGCGTGAGTGGGTCATGCAGCGCATGCATTAATTGCAATAAATATTTAAATCGATACATTTTTCAAAAAAATAATTACCGCTGTTATTGGAATACACTTGATAACCCTACCTTAAGCCTAAACTAAAGACTCTGGATGAGTGTAACATATTATGTCAGTAACGTTAAATACAATTAGAAAATGATTTAATTAAAAAAAAAAAAAAAATTTTAAAAGGCATGTCCGATATTTTTTTGCCGATTCTGATACTTTGAAAATGATGTGATCGGACCCGATCGATGACATCTCTACTAACTACACATAAAATGTGACGCAATGTCAACATGTGACAGAAACTATGGTGCATTTTCGTCTTGTTCTCATTTCGGCAGACAAAAACTGGCATTAGGTTCGTCATGTTTTAGTCTCCTAAAACACGTTTTTAGCTCGTTATCGTCTCGTTATCGTCATGAAAAAAAATATTCGTTGATGAAATATTTTCGTTATTGTCATCCTTGACGAAAGCACTGTTCGGTACGAACTTTGCGGAAACATCCCTTCATTACTTGACAGTCGACACACACTTTGAAGTCTTGGTACACCTCGTTGCATCACTACGCTACGGATATTTCTTCATAACCAGTATTGGCAAAAACAAGATGAGCAGACACAGGAAAGACATTATACACAAGCTATCACTCTTCCCTCAATGCATGGTAAATTGAAACAGCTCACACACACACTGCGCCCATCTGCCATACATAATAATGTTCGACTCTATTTTTAGTCCACTTATTGCTGTCCACAGTCTTACCCTTAGGGATGCCAAGGACAGTGGAATTTTGCTCAGATGAATGTTATGTTAATTAAGCCTGATATCATTCAGTCACCCTTGGGTACCGACTCATTATCAACACAAGGCTAGACCCAATTTTAAGATTTTTCTTTTGCAATTTTTACTTGTTGTGTATATAAACAGTCTAGAAAATGAATCATCCTGCTTTGAGCTTTCACCAGGTTTGTGGGCCTGACCGTCTAGACCGAAACAGTGCCAGCAGGGACTCTCATATGAATGCAAATAGCAGTAAATCAATGTTTTTTTTTTTCTCCCCAATCAAATTGCTTGTAAAGGAAAGCTGAGAAAATCCCTTGAATCAATCCGCTTTTCCCTTTACAGAGGCCACCAAGGCTATCATACATGAATGCAGCAGAAACGGATAACCTGAGATTTGATGCATTCCCTCACTTCAATTTGTTTTCTGTGTTTATTGTCCATCCTCATGGGAGAGTTAGCCTGAGAGTTACATTGCAGTCCTGCCAAAGGTGAGCAGTCTCCTTTTTCTCTCGCTCCTATATGTGCTTTATTAGCGTGAAGGAGTCATCCATCGATTTTTTTTTTTCTCTTTTCCACCAGCTGTCTCGTATCTGATGTTTATCTCATTTTATCCATCTTTTTCTTTTATATGCTCCGTACTGTGCTGATTCTAATGTTATGGATGCGTACTGCAACTTTGAGTAAGCCTGGAAGATTGTCTGGGTGGAAATAAAATTTCAAGACTAATACGTATAATACACAAAAAGAAATGACACAGACGCAATGTATGAACTTTTATCGAAGTTGGAGGAAAATTGGATGGCAAGAAAGCTCTACAGAGGTCAAATATTGTTCTAATACTGGAGAAGTAGGGCCCAAAGACACTAAGGCTACGTTCATACTAGGGATGTCCCGATCCAGGTTTTTGCACTTCCGATCCGATACCGATATTGTTTTGCACTTCCAATCCGATACCGATACTGGCCGATACCGGCCTATCTGAGCATGTGTTAAAGTTTAAAGTTATTTAGACTCCTTACTTAGTTGTCAGACTCATGTTGAAAAGAGTTTTAGTACTCTTGATAACATCTAGCCAGCTGAATTAGGTGAGTCTGAATAACACACAATGGTTGGTAACAAGAAACTGACCTGTTTATTCAGTGACAAACACGAAACATAAATAACAAACAGAAATGGCATAGTTAGTCATTAAAACGTGCAAATAATATTGTAAACTGTCTTAAAAAGGCAAAACACACAAACAACCTCAGTGGAAAATCCCACAAACCCTCCCAAGCTATTAGATGCTTTTAATATTTCGTGCATTATTACAATAATTGTATTAAAAGCCTCTCAGGTTTAAATAAACGACTATCTCAGTATCAAGTTAACATTTTAAAACAGTAAATAAAATACTCAAGTCCCCATTCTGTATCAGCAGCTTTAAACTACATTCAATTCATTTAATTTTGCGAATCAACTGTTAAAGTTGTTAAAATTGCTTCCGTTATTCCATAATTTCCCTTCTGTCTACTTTCGACGTGTGAAAGTTTTAAAACTGTTTTGAAGATAGATTCAAGTCAAGATTTTGCCGATTTGGGAGTATTTTCAATAAAAAAGTAATTAGGTTCGCTTGGAAGGTTCACAACAGCCTACTAGGGAAGTCTCCTGCTTTAAGATGGCGGCCGTTTACTAATGCATCTAGTTTTCCATACTTCAATGTTGCTAACGCCGTCGAGTCTGTCATTTTGCATCTAGTTCTATATACATATACTATTATCTACAGTAAAACGATGTTGACGTAGTTTGTAGCGGCTGTCAGCAGCAGTCAGGTATTCTTGTGTTTTTTATCCAGCGACATGAGTTGAGCTAAAGCCGTGAGTTGAGCATTGACATTACCCGGGTCTATGACAAGCATGATGTTTACTCTCGGGACGCAATGCGGTCCGTTTCTCATTGCGTCCCGAAGACCGCGCTGTGTACTAGTTCCGCTTTACTCGACATATTTCAATAATCGGAATTTGGATGTTTGTGAATCGTTCTCGAATCTTCCACGGCCGAATCACTCAAGGATGTAATTACGGCTGGGCATGTTGTACCATGGTTCTAAGTGTCAGATGGTGCGTCTTTACTCACTAGAGATAATGGCTCGTCATCCAGAATGAATTCTTCGGCAATGACTCTTGTTATTCCCTGGGCTTTGGGACTGTCGAGTGCCAGTCTGTCATGCATGTGTGTTAGTTGCTTAGGACCTTTCTTTTTGTCTTCGGTTTTCTTAACATACGCCTTATATTGTTTGTGGTGGTATTTCGCTAAATGCTTGATTAGGTTGGTTGTATTAAAACTTCTTACAGCTTTGCCACCACGCTTGACTTTATTGTGGCATATGTTGCACTCGGCCTCTTCGTCTTTGTCGTCCTTTAAGGTGAAATGATCCCACACAGTTGACATTTTCACCGATAAAGTCTCTCGGTAAATTGGGAGACGGTAATGTAGTGTGTTGAAGGTGTGCCGTAAAATACAGACCGGATTTTAGGGAAACCGAAGCAAAAACTGGAATGGATTATGTAAATCGGTGCGCTGGAAAACCCGGAACGGACTTGAAAAAAAAAAAAAACTGGATCGGAAGTCTGGATCAGAATTTTTCCATGTTGGCCGATCCGATACCGATGCGCATTTTTTTTGCCCATATCGGCATCCGATCCGATCCAAATATCGGACCGGGACATCTCTAGTTCATACTACAGGTCTTAATGCATGAATTCGATTTTTTTTGTGCTTTCCCGACTCGAGTGAGGCATTAACTTGACTGTCTGAACGTGACAAGTCGCATAGAACTGGACCATTTCAAATCCGATATGGGTCACTTTCGTGTGTGGTTCAAATCCAATCTGGGCCACATTTTTCCAGAATGTCGCAGCGGTCTGTACTGTGAAGTCTCCCAAATTGGAATTCATGCAGAAATTACGTCATCAAAGAGCGAGAGAGACGTTATGGTAGCTGTGCAGCTGTGCGTTATTAGCGCCTAGCTTGCATTGAACACGGCTTTTGGGGAAGGGCCGGGCTTGACAACAGTCATTAAAAAATAAAATGGGTTGAGGATAAGCCTGAGAATGAATGGTTTTCTCTCTGCTCTATTTGAGCAATATTTCAACGTTGCTTACCCGACCAAGGCAAACTGCCCGTATGTGTGTGTGACATGCACGGACAGCGCGTGCATGCTATCGATCCATATAAACTTTGAATATAAACCTAAACTGGAAAAAGGTGGCCCGGATCGGATTTAAACCACATACGAAAGTGACCCAGATCGGATTTGAAACGGTCCACTTCTATGCGACTTATCCTGTTCAGACCGTCAAGTTAATGCCTCACTCGAGTCGGAAAAACAAGAAAAAATTGGATTCGTGCATTAATACCTGCAGTATGAACCTAGCCTAATTGCATTTGTTTTTATCATAAACTGCTCTCATATAGAACTAAGACAAAGGCTTTGGTTACAGTATGTAGGCTAATATTTGTTAAATATTCATAGTCAATTGTATTCTTGTAAAGCTAAATAACAATCATTCCTGAAACTCATTGTATTTGTCTAAGCCTGAATCAGCTGTTTTTGGAGTTTGGGACAGTATTGAATTTAGAATTTTGTCTGATCCAGTATTTTCGTTTTTTTAGCACTATTGTGCTTTTCACTCATTGTGTAACTTTGGTAAATAGCATTTCTCAAGAAGGTACCAGCAGAGCTCAATTGAATAAGTGGTACCTCTACTTACGAAATTAATTGGTTCTGGAAGTAGTTTCGTAACTTGAAAATTTCGTAAGTAGACATGCGTTTTCCTTGTAAATGCCCTATTCTGTCCAAGGCCCCCAAAATTGACACCTAAATATGTAACAAATACATGTTCCAATTAGAGTATTGTACAACAAACATAAAATCTGAGTTACGCATAGTGTAAAAAACGAAGAATAAAAGTTACTACGCTCATGTAAAGCTGTCGGAAGACTAGGGGCGAATGAATAGGTCGCTGGGATACACACATACACATACAGTAGAGGTCGCTCTTAGCCAATTGGATGCCAGGAGTGCTAGGCAATAGCCAATGTCAGAGCAGCTAAAAGTTTGTTGCGTTCAGTAAACTCTGGGAGCTGCGAGCACCAGCCATACAGTATTTTAGCTTTTCGTATCATAGTAAGGAGGCAATATTTTGGTGTGGTGGTGTGTCTTAACCTGAAAATTTTGTATGTAGAGACGTTTGTAAGTAGAGGTACCACAGTATGAGGTGTCATTTACAGTGGTGTCACCTGACAAAGTTAGCACCAGCATCGTTTAATTGTTTTGTTTGATTGTTGGACTCTTTTTTTTTGGGGGGGGGTTAAGATGAATCGTGGCTTTACATTTTAAACTAATTGGGATTTATTTATTTAGCATAACTGGCAGAGCAAGTTTGTTGGAAATCAAAAATACAGTATTGTACACAGCGGCAGATGCTGGTCTTTCAATGAGGGGAAGCCCAATTTGTGTCCGCCTGTGAGTGCTTGTGATGGTGGAGGGGCTCAGCGGCACCTGCTGCTCAGTAGGGAAAGAAACTAGAGTGTCAGAAGTCAAGTCTCCAAATACAATCATCTACAATTAAAAAAATAAATTAAAAAAAACGTCCAGAAATAGAGGTTCAATTTTTCGCTAGTTGTTTTAAACAAATGTCACTAGGATCATTATGAAAATCTCCGGTTCAACACAGAACAACCGAATAAAATGGAAAAAATCCCTCCCGCAGATGTTAATACGACAAGATATCTGATTCACTCATTTCGCTGTCAATCAAAAAGGGATTCAGCCTCAGCTCATTTAATCATTATGCAGAGAAGTAGAGCATCGGGGCAAGCCGAGGCCCGCCCACAGCCCATCGACCACCAGAGACGCACAGTGTCTGATGGGCAGGATAAACCCAGCCTCTAGTCAATGACTCGTTTCGCTATAGTAGAACAATGCACTCTCAACTCTGGAGACGCACAGCGTCCACACTGTTTAAATGACTGCAGAGATGCGCAAATGAATGAAAACCAAACTGCATCGTAACCAGTGATAAGAAGCTAGTTCTGAACAAAGGTTGAGCGCGTTGTAGCGCATATTTAGTCCATGACATTATACATTTGATCACTTATTTTTTTAACATTTTGGACACACTTTGAGCTTTCCCTTGCAGTCTTAGAGCAATCGCCTCTGACTGTACGTAATAGTTATTTGTAATGGTCCATAAATATCACATCATATCGGCAAAACAGAGGCTGAGAACCCTGATACAGCAGGCAGGGAGATACTAAGGCAGTATAATGTCTTTAGACTTATGAAACAGCATGCGGTTCATCATTTGAAATTGTTCTTGTATGCTTTATAAACAATTGTATGAGCAGCTCCTGTTATGTGTGCCGGCAGCTTCCATAATTCGTCAAACCTTGTGAAACTGCATTCTGTGCTTTATCTACTCAGTACAATTTCTTTCCTGTATTACCAAAAATAAATGGCAGATTTCGAGCAACATAATGCAAGACCATTTCGGGAAAACTATCTATTTGTTTAATCTCTCAGTAGTTGGAAAGTGCATGAGCCAGGGAGTGTATATTTTTACATCAGCAGGAGGATGAAACGACTCTCACTTCTAATCTTTATAAAGATAAGCAGCGCAGTATGAAGATATCATATAAAATAAATCAAATGCAGTAGAGATGAACTCCGATGTGATTAGCAGCATAGATGAGTTATTTAAAGCGCGGTTAAAAATTACGAGTCAGGAATGTCATTGAAATTCTCAGCACGACGAAGGGAAAGACGAGAAGCTCTATCAGCAAGCTGGGATATGATTAAACAAATCCCCAGCCTGTCAACAAATAAAGCCAGGGCAGCCACACTGCACATCATTTATTCCAACGTGGGCACCGGCTCTGTTTACTAAATAAATACGAGTTACACCATCTTATACATGCACAAAACAGCAGCCAATTGGTGTGTGGAATACATGGATCTCAGATAATAATAATAATCCCATCCCTGAGTCCTCACTTTGTCTTGGTCGACGGGTTTAAGGTGGGGACATTGGCAGTATATCCTCCGGCTACAGAGGCTAGCGAGAAAGGTGCCTGAGGTGGTGTCGATGGTCGATATCGGTGGTGTTTGAGATGTTCCAAACAGACATAGATGATCTCACATGGTCAATTGTACTAACAGCACTAAACGGCTAAAAAGCCAAAATTACACACACTGTGCCGTAAAATACAAAATACAATTAGTTTTTCTAACATCGACTAGCTTAATACTTATATATAATGGAAGACGCTATTCACACACCAATGAAAATTAGCATGGATTTTTCTTCTTTTTGCCTGGCACAGCCAGACTGTTCTCCCTGTATTTTTCAAACACTGAGAGAAAAGTCTGGGAACCAGCCCATTAACGGCCCCCCGAGCAGGTGCAAAATCAATGGACAAATCAGATTCGTTTATTTGCGTGACGTGTTCTTAACGAGCAACGTCACTCTTGCGTGTCGGAAGTCGTCTCCACAACAACACAGATGGTGAACGGGAGAGCCGAGAATATGTTCCAATCCACGGTAAAATCAGTTTTAAATTACCAAAAACACATCGACACGAGTCATTGACAACAGTCTGTCCTCGCACTAGCCATGTTGAATAAACTCCGCTCTCCTTGTATGTTTACTTCCGCGCGCAAGTCCCTCGTCCTGCCCTCGTCATTTTACTAACGTCACGTCTGCTGATTGGTCCACTCCGCTGTCTGTTTGCTGTGGCTTGCTCCGCCCTGGAAATTGTATCCGCTGAATGGTGGCCAGACTCAATAGCTGGAACAGCGGTGAGTTTGGTGTACCAGGCAAGTCTTCTTTACCTTTCAAAACATTTACAGGTAGTCCCTTGGTTACGACGTACCTGACTAATGTGATTTCAACTTAACGATGCCGGAGTCTCGTCCGCCATTTTGTCTCCAGTCGTTTTTTTTTTTTTTTTTTTTTTTTTTTTTTTGTTAGTGCCTTATTGTACCTCACAGTATTTAAATTTCAAATAATTTTATTAGTATGACGTATAATACATGTTGTTGGATAGTTGTTTTGAGATTTAGAGGGTAGAAAGGGGTACTCAAAGGTTTAAATCGCGGAAATTCGGGTTATGCCGCCTGCGTTGGAACTGTGCTGCCATTTGGCAAATACACATTTGCCATTGGACAAATGTGTATTTGATTATAATGTTGACTTTTGCTTTATGATGCATGCTTTTATTTTGGCGAAGGAAGCGTAGAACAGGTAGTACTTCCGCACGCAAGTATAGCTCATGCACAATGAAGAATGTATTTGCGCACACAAAGAAGAGCGCATTTGCTCCCACAAAGAAGTCGCGAAGCCGAGTGAGAGAGAGAGAGAGAGAGAGAGAGAGAGAGAGAGAGAGAGAGAGGCGAAAGATTACAGCTTAGCTCATTGTCTCACTAGGATTTAGCTCAAATGTCTTGGCGAGGACATTACAATTACATATAATATAATATGTTTTTGGATAGTTATTTTGAGATTTAGGGGTACTTAAAGCAACATGAGGTAACTTTTCAACCTTTATCAATTTTTCACATAACATTTGTGATTATACTGTATGTCAACTGACAACTAGTTGAATGACACCTCTTTTATATCTTGAGGGTGTCTGTATTAGAGCTGAAACGAATACTCGAGCAACTCGAGTAACTCGAGTTTAAAAACTGATCCGAGTAATTTTATTCACCTCGAGGAATCGTTTAATTTTGCCAGCTCTAAGCATCACGTTTTGCCCGGACTACTTTTAATGCGGGACAACGCGCTGACGTCACGTGCGTAGTGGAAGAAGCAATAAAAAAAATACCTTACTGCAGCCGACAGCCGTTACAAACCTCGCCGACGTTGCTAAAAACTATGCCTGCATGTTGCTACGTGGTAGCAGGTAGCGTCTGTATGCGCGTCATAGATATCACATGTACGTAGAACTAGATGCGAAATGACCGACTCGGCGGTGTTAATAAAACAGCCGCCATCTTAAAGCAGTACACTTCTCAGCACTCATAAATAAGATTAACGTTACTGTCACTCGCTAACGTAACGTTATCCCTGCGGAGGGCTAGGTTTCTATTCATTATGACTACTGTCGATGCATGGCTAACTCTTACATACAGGCTTTATTTAATCTGTGAAAACAGCGCTATAGAGTGATTAGAGTGTAAAATAAACTTAATAAATAAACTAAATAAACTTAATAATGCTAACTGTCAATTTGAGCTCAGTAGTCATTGCTGGATAAAACACCAAGTAGCCCTGGAGCCAAGTGTGCTCCAATACAGCACAACATTTATTTTGAACACTGCAAAAACTCAAAATCCTATCACGACTTACAGTTTAGAATAACTTAAAACTTAACTAGAACTTATAGCTTGACACAAGTGGAAATTCGATTGAAACACGTGGGAATAAAACCTAACTTTTAAGTGATGTGTTTTATCAAGCGTAATTACATTTTTAGGTAAGAAATATATATATTTTTGATAAGATCTAAAAGTTTTTGGAGTGAAAGCAGGGAATTAGTCATTTTTTTATTTTTTATTTTTTTTAAAAGTCACATTTGAGCCGCAATTGTTGGCCGTTTTCAACAATGTACATCGAAAATAAAGTCATTGATTGACTGAAAATGGTTCAATATTAGATGAAATGTCTTGTTTTCTCATCTATATTTATAATTGCTCTTTACCTAAAAAAGAAAAAAATGTTTTATCCGATTACTCAATAGAATTTTCAGTCGATTACTTGATTACTAAAATATTCGATAGCTGCAGCCCTAGTCTGTATCGCTTTCACCAGCACTAATTAACTTTGAGGAGGGTGGCAGGAACCGTGCCACACACACAAAAAAAATGCAACCACACACAAAAAAAAAAAAAAAACATGCAAATGTGCTGATTGCTTTACGCAATACGCCACCTCCCCCTTTCCCCATTTGCGTCACCTCCCCCTTTCCCCATTCACTTTAAAGACGGAAGTCGATGGTAACGCTTTCGGAGCGAATTCTGCAAAGATTGGATAACAACAAAAGAAAGAAGTTTTGTCTGAGGCGGAAATGGAAAGGAAGTCTACCAGGATATACAGAATAAACATTGGCCCGGCTTTTCTCGCTGGTGTGATGCCCCTCCCCCCCAAGTGACGAATTCGGGTGGAGTGGGGGGGTTTAGCCACACTAAGCCATAGACTTCATAACTGTTGACGGGACACGAGGTACGGGGCCAATAAATGGGGGGCCTGAATTGTTGGCGAGGCCGTCAAGGCTGCCCGAGTGGAATCACAGACAAAGAGCTTTTTTCGTTGAAAATTCTTGTGAATAAATGCTTAAATCCCTGAATTCTTTATAGATATGGACGTAAACCAGTCTTGATTCTTGGTTAAAAGCATAATTTTTTTTTTTTTTTAAAAACACGTGCATTTAGCATTTATTTTACATAAATATGTCGAAGTACAATGCTAGTCTGTTAGTGAATGTAGCTAGCGGCCGCCTTATGTAACCAAAGCTTTTCTGGCCAAAATCATTGTGAATAAATGTTTAAATCCCCGAAATCTTTATAGATATGGACGTAAAACAGTTTAGATTCTTGGTTAAAAGCAACAACAACAAAAAAATCGTACAGTTACCATTTATTTTACGTAAATATGTCGAAGTACAATGCTAGTCTGTTAGTGATTGTCGTCCTGGACGCCCGCCTGACTAGCTCTGATAGGCTAATGTTACTCCCTCCCCTTCTGCCCGCCATGTTTGGGACTTCGTTTTCGTTGGGGATATCTGGGAACCATCTCTTAGGGGGGGTACTGTTAGGTTTTGTGTTTTTTTTTTTTCCTCCTAGTGTGACTTGTCCCTGTGATTCCCAATTGATTTCACCTGTTGTGCCTGCTACTAGTGTATCCTCCAAACTGCATCCTCCTGTGTCACTCACCTGTTCCTCGTTTACTCGTTACCCAGTGTCTGTGTCTATATAAGCTCCCCGTTTTTGTTGAGTCTTGTTGCGACATTGTGAAGGTCCACGTTCACGTCAGCGTTTTTGCCAGTTACTCGTGTTCCTCGTCCTGCTGAGAAAGTAAGTTTATTTGTTAGCCTGACTTTTGTTTGTAAAGAGTTTTGGGGTTTCCCGGTAGTTTTGTTTGTACTTTGTTTTAACAATATTACACCGCCTTTTCTGCCTCACCTCTCTTTTCCTGCGTTTGGGTCAACACCACCCGCCTACCAACGTAACCTGACAAAATTCCCGAATTCCTTATAGATATCAATGTAAAACAGTCTCGATTCTTGGTTGAAAGCAAAAAAAAAAAAAAAAAACGTGCAGTTAGCATTTATTTTACGTAAATATGTAGAAGTACAATGCTAGTCTGTTAGTCAATGTAGCTAGCGTAGCCCCCCCTAAATTCCACCCCTGGTGGGACCCTAATCCACTCTGGATTTGTCCAGGACGAGTGGTGCCGAATAGGTGTGGGCGAGCGCACTCATTGTTCTCCGGCTCGGTGCACCATTCAATCAGATGGTCTGCTGTTTGGTGAAGGGATGAGTCCTGAATTTTTCTTTATTTGGTCAAGATGTAGTCCTGCCTCAAGTGGAAGAGTTTAGGTATTTAGGGGTCATGTTGAAGAAGAATCAGTGTATTATATCGATCATGGAAAAGCTAAACTGGCAAACGGGTATTTCGATTTACTGGCGGATTAATTTTCCTATCTGTACATACGACCACTAGTTGTCAGCAATGACTGAAATAACAAGATCACGGACTCAAGTGGACACACACACAAATATAATGACTGGTGGCTGACCTGGCTGACTTGCAGAATAATTCTGTTTGCAAGTCTGATCATTTTTAAACAGCTTTTGTATTGGATCCCATTAGATTAGTGTTGGTAGCCTGTGAGTGTAAATACCTGAATTTGGTGGCAGCCTGCCTCCAGTGGGAGGAGGTAGCCGATTTAATTGCCAGCTAGGTGAAAGGTGCAAGATAAAAGTGCGCCGTGACTTGCTCATTTCCGCTGTGTGAGTCCCATTAGGACACTTGAGCAGCTGATAACGAGGCCCGATACGGTCGCTCCGTACGTCTCTCTCATTGAGGCTATAGAGGGTCGCTTGACAAACTGCTACATCACTCTTGTACGTGTGGAACAGCATCACTGTGGTTATTCACAGCATGCTGACCAAAACAGTTTGCTGTTCCAGACTAACCACTCAAATTGACAAGCGCAGCACATTTTTCAGTGTATCATTACCTCACTTTGTCATGGTTTTACGTTTATTTGTGGACCTTATATTTGGGCTGTCAAACGATTAACATTTTTAATCGAGTTAATCACAGCTTAAAAATTAATTAATCGTATGTAATCGCAATTCAAACCACTTATAAAATATGCCGTAATTTTCTGTAAATTATTGTTGGAACGGAAAGATAAGAGACAAGACCGATATATATACATTCAACATACTGTACATAAGTACTGTATTTGTTTATTATAACAGTAAATCAACAAGATGGCATTAACATTATTAACATTCTGTTAACGCGATCCATGGATAGAAAGACTTGTAGTTCTTAAAAGATAAATGTTAGTACAAGTTATAGAAATTTTATATTAAACCCTCTCCTAATGTTTTCGTTTTAATAAAATTTGTAAAATTTTCCAACAAAAAGTAAAACTAGTAGCTCGCCATTGTTGATGTCAACAATTACACAATGCTCATGGTGCTGAAACCTATAAAGTCGGTCACACCCAAGCGCCAGCAGAGGGCGACAAAACACCAAAAAAACACAAGTAACAAATAGACATGCCACTCTGCTGTCATTTTAATCTGTTTGAGCGGGGCATGTGCGGTAAATGCGTCAAATATTTTAATGTGATTAATTAAAAAAATTAATTACCGCCCATTAACGCGATAATTTTGACAGCCCTACCTTATATACAGTGGCGCGGGAAGTGGGGTGCTGAGGGCCCTGCCGCACCCCCTGGTGTTGTGTAAAAAATTGTTTTGGTAGGTTCTTTTTTGTTGTTGTTAAAAATAAATAATTGAATAAAACATTGAAACAATTGTGCATTTAACTTTTTATACTTTAAATATATATGCAAATAAAGTTTTTTTTTTTTTTTTAATCTGTTTATAACACCACCTGATACATTGCTTGCTTCGTCACATTGAATAAATCGCTAAGTAAACAGTTGACAGAGGCAGCGTTCATATGGCACAAAAATGAATTAGCGATTTTTTTTCTGAACAAAAACAGCAAAATGTTCGAAAATGAGGAGATTTTCCTTTGGTGTCTTCAAAACGATAAGACATGTTTGCATGCTGCATAGCTGCCGCCGTGCAGCGCGCTATTGAATATTCGCATTGTGAAAAGGGTGGTGTTAAACCGAGGTTTATTGGCCGTTTTAGTTTTCAAATGTGTTTGTGTGTTATTGTGCTGTCTAGCTGCGGGAATTAGCATTATAATACAGGAGTAACACACACAGTCGATGAAATAGAATGCTGTCTTTATAGTAGCCTAGTAGCAGTACTTAAACTATCCAGCATGTGTATGAACTGTCATTGTGCACGCCGTCTTTGGAGACATGATTAATTTGGACCGAAACTGCTGTTTTTGGATGGAAAGAACAAAAAAAAAACATCCTCAGCACCCCCTGCTGTGAGTGACTTCCAGCACCCCTGCTTATATATATATATGTGTGTGTGTGTGTATGTATATATACAGGGGTCGCGTTAACCGAATATTTTCCGTCGTTGACCGTTTTTTTAAAACGGTGACGGAAAAAACTGAAGTCCGTCCGTCATTTTGACAGGTTGCAATTCACACCCCAGATCACAGGGTGGCGAGTGAGCATATTAATTAGCTATTGTCTCTCTTAATGTATGACGTCATTGGCTATTCAGTCAGAATATTGTAGCGTCACCGGGGTCTGGCGGCAGCACCGTGATTGACACATCAACGCAAGGTTCTTATTGGTGCACCCGGTGTGCCAGCGCGTCATCCAATTGGTGGACTAGATTGCCGCCTGTGTATAGACCCCAATCACATGACGTCACAACTCCGCCCCCCTGACTGGAGCCGCCATATTGTCCGTCAGCTCGTCGTGTTTTCACATTACCGCTATGTACATGCCTCCTATTACGGCGTGTTTTTCTGCTCGTTAACATTAATAATCAAAATGGTGAAGGCGTGCGTGGTGGTTGGTTGCAGTAACAGAGAAGATAGACGGAGAGACTTTTGAGTTCTACCGTATTCTAAGAGACCCGAAGAGAAGAGCGAGATGGACTGCTGTAATTCGACAAGAAATCTGGGCACCAAACGATCACCACAGACTATGTAGTAGTCATTTTATATCTGGTAAGATGCATTTAATATATATTTAGAAGATTTTGGGCTGACAACCACAATTAAGATCATTGTGTGACGTTGGTGATTGGGGTCTATATAGTTGCCTCTTTTTCTTTGGGGGCGGAGTTGTTGTTTTGTTGGTGTTGTTGGCGGTAAGCAGAGTAAAAAGAGGGAGAAAAATACGACTTCCTTGTCTAATTTTTTGCCGCCAAGCAAGCGTTACAATATTAATTAAAAATGAATGAAAACTAAATACTATTGAATATGTCATCATTATCATTTAAAAAATTTAAGTGACGGGTAAAAATAGATTATGAGATTATTATTTTTATGACCCTGTCAGTCAAAATGACAGACAACGAAAATGTCTAGCTCAACCTCTGTATATATATATATATATATATATATATATATATATATATTTTTTTTTTTTTAATAAATTGTTTTTAAGCACTTCAAACTAGAAAGATGCTTTTCTCTATTAAATGCGTCAATGACTGAGTTTCACTCAAACCCGCTCAAGCTGCTCACTTACACACAAAAGTTTCCACAGCAACTGTTTTAGCAAAAGTTTAACGATGACTGACAAATGCGGCGCTTTGAAGCTTCAGCTTCCAAGCATCCTTGGCAAGATCAAACATTAAACGTCTGTCAGTCATCGTTAACTTTAATAAGCAACTCCAATTCACTGCCGACCAACAAAAGCAGCAGGGGGGAGAGTGAGACTACATGATCGCCTTGGGACTGTTCATCTGTATTTATTTATTCATTTATTTTTATTGAAAAAAGAAATCCGCGATGGACTGAGGTCGTGAAGTTTGAAGCGCGAAGCAGTGAGGGATGACTGCATTACATTTGCAAAGTTGACAATGCGCCACAATCATCAATACTCGTCAGATGGGGGATAAATAAAACAAAAACTTAATGAGCGCCCCACCACCACAGCAACAACTTGGAAAAAGTTTTCTGCTTAAACCCAGAGTGCGGAATTAAAGTGAGCACTCATACAAACAGTAATTGTTTTCCCCGTGGTGGCAAACGTGAATGCCACTCACCGTGTAACTCAATGCAGCTCTTTGGATTTGACTTGAGGCAAAAAGCATAGCACCTGTGGGGAAAATGGATGTTTCTGCATGATACTGATTCAGACAGTGTAGTCCAGCAGCTGGATGCTTCAAAGTGTCTCTTTATCCTTAGCCAGCCAAGCTGATATATACAAATTCCCAGTCGGGGTAGTTATTATGTAAATTAACCCCACTCTTATTTCACAGCCCACAAGTGTAGAACACCTCGCTGGCAGACACATTTTCAGAAATAGGCATATTAAAGATTCACTTGATGTATGATTTTGTTGGGTTGGCAGTTATTCTACATGCATTAAAAAGATTTATGGCAAACGAATATTTTTGTCAAAAAGAAACCTCTCCAATCCCTTCAGTGCCAAGATGCCACAAAAAAGCAAACAGTTGGGGTTTTCAGGGAAACAGCAAATTTCCAAATGCTGAAGAATAATTATTCGGGCTGCAGCTATCGATTATTTAAGTAATCGATGAATGTATCGATTTGTTAGTTCGAATAATCGAGTAATCATATGACAAACCTTTAATACCTTGAAAAATCAATTTTAGGAGCTGTAAAACGAGAGAAACAAGTGTTTATGCTTGCAATAATATTTATTTTGGCTTGGTAAGATTACACTTAAAAAAGAGCATTAATTAAATGCGAGTACAAAATAAAATTCCTCAGTGTTTCTTCAAACTATGCAGAATTGCACTTTTATTTCACAAGAGCTATAAATGCATTTAATACTATATTAAAATGCAGGATCTTTGCCTGAAACAGTATAAAAATGAATAAATTAGGATCCAAGTACAACAAAAGAATGATTGGCTAACTTGCATAGCAAAAATCCGCTAGCTTAAATGCTATAAAATGCTAACTTTTTTTTTTTTTAACATAGCTCTAAACCAGGGGCCGTGTTAACCGAATATTTTCCGTCGTTGACCGATTTTTTAAAACGGTGACGGAAAAAAACTGAAGTCCATCCGTCATTTTGACCGGTTGCAATTCACACCCCAGACCACAGGGTGGCGAGTCAGCTTATTAATTAGCTATTGTCTCTCTTGATGCATGATGTCGTTGGCCTTACTCTGAAAAAATGTCAAGGCAACTGAGTGTCCGAAGTTTCTTCAAAAAGCCCCAAAACGACGATGGTGTTGATAAAAGAGATGAAAAAACGGACTGCACAAGCGGGCACACAATTCAAGTCCATGCGCACCAGGAGGAAAGTGTGAGACTACGTTCAGGCCACAGCAGGTGAACTGTTAATTTCATTGTTCCATATACTACATATGGTAGGCTACCTACCTACTGGGGCCTCAGTGACGTTTCTTATTCTCGCTATATGATTATACAACTTTAACATTTGTTAATAATACGCTCTGTGTGTAGTATCATCCATCGCTTTTCCTTTTTAAATGGACACTTATAAGCGAACGCAAGAAGTAACAACGGGAACATTTTTAAACAGGCATTTCACGGGAGAGCATTTCGACTCTTCGGCCAATCATATAGCAAGAGCGAGTGGATAGTGAGGGGACCGCGCGCGGCTCTTAAGTGTCTCTGTCACGTGACTGTCGTAGCCGGTGTAGGCGCTTGAACCTACACCGGTAACGCGCTCGGCCAAATGGACACACAAGTACGGAAGGTGAATTATGCCAAACAAAGGGTCACCACAATGTCATTATCATCATTTAAAAAATTTAAGTGACGGGTAAAAATAGATTATGACCGGATTTTTATGACCCTGTCAGTCAAAATGACAGACAACGAAAAAGTCTAGCGCAACCTCTGCTCTAAACAAATCGTTCAAACAGATATTCCCACAAAAAACTGCTGAATATACTTCTAATCTAAATAACAAATGCAATAACAAAAATTAGCTCAAACAAAAACATAACTTGTTGGCCTTAACAGTAGGGTGACCATATTTTGATTTCCAAAAAAGAGGACACTTTGCCCGGCCTCGAGATAGTTGAATTTTACTCGAAGTTCACTCAAAGATGCCTGTATCACTTTAATAAATTAAAAGTGTGCCTCCTCCGTCTGGACAGAAAAATTCAGTTTTATTAAAAAAAAAAAAAAAGCCAAATAGTATATATTATATACCATATGGAAGTAATTTTTTTTTTGCTCATCAGGCTTTATTTTTACTAAAACATAAACAAAACAAAACAAAAAACACACACAAAAAAAAATGTAAATAATGACCAAAAAAATATAATGCAGACCCGTGGAAATATAGTGCAGTCAATAGAGCCACACAGTAGGCTTGTGCTACATAAATATTTTTATAAATTATTATCACGACAATTGTCGTTGAGAAATTGTTATTCCCACTCAATTTTTATTCTCATTCAATGTTCTAGATTGCACACAAACAATAACTAAAATAAACTGACAAACTATTCAACCGGCATGTTTCCAAACGCCGCAGTTCAAAATTACGTTTCCCATAATGCGTAGTTTGGCTTAGTTAGCTCACTGATAGCTACCCTATTAGCGAGTACCGGGAGACGAGGCAAAATCAAACTTTGCTATATAAGTTTACAATCATCTGTAGCACAACGATGCGACACCAAACGGGATTTTACAGATCATGCTAGTACAAAACTCCAACAGAACAAGTATTTGATACACTGCCAATCATTGGCAGTGTATCAAATACTTGTTCTCCCCACTGTTCGTATTTATCGTAAAAAACTCGCACTTAGAATATAATACTAACATTCAACCAAATACACGAATGCAGAACAATTAATACAAGACTAATACAACATACTGCATCTCTTTGTACCCATATATTGTATAGTATATAACAGAAGAAACATGAGCGATATTAACAGAAGATAAACTTACAGAAAGGTGTACGGAGCACTATAAACGTCTCTTACAACTACTCCTTATTGTAGTCTGTAACTGCCTGTTTTCTTGCCAAACCGTCAACCCAGTAGATGGCGGTAATGCCCCATAATACAAGGGGTAAACTGTACTCCTTCTCCAGCCCCTACTAGTAGGAGCCACGACGACACAGGCAAGCGCTGCCCCCCAGCGGCCGGAGGGATTCTCTTCAAATTGGTCCCGTAGAAGATCATAAAAACCGGACATTTTCATGAATTTATAAAACCCGGCCGGATGACGAAGACACGACGTAAAAGGTGGACATGTCCGGGCAAAAGAGGACGTTTGGTCACCCTACTTAACAGGGAAGCAGTTGGATTCAGTTGTTAGACAAGTTATGTCATAGTCAGTGTTGCCACTAGAGGGCAGTGTATACATCCAAATGAATAAAATTAAATACAAACTCCTACAGAACAAACCTTAAGAACACCATGCTAATTAAACGAATCCTTGAAAGCAGCAGAATTTGATTTGAGGCCTAACCATGGCTAACCATTGCCATTTTTTTTCTAACTAAAAGTCACAGACGAGTATGAGTCGCACCAGCCAAAAAATGCGCAATGAAGAGTTAAAAAACATTAGTAAGCCGCACCGGAGTATATGTTTTGGGGGAAATGTATCCAATAAAATCCAAGACCGAGAACAGACAATCATCTTGAAAGGACATTTCAAATAAAAATTGAATAGGTGTACAGTGTGCTAACGTTACATGACGCAAAAACAATAAACTGAGAATCCATGTGTGAACTCATTCCCCTAGCTGTGGCCACTTAGCTTTTAGCACACGATTAGCTTTTTTTTTTTTTTTTTTTTTTTTTTCTTCAGTTAGTAACCTCCGCATTTCATCAGTCCCTTACAAGTTCGAAGCTCCAAAGTTCCTTTCTGCAGCTCGATTACTGTTGTCGACTGCATATTTCACTACTTGCAGCGTGTAATTTGCAGAGTATGATTTTCTTTTCGGTGCCATTTTTGTCAGCCCTTTTCAGTTGTTTTTTATTTCAATTTATAAGTTACAGCCAATTTTGAAACACAGGCCTTGAGCGCCCTCTTGCGGTTTAGTGTGAAAATAACATGTGGAATGAATGAAGTCTTTGGTGTCAGTCCGCTTGAATTGCATTCCGCTTCGCTTGTGAATGCAACCGGAGCAGGGTTCGCGTTTGCTACTTTATGTGCAACGTCACAGCGTCGAGCTGTGATGTTCTAGGCTGTGACGGTACAGGCAGGGCATCCTTGGAAGCGGAAATCCAGCGTGGACGCTGTTCAAAATTAACAATGGCAAGATGACAGATGATTAGTAATGGCCAAATGTTGTTGTGCTGCGCTATGGAGTTGCGTTTGATACACAAAATCGGGTTCTAATGTGGCGATTATGTTTTGCATGCTGTTGCTGAACGTACCGCATGAGAGTGATTGACTGAGACAGGCGGAGACTCTCGGGGAGGCCGTTTCATGACTCTCGCTCTCCTGAAAGTGGCGAAAATTTGACAGTCCAAAAAGTGACGAAAGTGAGAGCGATTGCTTGCCTGTGTGTCGTCGGTTCCCTTTTGTGGTTTAATTTTTCCCTATGCATTTTTTAGCAGTTTGCTTGGCATTGAGTCGGGAGGGAGGCGCGACTTACTATGCTATGCTACATTGTTTTTTGTTTTTTTTTCTCGAATTTACATGCATACAAATTTCTGCTTCACAAAGTCAGTTGGCAAAGAAATGACACACACAGGTGCATTATTATATTTAAGCTTGTGAAGGATAAACCGATACGACCTGATATCCGGTTTTACAGGTGAGAGATAAAGCTGTATCGATAGTATAGTTACCATTCGACAGTAACTGGCCATTAAATATTCAATGAACCGATAGTAGAGATAGAATTCGGCTATCGCGAACACAAGAATCGGCTTCTAATGCCTAGTTCAATGCATTGCTTAATGTGATAATAATTTAGCTTTTACCTCACATGCTGCGCTTATGTCATTCACCACACAGCGCACTTAGATTGTGACCGCCATCGTGGTTGCCTCAACTTCCCATTCATTTCGGCAGAACCGCTAGTAGTCGCCGTCATTACCCGATCGTCACGGGCGTGTCATAACAACGCGACAGCTAACAAAACCACTGTAATGCACGCTCCGTAGCGTTTTCTTCACAGCCCAAAACGAAACTAGTGGTGGCAACAAAGCAACATGCTAAAACAATGGACAGTTTGCGCATCATGCCAGCAACGTGCAGCGATTGATTTTCAACGCACCCAGGAAAACAAAAGTCAGATTTTGAAGTGACGAAGGCAGCCAGATCTGTTCGCATGGGACAGAGCTAGTGTGAAGTGGTACAGAGATCGTGAGTTTTTAACCCTAACCCTGAAAAATAACCCACTGCAAATTTGGAAAGGGCGGCATATTGTTTCCACGAAACGCAGTCTACTTAAACATGAACACGTGGATCAGTTGATCTTCCTCAAGAAAAATCTGCCCTTCAAAAAAGATATAGACAGTGATGAGGAATAAAAAAATGTGGAAGCACAGGCATAAGTGAATGACTTTGCTGTGTATAAGGTTAAAGTAATGATTATAGACCTGTCTTTCTAAAATGCCATGTTTTTATTCCCCCAGTTATACCAGTGGTAAAGCATAATTTTTTATTTATGATAACACTAGCAGATTTAATTCTTTTTTTCTAGAGCCGCTGCATATAATTAATATTTTTTGCTTGTAAGATGTTTACGTTGAAAGTTTGCACTTAAATTAATTACTTATTGTGTTCAAAACACCAGGAAATACAGTGATTAAATTACTGCACTTTATTGTTGTCTGTCACTGGAGTTTTATTTGATTCTCAATCCCATCCAACAAAATGACGGTCATATAGTAAGCTTTATATTTTTTTTCATAAAAAAATAAAACATAACATTGGTATGAAATTTTGTTGTTTAATTTAATCTTTTTTTTTTTTTATATGTTCAAAATACTGTACGAACACACACAACAAATGTTTACTATCGTATCGTTTTCACTCTGTATCGAACCGTATCGTTCTTAAACTATCGAATCGTATCGACTCGCTCGGCCTTAAAAATGTATTGTTTTTTAATCGAATCGTAACCTGTGTATCTAGATACATATCGAATCGGCTTCATGCCAGAGATTCCCAACCCTAGTTATATTTAGGAGTGGGAACCTCTTGGTACCTCACGATACTATACGATTTGCGATCCAAATCTCACGATAACGATGGTCTGATGATATGGCGATACAACGATTATCGATACATTGGTCAGGAAATCATTCTAGGATATTCTACAAACAACTGATAAACAGAAAACTAGCTTCTGCTGTGTATTAGAATGAGTTTATCATTTGTAGACATCCAATCCCTTTGAACTGGGAGGGTGGCAGCAAATGAACATTCGTTCATTCGCTGCCATCCCTCCCAATTCAAATGGATTGAACGTCTATGGCCGGAAGTGGCAGGCAATGAGGTAATTTTGGGTCATTTAAGGTCATTTTCCTAATGATTTTCAGTTACTTCCTCTTGATTTTGAGGTATTTTATGGGCCTCTTCCTGTTTATTTTGAGTTGCAGAAATGGGAGTGACCTGGGAATCACCCAAATGAATAGGCAGTGACTCAAACTCAACAGAACATGACCTGTAAATGCCCTAAAATGAACAGCAAGTGCCTGTAAATGCCCTGAAAATCGAACAGAATGACTGTGAATGCTCCGAGTTCAAATGAACGAACGTTCCCAGTCTAAGTGGATTGGGCGTCGAGCACCGTCATTGCAGCCTTAGAGTTAACTGAGACACTATTATGGTGGAAGATTTTGGTAGCAACTTGTTCGTTCATTTTTATTTTTATTTTAGACCTTGACACCTTTTTAAAACGATATCTCCATTCTTGGCAGGAGCATATCGATAACCTTTTGGGATACAAAGTATCACGATATATCACCATTTCGATAGTTTGTCAAACCCCTAGTTATAATTATCATTGCAAAATAAAAGACCTAACCCTATATAAAGTTTAACATGTAAAAATAATGATATGCTATGTCACCTGCAGGATCACAGCACCACGCTGTGACACTCCACGCTCCCTGTCCTCCCAGGAAGGATGTAGTTCCTCTTCTATTTGTCCAGTCAATGAGTGCACTTTTCGTCCATGTGATGCTCTTCGAAAAATTCAAATGGCCCAATGTGAATGCATTTGCAAGTATTGCTGTGTGGTAGCTCTCCAACTAGAACCCTGGTCCTCTTGGTCTAGTGCAGTGCTTCTCAATTATTTTCTATTACGCCCCCCCAAGGAAGACGTAAAGGTTTCGCGCCCCCCCCCCCCAAACTCTGCCGCCACTGTAAATAGTATCATTTGTCTATAAAATTACTATTATAAGTACGCCTCTGCCTCACATTGTATCCTTTTTTTTCTATTAGAGAAAATAACAGAGATCAACTTATAAAGTATAACTTTATTAACATTGTTTTGTTTGTAACAGAAAAGACTTAACGCGCATCAATTTGCCTGAATTAAAAAAAAAAAAAAAAAAAGTCACATCCAAACTGTAAAAATACACTCAAGGTACATTTTTGACCATTTGATACTTAAAAATAAAATCAGTAAATAATAACAAATTCAAATTGATTAGAAACATTAACTCATGAGGACAATATGCCAAAAAAATGACCGAAAAAAACAAAACTAAATAGAAAAAAAAAAGTGTCTTTGGACAGAAGGACAGTTTTTATTTTCGCTGCTCGCTGCTGACAGTATCACCTCCAGTTCGCAATGGTGTGGGGTTATTTTGCACTGAGCATGCTAACAGTGCTCATTGGTTTACTGATATAAACACTGACAAAGCGGGACGATTGTTGGCAATATTCGGCACGTTTTCGCTAAAAAAACAACCAAGCGGCTTATCAATGAGATTGGGGTCTAATGTCTTTAAGTGGCGTCTTAATTGATTTGGCTTCAGGCTGTCCGCTATAATCATTTTTAGACACAGTAAACAGTGTTCTTTCTTAATCTACCACTGTATTAAATGTCAAAGCCAAATGGCAAACGGCCGGAAAAAAGCACATTCTCGCCGGCCGAGGGAGAACCGTAGGTGAGGGCGGTCGTCGTGACGATCCCAAGCCGAAAATGGCACTTCTCGGGCGGACACCTGAGAACCGGAGAAGACAGTGGGTCGCTGCGTGAGTCCGGCCAGAAAACGGCTTTCGAAAACGGCGCACAGCTCTCCAGCTCTTCATGAGTCTCTTCCGTGTGCTCTTGCTTACTTAAAAAATACTGCGCGCACTTTGAAAATGAGAGCGCCACTGCCACCCACTGAGTGGATGCGCAAGTACACTTAATACTAGTACGGCGCAAAAAAAAAAAAAAAAAAAGCATGTTCCCCGAGGTCACACGCGCCACCCTTGGCATCGCTCTGCGCCCCCCACTATTTGAGAAGTACTTCTCTAGTGTGAAGGCACCCTTATAGTCCGAATAATCCGGTAACTGTTATTTGAACAAAGGGTTCAAGTGTCACACTGGTCTTGCTACCAGTGCTCAACCAATATTGCTACAATTTTCAGCCCCACACACACAACAAAATTGCTATGCAGGGACAGGACAGTGTCTTCTGTGAATCTGTTCTGTTGTTCCTTTCAGTTCGACTGTCCTTTGCTGTGAGTTTGCACCATCAAAAAGCCTGTGAAAGTTATTATAGATGACAGGGGAATGCGATAAAAGAACTGACAGGCCCGCAGCATGTTGAGAGCACATCTTGCGCTGCTCTTACATCAACGTTGTGCAAAGCAGAGAAATGTTGCAATTCATCACAAAGATGCTTTTCTCTCGTCCCTTTTAAGTCTCTTAGGACCCACTACTTGTATGCTTTTAATACAACAATGCACCACTGTGTGCTGTTTATCTTAGGTTCTCAGTTGGTCTTCACAAATTCTAATCGTCATGAATTGATGATTATGTTTACACAGTTCAAAATGTGAAAAGTCCAATTTCTGTTGCTATTTTATATACAGTGGAGAAAATAAGCATTTGAACACCTTGCTATTTTGCAAGTTCTCCCACCTAGAAATCATGGAGGAGTCTGAAATTTTCATCGTAGGTGCATGTCCACAGTAAGAGAGATGATCTAAAAAGAAAAATCCAGAAATCACAATGCATGATTTTTTTAACAATTTATGTGTGTGATACAGCTGCTAATTAGTATATGAATACCTGTATATCTTCTCTGACTGGATATCCGCCCTGTGCTCCGTCGCGGGTCGCTGGCTGGGTGCCGGTGTATCAGCTGGGTGTTGCCTGCACCGGCGGGGGACCCTGCCTTGCCCTGGGCTTGGTGGGCCACTGGGGGTCCCGTGGCGTGCCGTGCCGGTTGGGGGGCTGCGTCTGTGGCTCGTGGGCGGGTGGGGGTGGGGGTAGGCGTGGGGTTGGTAATGTGTCCCCTCTTGCCATCCCTGAAGGCCGGTTGATGGGTGCGCGCGTGGCCCGGGGGACCACCCTGGATCCAGGGGGGACGATGGCTCCTTTGCTGGGCTGCGGGAGGAAGGATGAGCTGCACTTGATCCAACCAAACCCCGACCGCCCTCCCGCCCCAGGCTGGCTGGGTGGGGGCCGTGGCCCTGGGTTGGCGTCCGCGTGGCATCTCCGCTCGTCTACGTGGCTGTCGCGCGCCTGGTAGGGCTCGCGTGCGGCTGGATGTGATAGGGCCCGCTCTGGTGGCGGGTCACAGTGCCAGGATTGGCAATGGGGCGGCGCAGGGTTGGTCGCCAACGGGCTTACACTCACAAGGGATTCACACGATTACTCGGTTCTAGATCACAGTGCTGATTTGTTTACACTCTACCCCTTTCAATCATTTAGCTTATCGACCCCCCCCCCCATTCCCCCCCCCCAGTCCCTCTCTTTCCATGGTCAACAGGCCCCCCACATGGTGTCAACCGGAAATACATCTAGCTGACGATAGCACCAACATATTAGTAATTGGTCTAGATGTTCAATGAATTTCTTGTTGTAGTTTGTGTTTTTCTTTCTTCTCTTGTGTTTCTTTTCTTCTTCATAACCCCTTCCTTTTCGCTGCTTCGTCATAATAAACGAGGTATGTTGAATGATCACAATGGGAGTATGTCAGACTCCCAATGTGAAACATTAAAACTGTTCAGACTATCAGGGCACTTAGACTTCCATTCTCCGTGTCAAACAGCTGAACAGGACAGGTTTAAAAAAAAAAAAAAAAAAAAAGTATATGAACACCTGTCTATCAGCTAGAATTCTGACCCTGTTAGTCTGCCAAATAAAAGTCCACCTCTACTCCGTGTATTATCCTGAATCAAATGCACTTGTTTGAGGTCGAGAGCAGCATAAAGACACCTGTCCTCCCCCCATACAATCAGTAGGATTCAAACTTTTAACACGGTCAAGACCAAAGAGTCAAAGACACAAGAGATTTGTTCATCTCCACAAGGCTGGAAAGGGCTATGGAGCAATTGTCAAACATCTTGGTGAAAAAAGGTCCTTGGTCCGTGCTGGAACAATCATTAGAAAATGGAAGATGCTAAACATGACAGTCAATCTCAATCGGAATGGAGCGCCATATAAAAAATATCACCTGGTGGGGTCTCAGTGGTCCTAAGAAAGGTGTGGAATCAGCCCAGAACTACACGACAGGAGTTGGTCAATGACCCGAAAAGCGCTGGGACCACCGCTTCCAAGGTTACTGTTGGTAATACACTAAGACGTCATGGTTTGAAATCACACATGGCACGAAAGGTTTCCCTGCTTAAACCAGCACATGTCAAGGCCCGTCTTAAGTTTGCCTATGACCATTTAGATGATGCAGAGGAGTCATGGGACCAAGTTTTTTGGTCAGATGAGAGTAAAATAGGACGTTTTGGTCATAATTCCTCAAACTGTTTGGAGGAAGAAAAATGATGAGTACTATCTCAAGAACACCGTCCCTACTGTGAAGCATGGGGGTGGTAGCATCATTCTTTGGGGGGGTGGTTCTTTGCTTGGGAAAGGACGAGTCCACTGTATTAAAGAGAGGATGACCGGGACCCTGTATTGTGAGATTTTAGGTAACAACCACCTTCCTTAAGTCAGAGCATTGAAGATGGGTCGTGCCTGGGTCTTCCAACATGAAAATGACCTGAAGCACACAGCCAGAATAACTAGGGAGTGGTTCGGTAAAAAGCATAACAAGGTTCTAGCATGGCCTAGCCGGTCTCCAGACCTAAACCCAAAAGAAAACCTTTGGACGGAGCTCAAACTCCTTGTTTCTCGGCGACAGCCCAGAAACCTGACTGATGGGTGGGCCAAAATCCCTCCTGCAGTGTGAGCAAACCTGGTGAAAAACTACAGGAAACGTTTGACCTCTGTAACTGCAAACAAAGGCTACTGTACCAAATATTGACATTGATTTTCTCAGGTGTTCAATTACTTATTTGAGCTGTATCTCACAAACAACTTGTTGAAAAATCAAACATTGTGATTTGTGGATTTTTCTTCTAAGATTATATCTCACAGTGGACATGCACCTACGATGAAAATTTCAGACCCCCACATGATTTCTAAGACACACACATTATCTATCTATCCATTGATCTATATACAGTACATTGGAAACAGCGAAAATTGCAAGTGAGAAAAAAAAGAAACAGCAATTTCTCCAGGAATTGCACTTCAAGTTAATGTAACATTCATGACAAATTTAATAATTGCAAAAATCGAATAATCATCAATAATCCAATAATTGCGAATGATTATAATTGTCAACCATAATATATATATATATATATATTTTTAAATAACCCGTTCACAGTGCCCTCCTGGGTCGGCCCGGCCTGGGCCGCGTCGCCTTGTACTGGGTGTCTGGGAGGTGCTCCCTGGTACCATACCGCGCATGCGCCTCCGTCCCTCGGGCCTGTCTCCGGCTCTGCTCGCCTCTACGGGCCTGCGGCGGCTGCCGCTGCCCTTCTGTCAGCCGGGTCATCAGCGAGCCACATAAGTGGGATCTGGGTTGGGGCTTGTTGTCCCCTTCCGGGGGGTTGGTTGTCCCATGGTCTCCAGCGTGTTGGGTGGCGCCCGTTTGGAGATGCGGGGTGGGTGCCCAAATGGTGTGGCGCTGGGGGTAGTCAGGAGCAAGGGTTGTCGAGCCCCAGGTGCTTCTCTTGCCCTGACGCCACTGGTTCTGGCGGGCGGGGCCCCGCCTGTGGGAGCCTGCCTCTTAACTCGTGCACTCTTCACTTTGCACTGTAAATATTATTTGGCACCTACACACTCCTTCAAGCCTTCGGGGAGAGTCGGGACTGGGCCGTACAGTCCTGGTCCGGCTCCCCCTTGATTTTAATGCATCATACATCGAGGAGTGGCTGGGAGCGGTTTGGGGTGACATGACAGTTGCCTCCCCGCCTCAGGCCCCGCCATTAACGCACCTCTTTTATCGCACCACATACATTATACTCCACGGGGTGGCTTCGGCAAGGGGTGGTGGGATGTGTGTCTGGGAAGAACTTACATGCGGCGGCCCCACTGACCTCAACCGGGCTCTTTTATTTTCATGCATCCCATCACAGTGCTGGGTAATTGCTGCCAGTAGGGGACTAATAAGGTGGTAGGTGGATCCCACACTTTTCATTAAGGCGTGGATCCTGGGGCGTGGCCTCCTCTTCACCTGGGCTGCTGGTTGCGGGAGTTGAGAGGGTGAATCGGGGCTCTGGTCCGGCGCTGCCCCACAGCGATTTCTCAGCGCTCTTCCCTCTTTTCTGCCTAATTATCCTCCGGTGCGGGTTGCTGGCTGAGTGCCGGTAGGTTGGTTGGGTGTTGCCCTCTCCAAGTGGGGATTCTGTTCTGCCCCGGGCCTAGTGCGCCATGGGTTGTGGCTGGTGGGGAATCTTAAGTTTTTTTGTTTTTTTTTACCCGCAAATGAAGCATCATACCCCCCACTACATGTTCGTGAGTGGATCGCCACAGCATTCAGGATTTTCCCCCACGTATCATAGAGTGACTGCATAAGGACAGTAATTACTGTAATTAGATATAAATACCGTACTTTACAATATATGTGAAGTATACAATATGTAAACACATGTAAATGAATACTGTTTACTTTGATCTTCTTAATTTTTTTTTTTAAAGAGGTTCGGGGGGGGGGGCAAATCCTACTTCACGGTTTGTCACTTTTTGGGGCGGGTTCTGGTCCCCATTAACTGTGAAAAACAAGGGATTACTGTAATTACGAAAATTCTTATAGTCTGGAAACTCTACTTTGGAACCTTAGCCTTTGTTTCTAACCTAAATTTGAAACCTCTGCCCAAATTTTATTATATTGAAGAAAGTTGAAACTTTTATTTGAAACTCTTGGAATGTGTTTTCAAGTGAGATAAATGTGATCATACATCAAATCCGCAGGGCCAGATGTTAGAAACCCCGAATGAACCAACTGGCTTCACAGTCAGGAAAGCTAAACGACTTCATTTGCCATTTACCATCTGCACTGATGCAATCCACTGTGTTGTGAAATGTTACCTAATTTAATTAGCCGGGGTCGTGCGGCCGTCATCTCCATGGCAACGGCAATCTTGTGCTTGTCAGGATGGAGATGCTGGAAGCAGATGGATGAGACTGATAAGCAACAAGGGTACGCGGCGAGTATAGAATGTCACATTTACATTATTCAACAGTGAGAAAGACACATCCATCAATTCATTCAAGTCAAGATAGGATAGATGAGTTCAAATCATTAAAAAATGATTGGTGGATTGATTGGTGAGATTCCTCAGGGTAATGCTCTCAGACCTCTATTCTTTTTTAGTTTTCTTCACTTTTTGTTTTTTAGTTTATGTCACAAGATGTCTGCATCCTGATGAAAAGAGATATGAACTAGATTAAATACAGTACATAATCGGGGTGGGAATCTTGGGGCACCAAACGATTCGATTACAATTGCGATTCTTTTGATGCTTTTAATGTTTCGTATATTAGTTACAAAAATTGTACAAAAAAATCCTCTCAGGCTTAACCCCATTCTGTATCAGCAGCTTTGAACTACAGACAATTAATTTAATGTTGTGAATCAACCGTTAAAGTTGTTAATATTGCTCCCGTTATTCCATCATTTCCCTTATGTTTACTTTCGACATGTAAAAGTTTTAAAACTGTTTCATTATATAAAGATAAATTCAAGTCAAGATTTTGCCGATTTAGTATTGAGTATTTTAGATTAAAAGCTAATTAGGTTCACTGGGAAGGTTCGCTAAAACAGTCTTCCAGAGACGACTACTGCTTTAAGATGGCGGCTGTTTACGAACGCCGGCGAGTCTGTCATTTCGCATCTAGTTTTCTGTGCATGTGTTGCTAACGCCGCCGAGTCAGTCATTTTGCATCTAGTTCTATATATACGTGCGATATCTACCGTGGCATTATGTGGGCGTAGTTTGTAGCGGCTGTCGGCAGCAGTCAGGTAGACCTGTCGCGATAACAAATTTTAGTGTGCGATAATTATTTTCATAAATTATTGCGATATGCGATATTATTGCGCCCCCCCCCCCAATTTTTAAAAAACTAATTCACAATAACAGTGAGAATACACTATATATTAATACATCAAGTACACCCATTTAAACGCGATAAATATTGACTAAATTCAAAAATACTTTTTAAGAAATCACTAAAAACAATAGACCATGCCTCTTAAGTAAAAAACAACAATATTGATACCGCACAAAAACACAGAATAAATAAAATGTGTTTAAAAAAAAAAAAAAAAAATTGCACTTAATAACAAGCATTTAGGCAAATGAAAACTTTTCCCGTCATAGCCTCTGCAGCGGTGTTCCATAGGGATGCAACGATACAGTTAAGTCACAGATCGGTACGATTTTTAATACGAGGGACACGATTTTCGATCAGATTTAATACATTTAATGCTCTGTAAAAAAAAAAAAAGTTTCATTTTTTTTTTTTTTGCTAACGAGCAAAAATTAAATTGGCATCATATAAACATGCATTTTACTGCATAATATTTATTATGTGCTTACTTCTTACTGATCTGAAAAAAGTTTGTATAAAAGTGCTGAGAACAATCTTTACTGTTTGTAAAGTGAGGCAGGGCACACTTGACTGCTATAGCTCTCTCAGCAGCTAGGTTTACTACATGAGCAAGACATCCTATTTGTGGTCCGACTCCATCTGTGTCACGTACTGAATTAACAATGTTTGCAAATTGCAACATTATTTATAGTCACTGGTATGGATTGATTTGGCCTTCTTAACTTCCATTCAGTCATGACAGTTTAGAATTCATCTATGTAGTATATGGACTACGTGTCCCATAATCACTCTGGGCTCACATAGCCAATGGCATGGGACGTAGCACATCTAGTTTGCCATTTCATGATATCTAGTGTGTGGGCGCATTAAAAAAAAGTTAGCAAGCACCGCTGAAGTCACGTCTGCTCATTACTACACAACACCAGACTTTCATAAACAGGACGAGTTTGAAGCACAGCGCTCTTAATTTCATTCAGCTGTTCAGTGTCAAAGCGAGGTTGTTCGTAGCAGCCAAGTCGGTAACAATGTTTTGGCGGACTTCGTTGTAAATATCCGGCGTTGTGCCGAAAAATAGCCGGCCCGCGTGAAATGTCACTCCTGACGGGAGCGCCCACACGTCAACAACACCGGCGCGCCATAGATGGTCCACAGTCACTCGGAGCACTGACGCGGCCGGCATACGTTGAACAATAGGATATAATGGGAACGATTGGCTCCGGCGCTAGTTTTTGCCAGACTTGGAAGATGCATTTTGCGCAGTTGGTAACGAACTTTTAACAGCACGTCAGCCGCACGCGCGCACGCACGTGCACGCGAGGCGATAAATCGCAGCGGGAAAATTACCACCTTTATTTTAATTTATCGCGCGTTAAATGTAATTATTGCATATTGCGACAGGCTTACAGTCAGGTATTATTGTTTTCTTATCTTGCGGCATGAGATGAGCCGGAGCCGTGAGTTGAGCGTTGATGTTTACTTTCGGTCCGTTCCTCATTGTGTCCCGAAGACTGCGCTGACTGTGTTTTAATTCCGCTTTACTTGGCATATTTCAATAATCGGAATTTGGTTGTTTGTGAATTGTCCTCAAATTTCCTACATACTTAATATTTGGGACATGGGACTTTTTGTCCAAAATCTTTCTTGGGTCCATTTCAAGCTAAACTATACAGATGCAATTATTAAAAATTCAAATTTAAAAAAAAAAATGGCTGAAAATATATTTTTTTCAATCTGAGTATATTGATGATTTTAGAAATTCAATATTTTATTTAGCTATTTGTTTTATGGTTACTATATGCTGACCACTAGATTAAAAAAAAATTATAATAAATAAAAAATAAATTTAAAAAAAACAGTATTTTCGAAAATCAACCCTCACCTCTGAAATTTCCACATCCATGCTTGAATCCTTTAAAGTTGGGTTTGCTTTTGTTATAAGCATTGAGAAAACGGCAAAAATAAATACCCCAAACTTGCCTATTTTCGAGAAGCATTTACTCGATTATAAAGCATATATCACGCTAGGCAATACCTTGGAGGGCAGGGTGGTGGTGCCAATTTTCCACAAATGAAGGTCAGAAGTCGAGTTTTTTTTTTTTTTTGGGGGGGGGGGGTACTTGTTTTTATTTAACACACAAACATTACAACACAAAACAATCCTTGACAACTTCATCAGTAGTATACAGAATGCATACATACATCGGGACAAACAAACAAATTAGACCTGGTGAGTGAAAAGCAGATCCATTTATATGACTCATTATTCATATAAATACAGCATATTGTGGGTTTCTTATCAACAAGATAAGTAAAATCGGCCTCCATCTTTTCTGGAAACTCATATAGCTCATTTGTAACCTGGCACTTATTTTTAAAAGGTGAACTTGTCTCATTGTTTCGAGGCATTTTCTTACATTTTAAGATCTTAAATTCCAAAAACAAAAAAAACAAAAAATAAAACCTTAAAATTGAACAATTATTATTATGTTTTTAGAACTTTAAAAAAAAAATATATATATAAATAATAATAATAAATAATACAATATTAACAGACATTATTTAATGAACAGACATTGGTTACAGCCCTAAATAACACTCTAAAGTACTTTTTTTTTCATACTATTTAACTCATTGCATGCATCAACAACGATAGACGTTGCACTCTGGATGAGGAAGTATAACATACTTACAGGCAGCGTGACCTGCGTAGATAGTTTGGAAAAAAAACAAAAACATTGCGTCATTTTACGTCATGAACATAGTATGTGATGCATGGATGCAACAATAAAATGAGAATGTAGACATGAAAACAATAGGTACAGTGTGAAATTAAATGAGTTTCGTTTAATTTACCAACGTGAAATAGCAAATGGCAAAATTATTTGTGGTAAATTAGAAATCAGGTAGAAATTTGAAAAGGAATTCACTTGGATGTTAGCTTGCTAGATTTTGAATCCGTTAAAAAATTGGCTATATTATGGCTATATTAAGTGCGAGCGTTCATTCGCCCCTCCCATTAAAAATGGATTGGATGTCAAGCGCCGTCAATCGCAGCTAATGAGTTAAATGAATGCCATGAAATGGTTAAAAAAAATAAATAAATAAATAATGCAGGTTAAAATTTTTGACCTGTAGGGTTTAGTTTAACTGAAACTGTTCACTATTCAGCCCACTGCATTGTTCAGAACAGAACAGTTTGTTCTCAAGCACGCTCCAGTTTGTTGACTCCACGACAGGTCCATTAAGTGCATAAGCAACATGTTTCATGCGCATTCCTGTTGGTCTTAGGTGGTTGTAGCCGTGATTTATTTCTGTAACTTCCACCTGAACAATTTTTTGTCATGAGAGACGGTGTGGGAATAAGACAAGTGCAGTAGAATGTCTGACATCAACGCACATTTACATTCACAATTCATTTGTTACACTGAGTTGTATATGTGCATGTGGTTGGCATGGCAACGACGCCCTAAAGGAACAGCTCCTTGTGCAGACACTTTGCAGAACCCAAAACAGATTGATGGCAAGGGTGTTGTGTAGTTGAGGAATTGGAGGGCGGAGGAGGGAGCTTTTGTGGTTTGTGATAGCCAAGAAGTCGAGTAAACAAAACACCAAAGTGAAACCACCATAAAAAGTGTATGTATTGTGTGTGTGCGCACCTCTATGCCATTGCGAAACACAGTTATCCCTCAAAAATCGCTTTTAATGGGGACCAGAACCGACCACGTAAAGTGAAAAACCACCAAGTAGTGTCACCGCAACCCCCATTTATCCAGAGAAGACTACTGCTTTAAGATGGCGGCTGTTTACTCGCGCCGGCAAGTCTGTCATTTCAAATCTAGTTCTATATATATGTGATATCTACCGTAGCATTATGTTGCCGCATGTTTGTAGCGACTTGCAACTGGGCGTTGTTTGTAGCAGCTGTCGGCCGCAGTCAGGTATTATTGTTTTTTTAACTAGCGGCATGAGTTGAACATATTTACTTTCCGTCCGTTCCTTATTGGCATCCCGAAGCGCTGACTGTGTTTTAGTACCTGGTATGATTAAATAATTGGAATTTGGATGTTTGTGAATCGTTCACGAATCTTCCACGGCCGAATCGCGAATAATCTAATAATCAGAAATTTCGCACGCCTCTAGCTTCTTTGTCGTTACAGTACCTCTATATTCATGCATGGTTGAAATCAAAAATATCCGCCGCCTCTCTCTTCTTCCTCTACGTACGTGAAGTCAGCGCGTTGTGCCGCATTAAAAGTAGTCCGGGCAAAACGTGCTTAGAGCTGGCAAAATTAGACGATTCCTCGAAGCATGTTCTTCGTCTCGAGAAATCGTTTAACTTTTATTCGAGTATTGGTTTCAGCTCAAATTGAGTTATATAAGGAAAGCATCTCATCTTGAACGGAAGGTTGTATCTTGGACTGTTTTTTGTTGTTGTTGTTGTTGTTGAACTGGGCTGATTTTACTGCTTGAACGAGCGGGATACTGCCTTCCCGATCTGGCAACCTTTGATCGGATGAAACCTCAGAATTGAACAGAATTTTAGGGTGTTTCAGACCCAAGCAAAACAGAAAATTTCATATCAGTGTTTTAGAATTTTAGGTTGTTTCAGACAGAATCCAAAAGAATATGAGGCAGACTGAGGCGATTAACAGCTGCGTGCCTTTATTCATTATGGCTTTACCAACATTGCTTGGGTTTTGAGGTGAGGCGGATCAATAGAAGCTTTAAATCTCAGCACGTTCCAGCTTTTTCTTTCCGAATTCTTAGTCGACACTAGAAGTTAATCAATATATGAATAAATCAAGAGAAAAGGGGAAATATTGGCGAGAATCAGTGAAGAAGTGCAACGCCGTGAGCAGCAATCAGTCGTGTGCTGCCTCTCCACACAAATTGGCCGTAATTTATCAACTCAAGTGTTGCTCATCAATGCTGCACTGCCCTTTTACGGCCTAAACGTGAGGACTTTCAACAATGCTCAACATCCATTTATTAGATGTTCTCATTATGCTTCATTAATGTCCTCGGATGACTTTATAAACTTGAATTAAAGCTAGAAAAACCACTACGAACAAGAGGGAATTATTATCACACACAAGACATTTGGTTCTGACCTTGGGAAGCTGAGTTATTGGAGTTTTAGGTTTTATGATGACTCACTGCCTTGCCGGGGTACAAGTAATAACACAAAGTCAAATATTTGGCAATTTATTGTAAGCCATCTGTCTCATATATGTGGTTCAAGTTTGATGGGGATGTAGCAAATCTCTAGGACCCAAAATGACCCTAAAATGGCCAATTCAATCCAGAAATGCTGGACTGCCTCTGTGTTTTAAAGCATGGCATTTTGAGACTTTTCCATGTACTATCATCATAGATACGCCTATCGTAGTCAGTGTTGCCAAGGGAAACTGGCTATGGGGGCTAAATCTGATGACCCTGTTCAATCAACTATAGTTTTAGGTCAAATCAAGTAACTGCCCACATGCAATGACTCAGCATGGGTCGCTCATCTGTTTAGGATCAGCAGTTCAGGTCTGGGTAGCCTGCGTTTACATACACTGCTCATGAGATTGGACACAGGTGCTACCAGGGAACACCGCCCACACTCTGTCATGAGAACAATCTGACCAGCAGCCGAATGCAATACTTGCTTTGTTAAAAAGACTAGCAACAAATCGAGCTTATTTCTGATGGGTGTTTTTTTTTGTTGTTGTTGTTGATCCATCCATCCATTATCTGCTGCTTAATCCGGGGTCAGGTCGTGGGGGCAGCAGCTTTAGCCAGGAAGCAAAGACTTCCCTCTCCACTTCAACCAGCTCCTCCGGCGGGATCCCAAGGCGTTCCCAGGCCAGCCAAGAGATAAGGTCTCTACAGCGTGTCCTGGGTCGTCCCCAGGGCCTTCGACCGGTGAGACATGCCCGGAGCACTTCTCCAGCAAGGCGTCCAGAAGGCATCCGAAGCAGATGCCCGAGCTACCTCAGCTGGCTACTCTTAGCGCTGAGGAGTAGCGGCTCAACGCCGAGTCCCTCCCGGATGACCGAGCTTTTCACCCTATCTCTAAGGGAGAGCCTGGACTCTCGACCCACAGCTCGTGAGCATAGGTGAGGGTAGCGAAGGAATCTGACCTTCTAGCCAGACTGCCGGATCGCGCCAGCTGAACCGCTGGCGAAGTTCCAACGAGCCAGGCCGGTGGGACCCCGGCAATCCGGCCAGAAGGGCAAACTCCTCGCGTTCACCTAAGTCCTAACCCTTTGTACTTTTAATTAACCTTGTAATTTTGAAAGGTTTAAAGAAAGCTCACCAACTGTGTACTGACTCCAATTTTGAAAGGTTGAGAGAAGGCTCACCAAAAACAATTTGACAATTTATTCAGGTCGACAGAGATCAAAACAGCAAGGCGAAACAGAAACACTGAGGCGGGGATGCAAACTCGTTCCAAGGTCACAATATCAGAAGTCAGCATAAGGTTCCCGAGAAAAAATGACAAGGATTTGTTCAACATTCAGTCTTTCGAAGGCTCTCGCGGGGCGGGCTGTGGGCAGGATAAGGGGTGTGTTTGGGATTATGGTCTGTTTGTTGATTGGACAGGAGGATTTGGGAGTTACTGTTGTCCAGGCAACGAGGGTTGTGGATTTTGCCACCATAGCTCTTGGAGTCTTGTCAGTCGTGTTATCAGTTGGATATCGGGCATTCTCCTGTGTTTCTTGTGCTAGGACAAACCGTTTCGCCATTTGTTGTGGACTGTCCGGGAGAACTGATTGCGAGACTTGGTGTTGCAGACGTTGGCATGTCAGCGCCAATCTTGCTCAGTTAGTTGTATGACCCACGCGCTAGGCTTCCATGATAAGAAGGCGTGGTTTATCTCTTATGCCCTATATTCTGCTTGTTTTCCTTAAATTATGGTATAAGTGCCATTTATTTTTTTATTGGGTGTGTTAGAGTAATACAAACAGTCAAACAGTAAATACGAGAAATGCTACTATTCCCTGATTGATTATTTTAAGTGTGTTAGAGTAATGCAAAAAGTTAGTACATTTTCTCGTAGGCACCGTCTATCTCCTTCAGTAGGAACGTAGATTGACTGGTAAATGGAGAGCTTCGCCTTTCGGCTCAGCTCCTTCTTCACCACTACGGACTGGTGCAGAGTCCGCATCACTGCAGACGCTGAACCGATCCGCCTGTCGATCTCCCGCTCCCTCTGACACTCACTCGTGAAGAAGACCCCAAGATACTTGAACTCCTTCACTTGGGGCAGGATCTCATCGCCGATCCGGAGAGGGCATGCCACCCTTTTCCGACTGAGGGCCATAGGTTCGGATTTGGAGGTGCTGATCTTCCTCCCAAACAGCTTCACCGCTCCAGTGAGAGTTGGAGGTCATGACTTGATAAAGCCAACAGCACCACATTATCTGGAAAAAGCAGAGATGTAATGCTGATGCTACCAAGCCGGACCCCCTCAACGCTTCAGCTGCGCCTACAAATTCTCTCCATAACGGTTATGAACAGAATCAGTGACAAAGGGCAGCCTTGCCGGATTCCATTCCTCATTGGGAACGAATTTGACTTACTGCCAGCAATGCAGACCAAACTCTGACACCGGTCAGACAGGGACCGAACATCCCTTACCAAGGGCCTCGGAACCCCGTACTCCCGGAGCACCCCCCACAGGACTCTTCGAGGCACACGATCGAACACCTTCTCCAAATCTACAAAACACATGTAGACTGGATGGGCGAACTTCCATGCACCTTTGAGGACCCTGCCGAGGGTATAGAGAGCTGGTCCACTGTTCCACGGCCAAGACGAAAACCGCACTGCTCCTCCTGAATCCGATTCGACTTCCCGACGAACCCTCCTCACCAGCACCCCTGAATAGACTTTACCGGGGAGGCTGAGGAGTGTGATCCCTCTATAATTGGAACACACCTTCCGCTCTTCCTTCTTAAAAAGTTTTGTTTTTTTCCAATTGTAGCTGCTTGTGTCTTGCGACTTGACTTCTGGCACTCAAGTTTCTTTCCATACTGAGCAGCGGGTGGCGTTGCGCACCTCCACCATCACAAAGCACTCACAGGCAGACACACTTTCAGCTTCAGCAAATTTAAAGACCATCCGCCACTGTGCTTCACAGTTCCGGATCACCCAAATATCTTGATATGTGATTGAAGTATGGGAATAATCTGACCATATCTTATCCAAAAATGGCTGATTTACTATCAACTTCTTGCATTATAGAAGTGAAGCACTCAAAATAGTGCGTGCTCGGCCCCTATTAAGCTGAGAGTACTTTGTTTGAATACTACATCCGCTTTTCAGTCGGTCATGTCGCAAACCATCAATACACGTCTTCATTAATCGTTTGCCCGAGTGCATTTGACTGTGATACATTATTGACCACCCCTTAGTATTATTCATAATTGATCATCTGCCGCGGAGATGAAAGGCGATGCAGGAGTGAAAAAGAGACTGCTCTTCCTCCACACGTCTAATTGAATCGCGGTTCTTCACGCGAACCCGTGCCAAAGAGACAGCACCCATCTGTAGGCCGACATGCAGTGGCTGTCAACGAATTATTCATGTGGCAGTCACAGGCTCAAAAAAACCCCCCCAAAAAAACATTCAACTTCGCACGTTTGGCAGCTGTGGATAAAAGACTGCTTTGCAAAAAAGTATTTTTCCCCCTCCAGTGGCTCTCCTTTCAGGTCTTTAAATTCAGGTGTGTTTTTTTTCTATAAAGAAGGAAGTTAATGTATTCAATCTTTATCACTTTATGTGTGCTAAAGCAGTAGCAATGTCCAGACACACTACTTAAAATGGATCATTTCTGCAATATCTTCACATACTTTCCACACAGGGTGATTGGACTCAATGTATGGGGGACCAGAACTGCCAAAACTGAATAAATCACTAAACATGTTGTTATTATTTCAGTATTTATTTATTTATTACTCCAATAATTTCCTGCCCACCCACTGAGTTTGATGGAAAAAAGGCAGGTCTACATTTCATGCTTCTGAAATAAATACAAAGTTGATGAATAAATGAAAAGTTAATGAATAAATGTTGAAATAAATTTGTGTTGAAATTAATACAAATGGGATTTTTGTTTTAAATTAAATTTTAAGGAAACATTTAAATGTGCATTTAGTTAGCGTATATGACTTTTTAACCGTTATCCTAATAATGTCCAACTCCAAAAATCTGATACCGATATCAAACCCGATACTGGTAGTCCCGGGTTACGAAAGAGTTCGGTTCCTGTCGCGGCAAAGAAAGATCCACAGATCCAGCAAAAGCAAATCTTTTCACTTTCTCTATTTTTCTCTATTTTCCACAAATTTTCCTTTTCTTTCTTTACCACTGACTCCCTCATTTTTTTTTTTTTAGAACTTTAGTGTAGTCACCCCCTGGTGCCACCAGATGGAGCCACCTAAGAGTTGGCCTCTAATGATTCACGAATGGGGGATGGAAGCCAGGTGTGTCTGTGAGCAATGTTATATACAGGCATGAAAGTCTCTCACCTTTCGGCGAAATTCGCCGTTTTGAAGTCAAAAAGGGTGACCTACGTGAATCGTGTAGATCCGAGGAGAATTTTTTTGGGGGCGGGGGTCGAGTGTAGGCATGTGCCGGTTACCTTCACGGTTTACCATGCTATGAAAACGTCGCGGTTACAAAACCACTAAAATTTTCGTCATACAGTAGTACGTATTCGTTATTTTTCATGTGTCAAAAATGCAGCCAGAAGTGGCTTGGCGCGGCAGCGCTTACCCCTTCCCCTGTTTGATGCTGCGTGTGCCAGTGACGCTATTCCGGCAAACCCAAAAACAAACACTCCAAACACAAGGCGTAAATTCTTCAATTTATTGATCTCTCAAATCGTGGTAACTGAAATATACCAAATGAATACATTTAAAACGTTGTATAATCGTATTTTTCCCCGTGTGAGTAGCTTCAACAGTTTAGCTTCATGAAAAAGTTCGCCAAAAACAAAACACACATTTTCCTTTCAAATTCAATACACAAAGTTACTAAAAACTTACAAAGACGAATGATAGACAAGGCTTAGCTAGGAGAGCAACTTCATTGAGGTTAATCACAGCCTCTGAGAGAGAAAGAAGTTTGTATGCGGGGAGGAAAAAAAGAGCTTCAAAGATCGCTAATAGCGACAGATGATCTTGTCCTAAGCACAAATTCACGTTCGCTGGAACGAGGTGAGGTCTCACTCCCAATTTTTTTTTAGATGAATGCATTTGCCAGCATATTGAATTTGGTGAGTAATGGATCATTTTCATATTTTGCAGTATAACAAAGTTACTGCCGTTCGTTGCAGCTTGCGTTGAACACTGCCAGAGCGTCCGGTGAAAAAATAGCTCCCGGTAAGGTAGCGTCAAGCTTGTGTATTTAACGGTAATATAAAACCAGTGTTGTCAGTAAAGCATTATGTGAGTAATGCGTAACTGTAATCTGATTACTGTCTTTCAGTAAAAAACAATCTAACGCGTTCATTTTTCTAAATCAGTAATCTGATTAAAATTACTTTCCTTGATGCCTGTGCGTTACTATTTTGTTATTGCCCCATAATTTATGTAGAATGAAGAATACTGTAGTCATGGGAGTGACATCAAATGTCACATTTTCTAATCGGGGATGGAAAAAAACCGGGTCACGTGTATTACCATGATTCGTCAGCCGTGAGCGCTGGGAGTTTGCGGCCAAACAACATAGCCTTGCTACCTCGCCAGGATGCAATGAAATAGGCAGGAGATATACTACAAATGGCTGCATTTGCACACTGGAAACACAGCCATTACTTCACATTTTTGTCCAATAAAGATGACCAAAATATCTCCTTGCGCTGCGAACTTTGCGCTGGCTCAAAAAGACTGTCGACCACTATAAGCATCCACTTCAAGCACCACTTGGAATTACACCACAACAGGTAACGCAACAGCCAGGACTTTTTGATACTCTCATGCTTGATGCTCGTGCTCAATCCTCGGTTCAAGCTCAGTTGTTGTTGAAGGTTTTGAACGCTTAGGTTTAAAGAAATTCTAAATATCCATCTTGCCTCCTCAGCTGTAGTTTTGGCTAAGCAATGCAAACGGCTGTCTCTAAGGTGCTATAGTCACATGATCTGTTTGAAAAATAATTTGGACCCATTATGAAATACTTTGAAGGATTCTTGTTCGTTTTATTCATTTTTGTTGTTTGTTTTATTGCTCTAAAACTTTTATAGACTACATTTTAATGGCCATATTCAATGGTCTTTATTTTAAAGGGGAAGTTCAGAATTTTTTACATTAGGATTAATCTTTGAGTTAGCCGGGGTTTAATTAGTCGTTGGAGTTGATTTGGACAAATTCTGTGCAGTTTGCCAGTTATTTGTTAGTTTCAGGGCTCCGGAGATGCTGAGCTAGCGCGAGTCAATGGTGGTTGAAATCAACTCCTTCAACTAATTAAACCCCCGCTACCTCGAATATTAAGCCTTATGTGAAAAATTAAAATTGTCAAATTCGCCACATGTAGGACGTTTGGCCGACGGAGGACATTTTGGCAGAACGCCGGAACATATTTCCTCCACACCTTTCTCACCTTTTTAACCCCTGACCCATTTTCATGCCTGTATATAGGTAAGGGGAATCAGGTGTGTCTGTAAGCACCCAAACAACAGAGCACAGACGTTGCTGGTGAGTTGCAGTTTGCTTTCCCATTCCAAATAATGAATGATCAGGCTACTAGAATAAACCTTTGTGAGTGTAAAAGTGAGACAGCTATGAGTTTAGAAGTTGGACAGCTGTAGGCTGATATGTTTCAATTTAGGTGTTAATCAGAGTGGCCTGAGAGGTTGCCCTTTGTAAGCATTTTCTGTTAGAATCTGAATCTGTTTAGCAAAGCATGAGTATATTTCAGCTTGTAAGTTAAAGTGATCCACTGACTTAAATACATGTAGGCTCTAATAAACCACAATTGTTCTCTTGTACTAAAATATGTTGTTATAAACACAAAAAATATTAAATCAATGGCAATAATTTATAATATTTAGTTCATATTTTGACCGTTAGTTGGCGCCATGGTTTGCGGGCTCGCAGTGATGACGTCATTGGTATCTTTCCAAATGTGTAGCGTGTTCAACAATTGCTTATTGCTGCCTAAACTTGCAAAGTAAAATGCCACAATGTGCTGCTTTTGGATGCAATTTCCAGTCAAATGGAAACAAGGGGAGTGAAGTGAGTGGTCAAGGTGGAATTATCATTTTTTGTGAATAAATGTGAATTAGTGGAAGCTTCTCCCCCCTTTTTGGTCCCTGTATGCACGTATCCTACCCACCATGCGTTACAACTGGCGCCCGAATATTTTTCCTGGATCCTCACTCAAGTAAGGGATCAGTCTATTTTCTGGATCCGACGGTCCCATCGCGTCTGCAATAATGGTTTTGGATTGGATCTGTCCATTTTTTTAATTCGTCGGTCCCACAGCGGCTTTTCGGATCAGTCTGTTTTGTGGAATCGACGGCCTGATCGCGGATGCGACATTGCCATGGGATCGGTCTAATTCCTGGATCTTCGAGTGAGTAAACGCGGATTTTGATTAGTATTGCTATCTTTTTTGTTGACTATTCTTCGTGGGAGTTTTCCCCAAATCATACTAAATGATTAACGCACGATGACACGCTACAGTGGCGACAGTGACTCTGACGTGGACCTTACAACAATGTTGAAGTTCGTCAGGGAATGCGTGTTTGCGTACTGCTGAGCTCCCGATTGAAGAGTGGTCAAGGTGGAAATATTATTTTTTGTGAATAAATGTGCATAAGTGGAATCTTCTCCCCTTTCTGGTAATTTTATACACATATCCTAGCTACTACGCGTTACAATGTACAAGACCTGGATTACACAAGGTGTGCTCTTTGGCCTGTACTGTATGTAAAGCACACGACAGCTCTGGATGCTAACAATCTACATAATTATATTGGGATAAGTTTTAAAATGCAATATGCTTACCTTGAATATCTGCTAATAAAACCGGAGTTCCCGAATCCCAACAGCATGCACTCTCGCTCCCAACCGGAGTTCCCAACAGGACTCTCTCGCATCGCCAGTTTTGCCCAACTTTTTTCTTATCAGGTATTTGCTGCACGCATTTTTCCCTGAAGCTCGTCTTGTGAACGACCGACAGTGCTGTCCTGCTCTTCACTTTTCAGGTCTGGTACAAATAGGAAGGGTAGGACTGACGACATGTTGGGAAAGCTAACGACTGACACGCTGGAATTTCGCCAACGGGACCAGTGACGTCACGCACTGCGACATAACAAGAATGGCGACCTATCACTTAAAATAATTTTAACTTTATTAAAACAAAAACATTAAGAGGGGTTTTAATATCAAATTATTATAACTCATACTAACATTTATCTTTTGAGAATTACTTGTCTTAAAAATAGAGGATCCCTTTAAAATGTTGACAAATTACTTCATGTTAAAATAGGCTTGATTGAATTTGAACTATTATTATCATTAATGATGATTTAATAAGTTGATTAAGTAATCAATTGGTCTAGTTTAAGTTAGAAATTGTTTAAGCTGATGACACCGATATTTGATTATTTGATTGTAAATATCTTACTGTAAATAGTACACAAACATTTTCACTCTTTTACTGAATTGTTTGCTTTTTTTCAAGGTTTTCAACCTACTATTGTCCTTCTGAATATTCAAACGAATAAAAAATTGGAAGGAGCAGAGTTGGCATCGCGTCATATGTGCTCGCCGTCCCATCAAGCGGGACACACATTTAAAAAGAGCTTGACAGTTCCTACGCTGGTGACGTAACCTGGATATCCACGTCAGAATTAACCCTTAAAGTACCCCCAAATGTCAAAATAACTATCCAAAAACATGCATTATGTCATTGTACTGTCCTCTCCAAGACGTTGGAGCTAGGTCCAAGCAAGACAGCGAGCTAAGCTCAGGAATGATGTCAGACGTCCGGGTGGTTTGCTGACTAGATTAACCTGCTGATGACATCAACACTTGCAGAATGATACTAAAATAAAAATGAAATTACGGCAGTATCACCTTTAATAACAGCAATTCAAATTTGTGTTAATAACTAGCTGCTGATACAGCACAGCAATCCACACAAACGATAAGAATATATCAGTTAGCGTCTGCACAATTGAAAATGCACAATAGACACTACAAAAGGTGTTATATTCAGGTGTTGCCTCTGTGGATGCTTCACATGCAACAAATGTGACTGCATGTTTCCAGCTGTCATCTTCCCCTTCTCTCTCACTCAGCTGCGCGACTCGCTTCTTCGAGTGTGCATGTGCGCTTTTCCTCGTGCGTGCGCTTTTCTTCATGTATGGAAATACGTTCTTCTTCGTGTGTATATGCGCTCTTACTCTTACGCAGAAGTACTACTTGCTGTACGTTTCCTGCGCCAAAATAAAAGCATTCATCACAAAACAAAAGTCAACATAAAAAAGACAGTACTTGAGCACATAATTTTAGAATCTACGAAGACATCATCTTTGTTATGATAACACACACTCAGCAGGAAAACAATACATTACTTTCAATTAATTAAACTTCCATTGACGCCACAAACTGTGTATAAAAAGTTTTCCAAGAGTTTAACCCTTTAACACCGAACGTGTCGGCAGTGACGCGTATACGCATGTCGTCTTTGAAGCTTCGTCACGCTGTAATTACATCTCCCACGTGCCGCTGGTGGGTCTCATTTGAAAGTTCGAAAGTTGATGTCCACACCAGTTTTTATTTGAAGTCAGTCAACCAAGAAAAACGGGAGATAATGTCATTTGAGTTTTATAGTTTTATTGCACTCATAAATATCCATTAAAACGCTGCATGGACCATGTATCTATCTCCATATTTTCATCATTTCTTGTTATTTTTCAAAACCGAAAGCAGCACAAAAGACTACATATCCCAAGAGCCGTTGTGATGTCAAGAAGGACGAACCGAATCTGGACATTTTTAATAAATTTCCGAGCGAGGCACCAACTAAGGAAAACCAGGCATCAATGAGCATAACTGCTGTGCTAAGCTGTGACCAGCCCTTGTACAAAGGCAGAAGGCTTCTACATTCACTTTTAAAGAGCATACGACATGAGAAAAAGTCTTAAATGGCATCATTATGTGAATTAGAATCCTATTTTGAGACGATTCGACTATATACAACAATTTAGCAAAGCGCAGATGACGAGAAATTAGTCTTTTAATCTGCTGATTAGCCACGCCTACCATTAAAGGGCTTTAGCGTCCCCAACAGGTGGATGACGTCAGCGGTAGACTGGGCTCATCGGTCTTACTATTCAGCCCATTGAGGAGGAATTATTCAGAACGAGGAAAACGCGACGAAGAGAGCCGCAAAACGTCATTGTTTCATTCTCTCTACTCCAATATTTTTACAGGATATTCTTTTTATCCAAGTATTTATCCCCAATAGCTATATAAATGGCTTGAGAAGGACCAGTCAGCCCGTCGAGGGGGAACTATTCACAACGAGGAAAACGCGACGAAGAGAGCTGCAAAATGTCATTGTTTCTGTCTCTTTACTCCAATGTTTTTACAAGATATTCTTTTTATCCAAGTATTTTCCCCAATTGCTAAATAAACGGCATGGTCATGACACAAATAACAGTCTTGTGCTAAATGGAATATGAAATAATAAAAATGCATTTATTTAGGACGACATGGCAAAATTACTCCATAATGGTCAAAACTGTCGACTTCACCTTTACTGTCGCACCTCCCGAACAATATATATATATATATATATATATATATATATATATATATATATATATATATATATACATATACATATTGTATGTCATTTCCCTTCCCCAGCTTCGGAGAATGTAAACAAACCAAAAGGCGTGACAGCTAGCCGACATGCTAACCCATCCGAGTGATGTTTCAAAGTCTTCGAAGCGGAAAATCACACATAACTTGCCCGGATTATTTGACATGACGACTGGGTTGTCGATTGTCTTCGCGGATCGGCAAACCGCCCGGCGGAGAGCAATTTACAGTTTGTTCCCCGGAGGAGGGTGGCTGCCGTTGTTGTGCAGCTAACGTGCTAATGTGCATGAGGAGAGCTTTTTACATGCCTATCAATGATCAAATGTAAGTAGTCCCTTATTTAAAGAAAGTTTGTAGTGTTTACTTTGTAATAGCTGTATTAATATTTGACATAATACTAAACAAGAAGTTTACTCACTTCCTCCTAAGTCCAATGGTCCCACAGTAGTCGTCGGGCTTGTTTTGGCCAATATCCACGGTGAATGGGAACCTTTTGAAACTCCAAAAAGGCGCATACGCCTCTCCCTCATACAGAATGATTTTTCTGCAGCCGTTTGGCTGGCGTGATGCGAAAAATAAACGTATTAATCCGCAAAATCAGCTGAATCCTTGTCCTCATACACAACAGTACGCTGTATAGTGAAGAGGACGTCTTCTACCGTACACGTCACAGCGCCCTCTTCCTCAATGCAAGACCAAAGCCGGAAGTCACTCATTTTAATGGCGCGGGATTGAAAAAAACTAAATAAATATAGCGATCGCTTTCACACACATCCAAGCGGTCCATATCATTCAGGAGCATAAAATACCGCGTGTATTATGAAATAAACATGCTTTTTACGTGTCACATGCACTTTAAGGCAACATGCATATTGGCCCAAAACTGATCATTAAAAAAGATGATGTTATCTGATATGATTTTTAAAAATGCTTTTATCGGCTACCAGCTAATATCCTAATAAACTCTAAAGTGGGTGCATAGTAAAGAAAATGCTCAGTACACAGATTTTGTGGGTACCACAGTGTATAAACGAAGTTCCCCTCTAAAAATATGAGTTTGTAGCTCTGGATCTGACAGTCTAAAAAAAGCTAATTGCATCATTAAGGTCAAGGACAGCAAAGATTAGCCTTTTTCAAGCTTAAAAAAAATAGTGATTGCACTTTTTGGTTGGATTTTTTTCGTGATGTGAGAAGACCTACAGTACACCTCTCATTACAAAAGCAAATCTGTCGATTTAAAGGATTTACATAACATTCACCAGCATCAAGGTCGACGCCATGACCTCGGCAACAATTTCTATCCTTTGCTTTCCCGGCACTCCGGCAGGAGATAATGAAAGTGTCAGTGCTCCTCAGACTGTAACCAACGTGATGAGCCCATTTTCCCGCCGTCGGATCCCATTTCCCATGATGCAACAGTGTCAACCGAGGGGCTCATTTCTGCACAAATAGGCTGTGTAGCTCAGGAATGAAGCTCTGGGTTTTATGCCATTTAACCACTGTTGAGGGAAAGTCAATTCGGGGAACCATGCACTCGTATGAAACGTATCAAAAATGTTTTTTTTTTTTTTTTTTTAGATTTAAGTGACCTGAACCATCTGATAGCGCGTTCCGCTTTGCCAACAGATTAATTCCAGCTGTGATCAATGTGTAATTTGCCAAAGAGAGAGCAAAGTGAAAGAAAGTGGCTGCATAATCTAATATTCATCATAGCACAAGGTACAGTCTGACCTTGACGGTCTCTGTCTGCTTTTGTCAGTCGCCTTCCCTATCGTTACTCATTTAATTTGACGGGAAAATGTCTTTTAACTGCACAAAAAGCCGTCATGGGGCTGAAGAAAATGGACTTAATGAACTGGGAGAGGATGAAAATGAATGCAAAGTGGCACAAGAGGACACAACCTCTTACAGAAGAAGGCGAATGAACGACGGATGAGGAAGAGGTAAAGGACACAAAGTGCTTGTGATTAAAGCAAGACATTAGGCACATCTGCACAATCTAATGAGGGCCAATTCGAGAGCGGAGTCTAAAATTAGGCAATCACCACAATAACTTGAAATAATGTTAGACAACCGCGGCGGGTCTGACCAGTTAGTTCAAATACAGTGTTGTCAAAGTTTAAGCTTTTAAGGTCATTTCAAACATTTTTTTTAGATGAGGCAGAAATTAAATATGCTACTTTCTCACAAGAACTGGGAATAATCGTTGCCAGACAGTCCCAGTCAAAATAGATTGGACATCTATCGCTGCCAATGGCAACCAGTAAGTTCATTTATTACAGTTTTTCTCAATTGCTTTGGAACGTTTCTCAGATAAGAACTAAAATTCTCTAAACTACTTGTTCAATCCAAGGGCGTAGGTTTGATCTCAATTTTGGTAGGGACGATATAACAGCATAACCTGCTAGTACACTTTTTGCTGGGGACGGGGCATTAATAAGACCAAACAGATTGGGTGAACGAGTGTCAGGGCTACATTTCTCACAAATGTGAATCGAAGTAATTGATTGGATAAATGTTCAATACAAAATAAATCTATATTGATTTATACCAACTTTCACACTGCAAATTTATATGTCTTAATCTGGTTTTTCTTAAATCTAGTCGAATAATTTTCTCCAACTTGTTTTGAGTGTTCAAGACTAGTTAACAGATCAATACGTCAGATTATTCTACTTAAATGATTTAAATATTACTATTTCTTCTTAAGCCCATATACCTAAAAGTTGGTGTTTTTTCACCTAAATCCAGAGAAAAAATTGTCACGTTTTCAAATATATCCATCCTTATTTAAGACCATTTCTAACAAACGAGCTTTTTTAAAGATTAAATATACTAACTTTTTGCTTAAAAAAAGTCTGTTAAAGAGCATACAACAGGAGAAAAAGGTCTTAAATAGCATTATTATGTGAATTAGAATCATATTTTGAGACGATTCAACTATATACAACAATTTAGCAAAGCGCAGATGACGAGAAATTAGTCTTTTAATCTGACGGTTAGCCACGCCTACCATTATAGGGCTCGAGTGTCCCCAACAGGTGGATGATGTCAGCGGGAGACTGGGCTCATCGGTTTTACTATTCAGCCCATTGTGGGGGAATTATTCCGAACGAGGAAAACGCGACGAAGAGAGCTGCAAAATGTCATTGTTTCAGTCTCTCTACTCCAATATTTTTACAGGATATTCTTTTTATCCAAGTATTTTTCCACAATAGCTAAATAAATGGCTTGAGAAGGACCAGTCAGCCCGTCGAGGGGGAACTATTCACAACGAGGAAAACGCGACGAACAGAGCTGCAAAATGTCATTGTTTTCTTGACTTCAATATTTTTACAGGATATTCTTTTTATCCAAGTATTTTCCCCAATTGCTAAATAAATGGCATGGTCATGACAAATAAGTCTTGTGCTAAATGTAATATGAAATCATAAAAATGCACTTATTCAGGACGACATGGCAAAATTACTCCATAATGGTCAAAACTGTCAACTTCGCCTTTACTGTCGCACCTCCCGAACAATATTTTATGACACCTAAATCGGACATATGTCATTTCCCTTCCCCAGCTTCGGAGAATATAAACAAACCAAGAGGCGTGACAGCTAGCCGACATGCTAACCCGAACCGAGTGATGTTTCAAAGTCTTCGAAGCGGAAAATCACACATAACTTGTCCGGATTATTTGACATGACGACTGGGTTGTCAATTGTCTTCGCGGACCGGCAAACCGCCGGCAGAGAGCAATTTACAGCTCGTTCCCCGGAGGAGGGCGGCTGCAGTTGTTGTGCAGCTAACGTGCAGCTAATGTGCATGAGGAGAGCTTTTTACATGCCTATCAATGATCAAACGTAAGTAGTCCTTTATTTAAAGAAAGTTTGTAGTGTTTACTTTGTATTCGCTGTATTCGTATTTGACATAATGCAAAACAAGATGTTTACTCACTTCCTCGTAAGTCCAATGGTCCCACAGTAATCGGGCTTGTTTTGGCCAATATCCACGGTGAATGGGAACCTTTTGAAACTCCAAAAAGGCTCACACGCCTCTCCCTCATACAGCAAGATTTTTCTGCAGCCATTTGGCTGGCGTGATGCGAAAAATAAATGTATTAATCCGAAAAATCAGCTGAATCCTTAGTCCTCATACACAACAGTACGCTGTATAGTGAAGAGGACACCTTCACTCGTACACGCCACAGCGCCCTCCTCCTCAATGCAAGACTGAAGGCGGAAGTCACTCATTTTCATGCGCGGGATTCAAAAAACTAAATAAATAGAGCAATCACTTCCACACACATCCAAGCGGTCCATATCATTCAGGAGCATAAAATATCACGTGTATTATGAAATAAACCTGCTTTTTCATGTCACATGCACTTTAAGCTAATTTTCAGCTAGCTATTTTTTCTTATTTCAAGAAATCTGGGTGAGTAAAATTTACTTGAAGCACTGGCAGATCATTTGACTTATTTTTAGTAGATTTACACTGAAAACAAAGGAATTTAACTAGTTTTAAGGAGGTGTGTTTTGCAGTGCATAAAAACATTTGTCTTAAGACCACTCAAAATTGTCTGTCTAAATAAATTAACTATAACTGAAAAAACATCTTTGCACATAAAAAAATAAATAAAAGTGGAGCCTCCATTCAGGTAAAACACTACTGGTTCAGGTAAAACACTACTGATTTTGTTCACAAGCACAGCCAAACTTAACAAAAAATGAAAGGTTCTTTGGGCACATAAATAAAAATGAAAATATGGGCGAAGGGGGTAAACCTTGGTTCACTACATTTCTCTCAGTTTAATTGAAGCTAACAGTGGAAAACACAGGAGGATATTTCTCTCCAAGCAGCTTCCTACTTGACTTCAGGAAATTCACATAGATTAATGTTTTGCTAACTCTAATGCAAGTCGGAATAAAATTCAGTCGCAAAATTAGTGGTGTGTTCCCCACCTCCACACATTGTCATCTTTTTAAATTACTTACAGTGGCTGCTGCTGACCGAAAAAAAACATGTAATATTCCTCGTCTTTGAAGTCGGTGTGTTGATTTGTGTCGGGGCTGAATTTCGTGTGTGTGGGGGGGGAGGGGGGTCATGACATCAGCTAGTCAAACGTGTCATTGAGGGGAAAAAATGGATTGGACATTGAACAAATGAAACAGGGTCAATGTAAATCTGAACATAAAGTAATTCACTTAATAATGGTCGGGTAAATTCTATCTTTAAAACATGAGAAGACAATCAAAATGACCTATATGACTGAAGTCATTATGTAATGCAAATAGGGTTGCTTAAAAGTTGGTGGGGACAATTTGAGCATCCTGAAAAGTTGCTAGTGTTATGTCCCTACTGTCCCTATGCAAACCTACGCACTTGGTTCAATCCTCACAACATGTTGCACAAGTAGAAAAAAACATGGATTACCTGCAAAAGCCATTTTTTTGTGCAAATTACTTGGTCTATTGCTCAAAATTAAATTTCTGTGTCAATGAAGACACGTCAGTGCTGTCAGAATGAAAAGTCCTTGTTTCATTGTGTACAGACAAGACAGTCAAATTGCTTAGTCATGCTCTCAATTGAACAGTTACTCTGGTGGAAGGCTGTGATGCTTAAAATGGTGTACGTAAGTTGATGAAAATAGCAAATTACACCTTTGTGTGTGGGAGATTGATTGCATGAGACTGGACAACATTCAATTGACACTTGAACTGTTTTTACAATTACTTGACAGACCATGTCACTGCGATACAGAAAGCAAAAGACAGCACTGAGTATTACAAAGAAAAAAAAAAAAAAAGCAAAATTAGAAATGTGAATAGCGTCCCAGACAAAAGTCTTGTGGCTTATCCATTTTGTAGAAACAATTGCTACTAACCTGACTTTTAATTATTCAATTGGTTTCAGAAATGGCTCATATGAAAGCGAAGATCCTCCCAAATTATGTTGAATGTACAAAGATATATTTGTTTCACTGAAATAATATTTATCATTTAATGAAGACATAAAGGTCAAATTTTGGCAAGACAAAAGTTTTGTTGCCGACAGAAAGTAGTGTGAAAATTAGAGTTGTTCCGATCATGTTTTTTTGCTCCCGATCCGATCTTGTGACTTTGTATATTGTGACTAAATATTGTCATCTAGTGTATTTGTTGAGCTTTCAGTAAATGATACTGCAGCCATGCCCCAATGCATGATGGGAAGTGGAACCATGACTGTGCATAGTGCTATCAATTCATATATCTTCTCTGCGTTGGGAAATAAGGTGTTAAGAAAAAGATCAAATGCTAACTTGCATCCCCACATTGCTTCCCATGATATTTCTAATCGTAGGGAGAGGGATTGTAAGGCTTTAGCCAATTAAAATAAGCCTTCAAAGGCTGCCAAAATTCACTCTATTATTTTACGCTGCCTTTTATCTCTCTACATAGGTAAAATGGCGCCATTACAGATTGAGCGCGACAATGCATGAGTGGGTCTTGCAACGCATGCATTAATTGCAACGTGATACATTCTAAAAAAAACTTATTACCGCCGTTATTTGGATAAATTTGATAACCCTACCTTAAGCCTAAAGATTCTGGATGAGTGTAACAATATGTCGGTAACTTTAAATACAATAAGAAAACGATTTAATTTAAAAAAAAAAAAATATATATATATATATATATATATATATATATATATCTAAAAAAGGCATGGCCGATATTTTTTTGCCAATTCCGATACTTTGAAAATGACATGATCGGACCCGATCGATCGGGACATCTCTAGTGAAAACTGAACAAAAAATGCACTTCAAATACAAAAATATGTTACATAACATAAGCGAATTAAGTAGTGGTTCTGTGAGATCCAAATTTAATATTTTGTATGACTTCCATGGGCCTGAAGGACTGCATCCATGCGGTTCGGCAAGGATTCATACAATTTATTGATGAAGTCATCAGGAACATCAAAGAAAGTAGTCTTGCATGCCTCCCAGACTTCATCAATGTTCTTGGGTTTCGTCTTCCATGCTTCCTCTTTCATCCTACCCCAGACATGCTCAATGATGTTCATGTCATGTGACTGGGCTGGCCAGTCCTGGAGGATCTTGATCTTCTTTGCCTTGAGAAACTTTGAGGTAGAGATTGAAGTATGTGATGCAGCACCATCCTGCTGCAGAATTTGTCCCTTTTTATAGTTAGGAATGTAAGAGGTAGCTAAGATTTCTTATTTCAGACTAGTTATGTTGCCTTCCACCCTGCAGATCTCTCAGGGTACAGGCAATTAAAAAACCGTGTGACATCTGCCAAGGCCCACAGCCTGTCGAAAGGATGGACGCTGGGAAAGTGGCAAAAGGGGGATTTTTCAGATGAATCTTCCATTGAATTACACCACAGTCGCCGCAAATTTTGCAGGACACCTACTGGAGCCCGCATAGATTCAAGATTTTTGGTGGTAGCAAAATCATGGTCTGGGGTTACATCCAGTATAGGGGTGTGCGAGAGATCTGCAAGGTAGAAGGCAACATGAATAGTCTGAAATAGTTACACATCTTAGCTGCCTTTTACATTCCTAACCATAAAAAGGGACAAATTCTGCAGCAGGATGGTGCTCCATCACATACTTCAATCTCTACCTCAAAGTTTCTCAAGGCAAAGAAGATCAAGATCCTCCAGGACTGGCCAGCCCAGTCACCAGACATGAACATCATTGAGCATGTCTGGTGTAAGATGAAAGAGGAAGCATGGAAGACGAAACCCAAGAATGTTGATGAACTCTGGGAGGCATGCAAGACTGCTTTCTTTGATGTTCCTGATGACTTCATCAATAAATTGTATGAATCCTTGCCGAACTGCATGGATACAGTCCTTCAAGCCCATGGAACAATTTGGATCTCACAGCAAAACTACTTAATTCGCTAATTTTATGTAACATATTTTTGTATTTGAAGTACATTTTTTGTTCAATTTTCACACTACTTTCTGTAGGCGACAAAACTTTTATCTTGCCAAAATTTGTCCTTTATGTCTTAAATCTTTTTTCTGTGAAACAAATATATGTTTTTTACATTCAACATCATTTGGTAGGGTCTTAGCTTTCATATAAGCCATTTCTGAAACCAATTGAATACTTAAAAGTCAGGTCATTCACAGTTGTTTCTACAAAATGGATAAGCGACAAGACTTTTGTCAGGGACTGTAGGTCGAATACAATACTTTAGAGCTGAAACGAATACTCGAGCAACTCGAGTAACTCGAGTTTAAAAACTGATCCGAGTAATTTTATTCACCTCGAGTAATCGTTTATTTTGACAGCTCTAAGCATCACGTTTTGCTCGAACTACTTTTAATGCGGGACAACTCGCTGATGTCACTTGCGTAGAGGAAGAAGCAAAAAAAAAAAAAAAAACTTACTGCAGCCGACAGCCGCTACAAACGACACCGCCGTTGCTAAATACTAGCCCGCACGATGCTACGTTGGTAGCAGGTAGCGTCTGATGTGTCTCATAGAGAACACATATATGTTGAACTAGATGCGTCTTGACAGACTCAGCCGCGTCTGGGCAGCGTTAGTAAACAGCCGCCATCTTAAAGCAGTAGAGCGCTAAGCACTAATAAAGAGCGCTAAGCGCTAATAAATAAGATTAAGTAATGCCCCACGGTACCGAGGGGTAAACTGCCAATAAACAAAAAAAAAGAAGAATAAGAAGAAATAAGATTAACGTTACTGTCACTAGCTCACGTAATGTTAGCCCTGCGGAGGGCTACGTTTCTATTAATTATGACCACTGTCGGTGCATGGCTAACGTGTCTTACATACAGGCTTTAACATAACATAGCGTTGTGGAGTGATGAGGGCGTAAAATAAAGACTTAATAATGCTAACTATCAATTTTAGCTCAGTAGTCATTGCTGGATAAAACACCAAGTAGCACTAGTCCCTAATGTGCTCCAATACAGCCTGTATCATACATTTATTTTGAACAGTGCAAAAACTCAAAATCCTATCAGGACTTACAGTTTAGACTAACTTAAAACTTAACTAAAACTCAAAAATGGCTTGACACAAATAGAAATTCAATTGAAAAACGTGGGGAAAAATCCTAACTTTTAAGTGATGTGTGTTATCAAGCGTAAAGGCATTTTTAGGTAATATATATATATATATATATATATATATATATATATATATATATATATATATATATATATATTAGGGCTGTCAAACGATTAAAATTTTTAATCGAGTTAATTACAGCTTAAAAATTAATTAATCGCAATTCAAACCATCTATAAAATATGCCATATTTTTCTGTAAATTATATATATATTCTGTAAAATAAATTGTTGGAATGGAAAGATAAGACACAAGATGGATATATATACATTCAACATACGGTACATAAGGACTGTAGTGGGCATTTCACTCTACTGTCATTTAAATCTGTATGCTGTCCTCACTCCGAAGCGTCTACTTTTTCCAAAGCTAGACAGCTAGTGAACGACACCTTAATAATTAGACTTCTTCGTTTTTCATCTGATTTATTAATAAAATGGCCTCAAACCATTGTCCTCTTTAGACCGTCATAAAACTACAAAAAAAAAAAAAGTACACAAGCATTGCATTAGCAACAAGGTTAGCTTAGCACGCTATACAGGTTCACTAAACATAAACAAAAAGCGTCTCATCCAAAAAATATAACATTTCGCTTACTAACATAATATGTACATTCTTTACAACAACCATACTTACGGACAAATCTTGTCCAAGGATCATATAAGCACAACATTATCAGCCCAAATCGTCGTACAGCCATAATGAACTGGCAAGAAAACAATAAACCATGTCGCAAAGCGACCACAAGAGTTCGCTGTTGGACAGCACAAAAAGCCTTGCTGTAAAACTTACCAAAAGGCAGAATACTTTCTGAGCGGGACATGTGCGTTAATTGCGTCAAATATTTTAACGTGATCAATTTAAAAAATGAATTACCGCGCGTTAACGCGATAATTTTGACAGCCCTAACATATATATATATATATATATATATATATATATATATATATATATATATATATCAGGGGTCGCGTTAACCGAATATTTTCCATCGTTGACCCGTTTTTTTAAAACGGTGACGGAAAAAACTGAAGTCCATCTGTCATTTTGACAGGTTGCAATTCACACCCCAGACCACAGGGTGGCGAGCGAGCATATTAATTAGCTATTGTCTCTCTTAATGCATGACGTCGTTGGCCTTTCTCGGAAAAATGTCAAGGCAACTGAGTGTCCTAACTAAGTCGTCTGTCCGAGGCAAAAGTCCAAAACCTCATGACAATAGCCTCTGATGGAATCCCACTTGAGACATTTGATTATGCACAAGCGGGCACGCAATTCAAGTCCATGCGCACCAGGAGGAAGACTGCGTTCAGGCCACAGCAGGTGAAATGTTAATTTCATTGTTCCATATGTAGCCTACCTACTGGGGCCACAGTCAGCTGTTTTTGTCACTGCGGAGAAAAAGTTACATATTCATATGCTTGATGGCACGGTGTGGATTCTGTTAAGCTTGTTCGGACAGAATATTGTAGCGTCACTGGGGTCTGGCGGCGGCACCGTGATTGAAACATCAACGCGAGGTTCTTATTGGTGCACCCGGTGCGCCAGCGCGTCATCCAATTGGTGGACTAGATTGCCGCCTGTGTATATAGTTGCCTCTTTTTCTTTGGGGGCGGAGTTGTTGTTTTGTTGGTGTTGCTGGCGGTAAGCAGAGTAAAAAGAGGGAGAAAAATACCACGACTTCCGTGTCTAATTTTTCGCCGCCAAGCAAGCATTACAATATTAATTAAAGATGAATGAAAACTAAATACTATTGAATATTTCATTATTATCATTTTAAAAATTTAAGTGACGGGTAAAAATAGATTATGACTGGATTTTTATGACCCTGTCAGTCAAAATGACAGACAACGAAAAAGTCTAGCGCAACCTCTGATATATATATATATTTTAATAAGATCTAAAAGTTTTTTGAGTGAAAGCAGTGAATTAGCCTTTTTTTTAAATTCTAGTTACATCTGAGATGCAATTGTTGGCTGTTTCCAACAATATACATCGAAAATAAAGACAGTGATTGACTGAAAATTGTTCAAGATTAGATGAAATGTCTTGTTTTCTCATGTATATTTATAATTGCTCTTCACCTAAAAATATATTTGTTTTATCCGATTACTCGATTAATCGATAGAATTTTCAGTCGATTACTAAAATATTCGATAGCTGCAGCCCTAAAATACTTTGACTAATTGTCTTTCACATGAAGGTCATTTATATATTGTCTGTCCCTTATTATTCTCTCTCAACAGAGTATTAATGCTGTTCCAGATATTAAAGATAGTCAATTTCTGCTAATAGAAGAACGTATGGTACCTCCACATCGTGCTTTGCTCTCAGTGAGGGGTCGAAAAATTCTAAATGCATAATGAGACCACACACGCAGAAAGCATATGGAGGCTTTTTGTAAGTGAACCACACAAAGGTTAATAAAGACATCCATTCATTACGTTCTCCTTTGATGGGAGCAGCAAACAATCACAGCATGAAAGCCGGAACCCCGCCAGCATCCTCGCCAACCTCTAATAAAATTGTCCGTCTCATAATTCCACATGACAGAACTGTCAGCCAATTCCAGAGAGAGACGCCTGAGTAGAAGATCTTCCTTCCGATCTTTACTTTCATTTTTCTTTCTACAGGGAGTTAGTATATAACAGTAAATACGTGACTATATAGTAAAATGTATGAATAATTGCATTTAGTTACAGTATTTAATTTTAGATCTGGTTATAAAAGGGCTAGCTACAGAGCATGACATTGTTCTTTTATTCACAAAGAAGCATCACGGTAATTGCTGTAGTGAAATGAAATGTTTTCTTCTTGTGAGTGGCTTATTTTGTCGGGCAAAACAACACTTCATTTCCCCTGTGATTTACACGCTACTATGAAATAAAGTGGAGTGTTGCGATCACCTCCCTCTAGTTTGTCTCTACTGCCGCCCCTTTTACAATTACAAGCAACTGTTTACACTCGCTGTGCTAAAGAGACACCAAAATCCCCTAACAGTCCTCCTTTTGGCTCACAAACATGTTGATGTTTATCATTGGCTACGTCATCAAGAGCACAATCGAAAAACGCTTAGAAGGGGAAAGTTACTGTAAGAGAAACATAAACGTGAATATTATTTCATCAAACTACGAGAATAGAGTTGTAATTGTTCGACAACTTAAATGTTTTCAACTTTTTTTGTTTTCATAAAGAAACTCAACTATAATGCAGTTGATAATTGAGGATCGGCAAGAACGAAAATTGGTATTTGGTATGGGGCAAAATTGATTTTGTCATGTGGCATTTTTTTGGTATGTGGCAAAATGGGTATTTGGCATGTGGCATTTTTTTGCCCGTTCCAAATTTGGACGTTCATAGCCGTCAATGGCATAGCCTTATTTGGGTGCCAGTTGAATGTCAATGCGCTCTAATGTAAACTGTATGGTCAAAAATCACAACCACACGTTTTTCTGCCATTCAAAATCAATGGAAGATTTGGACGTTCATGGCCGTCAATGACATAGCCTTATTTGGGTTGCAGTTGCATGTCAATGCACTGTAATGGTAAGTGTGTGGTCAAAAATCACAGCCGCACATGTTTTTCTGCCATTTAAAATGAATGGAAAATTTGGACGTGCAAAGCAGTCAGTGGCCTACGGCATGGCCTACGAAAATACCATATACCAAAAAAAAACAAAAAAAAAAACCATGATTCATACCAAAATCCATTTTGCCACATAACGAAAAAAAATGCCACATGGCAAAAAAAAGTGCCACATGACAAAATACATTTTGCCGCATTGGAAAAAAATGCCACATTGCCAAAAAAAAAATGCCACATGGCAAAAAAGTGCCACATTGCAAAAAAAAAAAAAATGCCACATGGCAAAAAAAAAAAGTGCCACATGGCAAAATCAATTTTGCCACATACAAAAAAATGCCACATGGCAAAAAAAGTGCCACATGCCAAAAAAAAAAAAAGCCACATGGCAAAATCAACTTTGTCATGTGGCCAAAAAAATGCCACATCGCAAAATCAATTTTGCCACATTGCAAAAAAAAAAAAAAATGCCACATACCAAATACCACTTTTCGTTCTCAGCCCTGCTGATATTGACAACAGATCACCTCCACCATAAATTGTGGCTCACGGCATTCAACAAAAATTCAGCGCTTCCTCCACAATGTCCAAATGAGATATAGATAGTTTCTAAATAATTTCTAAATAAACTCTCACCTCAGGGACTTTCCCTTCAAAATTTGCATTCATTTTTTTTTTTTTTTTAATCTTTCCGGTTCAGCTGCTTATGCAGCAGGACATGGAATCTGAGTGTATTTATTGGCTAAACAATTCTAATGTGCCACATGGGAGTTTGGTGTTCTCTCATTTTGGTTTGTTCTATTCTTTTGTTTATTAGGAGAGAGCAGCGGACAGGAAAGGGGATTTGGGGGGACAGAGCAAAAGGGGGTGGGGTCTAGCAACCGTAGGATAATAGGAGGTAAGATAGGACGGATACATGTGTGATAGAGCAAGGTAAGTATCCAAGCAATGCCAGTAATGGTGATGTTGGGAAGTCAGTATTAGGACAAATAACCTGTGAGTATAAATAAGCCTACATCCTTCTTTTTGCTATTTGATCACTAATCTGGCATCAACAATTTTATTTACCTGAATGTGCTTGGTTGTACCCGGTCATGCGTGACTACTTTAGTATGTGTTAGTCATTCAAAATACTGAACTGCTGTTTGATGAATACACTCACTCACATTTAGTGTTAGACTAAGGGATAGTACTAATGTTGGGCCACTGAAATGTAGTGTTGTATGTCATCTGCATACTGTAAATGTGATAGGTGATGTTATAATTTTCCGTAATCTGAGCTAGAGATCATATGGATCTGTACTTATGTATAAATGGAACTTTTTGTGTGTTTGTGTGTTCGTTCCCAATGGACTCTAAAACAGCTGTGCGGATTTTGATGAAATTTTTTATTAATATGTACGTAATGTTTCTATAAGGGTTTTTAGATGGGTTTGATCTCTGTAGGCCTCCATTTTGTGCCGAAAATTAATTTCAAACTCCACAAATTAAGATAGAAAATCCCTGATTTTCGTGGCAAAAGACGCGTCTCTTGCGATTGCAACGTTGCAGTTGGCTTGCAAACTTTACGGGTTCATGTACAAGTTTAAATGTACTGTGATGATACAATGTGGCTTTATGTACCCCACAAAAAATGTACAATTTTCTGGAATATTACTAAGGGAATCATTGTATTCATACTGTAGAGACTGTTACTTAATATGTGTTACGCCCGCAATGGTTCATAGGTAGTTGTGGCAACCATGACTGAGAGTGGTGGTTGCTGTTCTTATGTTCTGGTGTTTTCTGTTCGATAACGTTGTTGTCTCTTGGGGCTGTGCCGTGTATTCGGCACAAGAGCAGCAAGTATGAAACATGAAAACTGTCTCTCTCATTCTTCCCCACATCGCTCGCCAAAATACTGTACACAGTGATGGAAAACGGATTGCGCATTAACGTGGTGTCCTTTTACTATAACGACATTACAGCTGCATCTCTAAGGAAAGTGTTTATCTGCCATTTGGTTGTATTGCATTCACGTTACACAAACCCAAGCAACGCCAGGCCATATTGCTCGTGTTAAATAAAAGCAGTGTGAGAATGGACCCTTGAGGAACACCACATGGGACTTTAGTTGGTTCAGACTCATGGTTTCTGAGTGACACAAATAAATTACTATTTTGTAAATATGATTTGAACCACCGCTGCGTAGCATTTTATGATCAACCCTCTCAAATGCGACACTGAGATCCAGTAGTATCGTATCAGATGATTTGCATAACACTAACTCATAACTCATAGAATATTAGAACGTTTTTTCATTCAGTGAAAGCTTCTTCATTGTAAGCGTTTATTTGATTAATTTTTCAACTGTCTCATTTTACAGTGTATGATTTTATGCTCTTACAACTGCCATCCTTCAGCAGTCTTGAGCGATGCCACCTTCGTGTCAGCAGACAATTCCCCGGTTTTAGTCTCGCATCACTAAGCCCCCCAAAAGGATGACTTGGCTGGGGGGATTTTCTGGCATGTGTGCCTGTCAATCAATGAACACAACATTTTTTAATGCTTCAATGAAGCCAATAGTTACAAAAAAAATCTGGTGGAATTTTATGGCATACATGCAGGCTAAATTAGGCTTATGTTCCCTCCTCTCCAGCTGTCAAAATGTGATATATTAGTTTCATTAAAAAAAAAAAAAAAAAAAAGCCCGCTGCAATAATTACACAAGCGTTTCCAGCTCCATTTGCGTTGTTGCACTTTGCACTTGTTCAATGACAGCGGATTAGATCCACTTAATGGTAATATTGTTTTGTTGTGGGTAAATGGAATATTATGTGCGGTGTAAATATAATGGCTTTCAAGGAATCATTGAGATAATTTGATTTAATTACACACCATATTCTTGTGAAATCTCTTTCTGCGAGCCAATATTAACAGGACAGTAGTTTTACCTTCGTCTTTGACCACTGCCAATTGATTCCACCAATTAGTCACGGCTAATTTAAAATGTTCACAATTACACCACTAACGCTTTAATGGGCTTTTAATAGTAATACTAGTATTAAGGGGAGGGCCACAATTCTGAAAACAAGAACGCCTAGTCTATTATTGAATGCACCTAGGTAGTAGGCAAATTGGAGCTAAATAAAACTGATTTTGATGATAAATTAATGAATTGGGAGGGAAACGAGAGTAAACGTTCTTTCATCGGCACAAAATTAGGTACAGAATAGCATTTACAAAGACAATTCTACAGTGAAATTTTCCACTATTTCTAAAAATTATGGAAAATTGATTATGATGGGAAAATATGACAAAAATCTGCAATTTTCCATGATATAAAGATGGAAAATTTGTAAGAGTAAGATAGTAATTTTGACCAGAAAAGTTTTAATTTAAGGACAAGGTTTAAAAAATGGTGAGAATGAAATGATAATTTACAAGAATGAAGTCATGATGTTAAAGGACAAAAAGAAAACCAGCAAATTTTGGGGGTAATTTTACAAGAATTTAAACATACAGCACGGAAATAATTATAGCTTGAGGGGGGTGAAGCAGAACAAAATGCAACAACATTGGAACGTTCTAAAAAATAATGTCAGAATCTCTTGATGAGACTACAGTCATAAGTCAAAAATTAAAGGGAACCTCCGACTTAAAGCCTTGTTCTCTTTTACTAAAATATGTTATGAGAAACACACAAAATATTGCCATTGATTTAAAAATCTTTAATATGTAGTACATGTTTTGACCTAGGGAGGGCGCCATGTTTTATGTGCGCAATGGACGCCCGGGGTAATGACGTAATTTGTAGAGGTGTGCATCGGCACTGCCCTCACGATTCAATTCGATTGCGATTCGGAGGGCCACGATTCGATTCAGAGGGTCACGATTCGATTCGGTTCGATTCGGCAATGCATCGCGATGCCTTAAAGCCTGGGATGCATTAAAATTCTAAAGCAAAGCATATTTTTCGTGAATCATGAGGCAACACAAACGGTCAGACATTAAACAACTTTTTATTGGCTCTTGTGTCACTCCTGGTTGAAGTCAAATGAAAATACTTTCAGATATATAGATTAAAGAAAAAAAAAACAGATCAAAGCATTTAATTTTTGAATGAGACCAGGGCTTTCTCTTTTTTTTTTTTTTACACACAGTAGCAGCCTTTCACACAGTGCAACATCTGAACTCCTGTGCAAAATCAGTAATAACAGTCACTGTATTTAAGTCACAACGACCCATCAATAAAAATATTCCAGTAAATATTAAAGAAAACAACAAAGAAAATATTGTAGTGCAGCAGCATCTTTATCGCAATATCAATCCAGGGATCAGTTCAGTTGCAAACAAAACAAACTAAATTGCAATGTAGAACAAAAGTAAAATGTAGGCCGAGCCCACTATATATGTGCAATCAACTTAGAAATACAATCAGTAACTACCACATAACAATAAAAAATAATGAATTAAAATGAAGTGCAGCAGCATTTTAGCAGCCATAACAATCTGTTTCAACATGAGGAAATATCAGTTTTTTGCAATCGAGAGAGCAGAAAGATAGTAGAGGTTAGATCGGGCCTAAAAAATCCAGCCCGACCCTACACGGCCAGCTGGTATCGAAGCCCGGCCCGGCTTAGAATGACGCGGAAAAAAAAAAACAAACGCAGCAGCATCAATTTATTTTTATTTCTTGGAGTTGGCAGAAAAAACGCAAGTTTTCTTAATGTTTAAAAAGTCTACATATTTTTATGATCATTATAAAAGCATTTACACAACGAAATAACGTTGGGAAAGTTTAATAGAAAAAAAAAAACATGCGATTTTGCAGATGCACAGAGAAGATTCAAAAGGATCACATTTGTGTTGCCTTTGTGTGCATAAAAAAGTGTCTTTCGTAACGAATTGCAAGCGCCACAGCGGAGGAGAAGAAGAAAAAGCAGGCAGCGCCACTGCTTTGTGTGCATGCACAAGTAAATGCACAATACAGAGAGCCTGCTCTTGGTTTTATCCCTTTTTTTTTTTTTTTTTTTTTAATAATTTATTAATCCGGCGGGGCGGCCCAACCCTACCTGAACGTGAATGCTTAACATTTTGGGCCCGACCCGTTCGGGTTCGGGCACAAGATCTAACCTCTAAGAGATAGGACATAACATAACAATGGCTGGAGGGGAGAAAGAGGGAGCGAGAAAGATTATTGATGCACCTAAGACATTGAAAGCAGACATCTGGAGACATTTTGGCTTCTACGAAGTTGGTGGTAAACTTGAACAGAGTTATGCAGTGTGTAAAAAATGAAACATGAGAATAATAATACAAATGGGGAAAACAAATCTGTTGCATCACCGGAATTGCGCAGGGAAGATTTTTTAACGTACTTGTATATTTTAAATTTCGCTGAAACGATTCGGCTTGTTGCCCGCATCGAATTGAATTGTCCATGCCCCGCATCGGGATGCATCGGCGCATCGATTATTGTTGAAACCATTAGTATTTTGTCACTGTCACTAGATGAACACTACTGGTGTTCTGTAATTCCTTCTACGCTGCAAGACGTCCAACACATCTGTTAAAAGCAGAGTACATACTATTTGTGTTTTTATTAAGTCTTTTATTACCTTTTCATTGGCTCAAAATACTTTTTGTATGTGTTTCCCTCTCATACTTTTAAGCATTGTGTTTTCTTGTGGTAGCGTTTGTGGAATGTTGATCTATTGGCCACATTAGTCACGTAGCATATTTAAACCACCCTTATTTTATATTACGACATTTAAGTATTTTCTTAAAGAATCTTTAGTTTGTTTTGTCTGTATACATCTAAACAAAACAAGCTGAAAGCGCACTGTAATACTTTGGGTGTCAAATTCGCCTCTTGTTGGACGTTTCGAAGGTGTAGCACATTTTGGCAGAACACCGGTTTTGCCCTACTCTTGTCTCATCTCATCCCCTCTTTCCTGTTCATTTTACTTTTGCTGCTCGTTTTGTGAAATATTGACAGTGCTGTCATGCTCATTAATGTTCGTCTCAGGTTCAAATTGAAAGGGTTGAACTTATGAGATATTTATGTTGCTAGAGTCATACTCTGGAAGCCCGGTAGCGTAAAAGGTCAACAACAATGGCGACCTACTAGTTGAACAAATTTTGGAAATTGTATAAAAACAAGAAACATCAAGAAGGGTTTTAATTAGGGCTGTCAAACGATTAAATTTTTAATCGAGTTAATTACAGCTTAAAAATTAATTAATCGCAATTCAAACCATCTATAAAATATGCCATATTTTTCTGTAAATTATTGTTAGAATGGAAAGATAAGACACAAGATGGATATATACATGCAACATACGGTACATAAGTACTGTATTTGTTTATTATAACAATAAATTAATAAGATGGCATTAACATTATTAACATTCTCTTAAAGCGATCCATGGATAGAAAGACTTATAATTCTTAAAAGATAAATGTTAGTACAAGTTATAGAAATTTTATATCAAAACCCCTCTTAATGTTTTCGTTTTTAAAAAATTTGTAAAATTTTCAATCAAAAAAATTAACTATTAGCCCGCCATTGTTGATGTCAATAAATACACAATGCTCATGGGTCCAGAAGCCCATAAAATCAATCCCACCCAAGCGCCAGCAGAGGGTGACAAAACTCCAAAAAACACAAGTAACAAGTGGACATTGCACTGTGCTGTCATTTTAATCTGTTTGAGCGGGGCATGTGCGTGAATTGCGTCAAATATTTTAACGTGATTAATTAAAAAAATTAAGTACTGCCCTTTAACTCGATCATTTTGACAGCCCTATTTTTAATATAAAATAATTTTAACTCATTTTGTTTGAGAACTACAACTTTTTCTATCCGTGGATCCGTCTAAAAGTTAAGTGAAACAATTCCATAAAAATCGTTTCATAATAATATAATAAAAGAGTTAAAACCTTACAGAGAAACAGTTACAAAATATTAAAAAGGTGATAATACTTTTAAAAAATAAAACAAAAAGTATTTGATACACTGCCAAACCCATTGGCAGTGTATCAAGTACTTGTTCTCCCCACTGTGTAAGCCTAATAGCTCTCAGTGATAGAATAATTTGTTAAAATCACAGCTTTTGTCATTTTTTTTTTACTCATACAAATAGAAAAAAATTCCCGTAACATTCCATTTAATCCACATAATTTAGGGACTATACGGAGTTTGTCGCTTTTTAACTGCCATGGCATGCATGTATATACGAGCATAAGCATGAAGCAATGAGCGTTTGGCCCATCAAATCAGCACCAGAAAGGTAAAAACGGTTAGTAGAAAGTCTTGAGTGGGTTATAAAAGCGTTTCTGCCAAGCGGAGACTAGGTGGTGGCTCGGTGAAACAGAGCTGCTGCCGCGGGGACACGGGTGGGGGTGCAAAGGTGCGTGTTCATCCAGAGTGGTCGACCTGAAGCCTCTCTAATGAAGGTAAGAAAAAGGGTGTTTTGGGGCAGTCTCAGTTGAAATGTCACGGCTCTGTGTACTCATCAGGGCATTGGTGGAGCATGCATGAATTACGAAAGTATTTTTAATTAACTCAAGAAATCCTGTATAAACCCTGCCTCCTGCCTGTTGTTTGATGGGATTAGGTCCAGCATCCCCGCCTCTTGTGAGTATAAGCGGTTCAAAAGTTGAATGAAACCCATATACTGTACTTTCAGCATTTCATTCTTCTATAGCTTACCTAAATACAGCTCCACTATATTTGACAAAACTCTCTCACTAGTTATTCTTAGTTTCAGACATTTTAAAGCGGTAAAGTTTTTCAGAATTTTTGACATTAGGCTTAATCTTTGAGTTAGCGGGGGTTTAATTAGTCGGTGGAGTTGATTTCAACAAATTCAGTGCAGTATGTTCGTTAAAGGGTATGACAACACCTGGGGAAATGCTAATATTCCATCATTTATCCATAAACGCATGCCTTTTGGATTCTTATCATGCCACTTCGTGTAATTACACACATCGCAACGCCAAGAAAATGATAGAAATTTGGATCGATTGTCAAGCTAAAACGACTGGCGCCAGAGATCCCGGAAATCTAGCATATTGTGTGTGTGACGTCACTACAAGGAAACAACCGGCTCAGTGCTTAGTACTGAATGGCGGCGATGATAGCGGACAATTTTGTTTCTAGTTACAGCGACGAATCCGATGTAACGAACATTCTTCTAATGGTGACGAGGAGAGTTATGAACCTTTCTTTGGTGTTTTGGGTTATCAATTTGAGCCCAAACGAAAGCAAATGCAGCCTAATGAAAGGATCATTGAGAGGAGCAATCACACTGATGAAACACCGGCAACATCGTGTGGGAAACACCGAATGGTTTGTTTTGCATTTCTTTTTGTGATGCTGATACACCGTGACCGCAAAATAATGTAATGTATAGAATAATTATCATTTATTGTACTATCATAGGTTTTCGCTCTGCCAAAAGACACAAATATGAATGGGATTCGAGGATTTGTTCTATGTATTTTACGAGCGATAATTTATACATGTGTCCAGTCCTATATCCAATGCGTGATGTTTTTATTATAAAAGAGTACTCACTCTAGCCATTTCGAGCTTGGCAGCTCCACTCCTTTGGTTAGCCTGGTGTGGTCTCATCAGAGCCAGTCGTCCTCTTTCTTGATATCTCGGGACATTTAGGTAGCTGCGCGTGTTTGGTGGCTGCTTTCATCAGCAATTTCTTAGCAAAACCTGATTTCATTTGTCCATAGTTCGAATAGCTTTCAGGTGTAAAATGCACACCACACAAAACCGTGCCAGAGGCTGGATCTGCAAAATTAGCCCTCTTAGCACGGACGAACTTTACTCATTGTCTGCGTCGTTCCGGAATACTTTCGGAAATGTTCGTAATTTTTAATGTATTTTCGATAATTGATCATGAATGCGATTTATTTTTTTGTTAACTTTATTAATATTTGATATCTTGCCACATAACTGTTCTATTGATATCTCACAGCCCCTTAGTGTTTTAATACCCTTTAACTTCAGGGCTCTGGAGTGGTTAAACTAGTGCGAGTTAATGGTGCCATCCTAGCATGCCAATAAAAATGGATATTTACATATCCAACATAGTCAAATAAATTCAAATTGCAGATTGTTGTTCAAAATACTCATGCGGCCAAAACAATGTCACACTAAAGTGCCGTAATTCATTTATTTCTGCGGAACTATATTTTCTAGATGCGTAATGAGACCGCAATAGAGGGGAGTGCTTCGGCCACTCGTGCTCATGCTGCATTGGAGGAAGGTGGGAAGCTACTCGGATAGTACCAGTTGCGACCTCAAGGCGTTCCAAGCTTTTTTATTTTGGCCATCAAAAGACATGTTGACCTCTAGCAAACCTGCCTTCTCGTGAGCGATCAAATAGTGGAGGAAAAACTACGTCGAAGGTAAATAGACCACAAGGTAAACTGCCTTCTTTAGTTTTACTATTGACGGTCTGTTTTTAGACGGGTAGCACATTTTGTCGATTGATGTCTGGTTGAAGCAACTCGTGAAGTCTGGGTACTTTTTTTCTTGACTTCGCGAGTATGGCCTCCCAGTTCGAGTGGCGTTTCAATTAGAGATGTCCCGATCCGATATTTGGATCGGATCAGACGCCGATATGGGCAAAAAAATGCGCATCGGTATCGGATCCGCCGACACGGAAAAATTCCGATCCAGACTTCCGATCCAGTTTTTTTTTAAAGTCCGGTCCGGGTTTTCCAGCGCACTGATTTACATAATCCATTACAGTTTTTGCTTCGGTTTCCCTATAATCCGGTCCGCATTTTACGGCACACCTTCAACACACTACATTACCGTCTCCCAATTTACAGAGAGACTTTATGGGTAAAAATGTCAGCTGTGTGGGATCATTTCACCTTAAAGGACGACAAAGATGAAGAGGCAGAGTGCAACATATGCCACAATAAAGTCAAGCGTGGTGGTAAAGCTGTAAGAAGTTTTAATACAACCAACCTAATCAAGCATTTAGCGAAATAGCACCACAAATAATATGAGGAGTATGTTAAGAAAACACAAGACAAAAAGAAAGGTCCTACACAACTAACACTGCCAGAAACTTTTGCTATGCGTGACAATCTGGCACTCGACAGTCCCAAAACCCAGGGAATAACAAGAGTCATTGCCAAAGAATTCATTCTGGATGATGAGCCATTATCTCTCGTGAGTAAAGACGCACCATCCAACACTTAGAACCACGGTACAACATGCCCAGCCGTCATTACATCCTTGAGCGATTCGGCCGTGGAAAATTCGAGAACGATTCACAAACATCCAAATTCCGATTATTGAAATATGTCGAGTAAAGCGGAACTAATACACAGCGCAGTCTTCTGGACGCAATGAGAAACGGACCGCATTGCGTCCCGAGAGTAAACATCATGCTTGTCATAGACCCGGGTAATGCCAATGCTCAACTCACGGCTTTAGCTCAACTCATGCCGCTGGATAAAAAAACACAAGAATACCTGACTGCTGCTGACAGCCGCTACAAACTACGTCAACATCGTTTTACTGTAGATAATAGATATCATATGTATATAGAACTAGATGCAAAACGACAGACTCGACTGCGTTAGCAACATTGAAGTATGGAAAACTAGATGTGTTAGTAAGCGGTCGCCATCTTAAAGCAGGAGACTTCCCTAGGCTGTTGTGAACCTTCCAAGCGAACCTAATTAACTTTTTATCTAAAATACTCCTAAATCGGCAAAATCTTGACTTGAATCTATCTTCAAAACAGTTTTAAAACTTTCACATGTCGAAAGTAGACAGAAGGGAAATTATGGAATAACGGGAGCAATTTTAACAACTTTAACAGTTGATTCGCAAAATTAAATGAATTGAATGTAGTTTAAAGCTGCTGATACAGAATGGGGACTTGAGTATTTTATTTACTGTTTTAAAATGTTAACTTGATACTGAAATAGTCGTTTATTTAAACCTGAGAGGCTTTTTTTATACAATTATTGTAACTAATGCACGAATCATTAAAAGCATTTAATAGCTTGGGGGGTTTGTGGGATTTTCCACTGAGGTTGTTTGCGTTATTTGCTTTTTTAAGACAGTTTACAATATTATTTGCACATTTTACTGACTGTCTATGCCATTTCTGTTTGTTATTTATAATGTTTTGTGTTTGTCACTGAATAAACAGGTCAGTTTCTTGTTACCAACCGTTGTGTGTTATTCAGACTCACCTAATTCAGCTGGCTAGCTGTTATCAAAAGTACTAAAACCTTTTTCAACATGAGTCTGACAACTAAGTAAGGAGGCTAAATAATTTTAAACTTTAACACATGCTCAGATAGGCTGGTATCGGCCAGTATCGGTATCGGATCAGAAGTGCAAAACTATCGGTATCGGAAGTGCAAAAACCTGGATCGGGACATCCCTAGTTTCAATGATACTTTCCCTGGTTGGAGTTTAGAAAACTCCAATTTCCCATCGAATGCAGCATCAGTTTACGGAGTCCCGACTGAAGAACGTCAACATAGTGAAACGTGCATTCAGAGGGTGTGGAAACAGACAGAAGAAATGGGCAAATCAGAGTTTCCACAAATTCCCTATGAAGAATGAGGAACAATACAAACACACTTGCTGCTGTCTACGACATAAAGATACAGGTGGAAAAAATATCACTCCGCTCTGCAGATGGTTACATACAGAGCTGCTAGATTAAAAATGTTGCTGTTCATACTACAGTTATTGACATGCAATGGTCAGTTTAGTAACTTCATCCTGAAAACATAGCCAACAGTATTGATTTCATTGTTCATCAATGATTTTCGTGCGTGCATATGTTTTTAATTGGCATGCTAGGACGGGCCCATTGACTCAGGCTAGCTTAGCCACTCTGGAGCCCTGAAACTAATAATTAACTAACTACCTGCACGGAATTTGTTGAAATCAACTCCACCGACTAATTAAACCCCCTCTAACTTGAAAATTAAGCCTAATGTCAAAAATTCTGAACTTCCCCTTTCAGTCTTCCAGTGGCGAGCACAAAGCTAATATGAAAGCATTCTGCTCCATAACCAAGCTGGAAAATGATCATCTACATTTTACTATCCTCATTCCACAGATGTTCTCATAATCGTTGCAATTACGCCACGTGAACTTCCCGTCAAACAGACTGGCTATATCTCCTTGTCCCGAATAAATATAATTGGTCCCTCTGCGCTCACACCTCAATATGCCGTCGCCATGGCAACAGAAGCTCGAACCTCCAATTTTACTTGAGTAAACACGCCTCAATTAAGTGTGATCTTACTGTTCGCCTTCTTCATCAAACTGGCGAGCCCAAAACAGCCGTCATTCTGTGACGCTTTCTATTACGGACTATAAATACATAGGCGGCAATCAACACCAACAAAAACAAAACATGGATGCTCTACACGTCGACATCAATGCTCAGACTTACTCTTTGAAAGACTGTGAAGCCAGAGGGCAGCGCTGGAAAAAAGAAAAATTGACTCTGCCAAGAGAACAGACAGGCTTGCATTGCTCCCTAAACCACAATGTTCCTAGTTAGAAAAATACAAACAGCTCACTATCAAAACCATCTTTGTATGAATGTGTATTACTCCAATATGACAGAAAACAAAGCTTTGCAAAAAATAGTAATTTTAGATCTAAACACATGTTATGATAATGTTAGGATTTCATTAGTGTGGTGTACAAATGATGCTGATAGTCATCAAGCATTACAAAGTGACCAGTGATGCAGTAATTATGAGACAATGGCAATTGTGCAAATGATGCTTGGTTGCTTTCAAGTGTCCAGTGGTATGGAATACTGATCAAAAACAGTTATGTAAATCAGTTATCCTCATCTACCGTGCAGCATCTGTGGCACATTTGCTACCGGGCCGCAGAGAAATAATGAATAACTTGTTAACAACAGCAATCTGGCCTGTGCCTCTTGACTAATCCATTTAGAGATTTGTGTACGTTGTCCTCTAGTGGTTGGCTGCCATTACTGGGGTGTTTGCTAACCTATTGACTAGGGATGTGCCGGTATGAGATTTTGACGGTATGTATGTCTTAAGGAAAAATACAGCGGTTTGACGGTATCATGGCATTGCAATCATAGCCCTAAAATGTGTTTTTCTGGGCTGTATGGGTTAAAAAAAAATTTTTTTTTTTCCCATTGTATTTTTGTAATTGTATTTTATTAGGATTCCCATTAGCTAATGAAAAGATCCGCTACTCTTCCTGGGGTCCACACAAAACACAAAACAAACAAGACATTAACATACAAATCAACATAGGAAATATAGAAAAGAATGAAAAAAATAAGTTCCCATTGAACAGGATTATTTTTTTTATTTACACAACATATTTGAAAATTGGGACATCAAGATGAATGTAATGTCAAAATAAATAAAACAAAAAACTAACCGAAATATGTTAAATAAAATTAAAATAAATAAAACTTAAAGACTATCCCCACAGCCACAGCTCAAGTTGCTCAAGATTAGAGCAAAAACAAAAATAATTATTTGCCATAAAAAAGTAAAAACACTTCTAAATAAAATTAAAAATTGGGTTATATTTAGGGTTGTTCCGATCATGTTTTTTTGCTCCTGATCGGATTGCTTTTTTTTGCTCCTGATTTAATTCCAATCATTCCCGATAATTTTTCCCGATCATATAGACCAGACATGTCCAAAGTCTGGCCCGGGGGCCAAATGCGGCTCGTAGTCAAATTTCATCCGGCCCCCAGCCTCTGTCCTAAAATCAATAACGTCTTGCCCGCACACAGACCTAATAAGTTGGTCAGCAGTACTGCTACCAGCATATGAAGTAGCTTACACACTAAATGCTACTCATCATTTACCCACTAAAAGGCAGCAGCACTCTAAGCAACATTACCCCATGTGACCCTTTACTCCCAATTTTCTAAAATGACAACAATCAACAACAACAACAAAAAAGAAAGTTGACTGTGATGGCCGACGCTTCAAGGATAGGTGGAAATTGGACTATTTCTTCACTAAAATACGCAACAACTGTGTCCGCCTCATTTGTAAAGAGACAGTCACTGTTTTTAAAGAGTTCAATGTGAGGCGATATTACCAAACAAGACACACTGACATGTACGACAAGATTACAGGGAAGATACGTTGTGAGAAATTGAAGCAACTTGAAGCTATTTTATTTCACAGTAGTATATCGCAAGAGCCCGAGAGTCAAAAGAGAACGCCACAAAGGCTAGTTGTGAGATTGTTGAAATTATTAATTAAATAATTACAAAAAGTGATAAAGCAAATGTTACGCACAGAATGGCTTGCTAAAATGTGCTTAAATATACTGTTGTTAGGGCTGTCAAACAATTAAAATTCTTAATTGAGTTAATCACAGCTTAAAAATTAATCGTAATTAATCGCAATTCAAACCATCTATAAAATATGCCATATTTTTCTGTAAATTATTGTTGGAATGGAAAGATAAGACACAAGACGGATATATACATTCAACATACTGTACATAAGTACTGTATTTGTTAATTATAACAATAAATCAACAAGATGGCATTAACATTATTAACATTCTGTTAAAGTGATACGTGGATAGAAAGAATTGTAGTTCTTAAAAGATAAATGTTAGTACAAGTCATAGAAATTTTATATTAACACCCCTCTTAATGTTTTCGTTTTAATAAAGTTTGTAAAATTTTCAATCAAAAAATAAACTGGCAGCTCGCCATTGTTGATGTCAATAATAATTATGGTGCTGAAGCCTGAAAGTGCTGAAACCCATAAAATCAGTCGCACCCAAGCGCCAGCAGAGGGCGGAAAAACACCAAAAAACACAACTAACAAGTGAAAATGACACTTTGCTGTCATTTTAATCTGTTTGAGCGGGGCATGTGTGTTAAATGAGTCAAATATTTTTTAACGTAATTAATTTAAAAAAATTAATTAACGCCCGTTAACGTGATGATTTTGACAGCCCTAATTGTTCTACGTAAAAAAAGTCAGCCAAGGTCGGCCCCCCAAATTTTTACGACGCCAAATCTGGGCCCCCTTTGCAAAAAGTTTGGACACCCCTGATATAGACCCTACCCACGTGACGTCACAACTCCTTCCTCCTGACTGGTGCCGCCCAATTGTCCGTCAACACATCATGTTTCCCTGTTATGGCTACGTACATTCCTCCTATTTACGACGTGTTTTTCTGCTCGTTAACATTAATAATCAAAATGGTGAAGGCATGTGTGGCGGTCGGTTGCAATAACAGAGAAGATAGACGGAGAGACTTGAAGTTCTACCGGATTCCGAGAGACCCGGAGAGAAGAGAGCGAGATGGGCTGCTGCAATTCGACGAGAAAACTGGGCTCCAAACGATTACCATAGATTATGTAGTAGTCATTTTATACCTGGTAAGATGCATTTAATATATATTTAGAGGGTTTTGGGCTGACAACCACAATTAAGATCATTGCTAGGCTAATCGCCGACAACATACATGTATGTATGTAGTGAGAGTGCTATCGCTAAACCATATAAACATTAAAAGCCCTAACTCCATTGACAAACGACATGAAATACATTAGACTTGACAGTGGATGTTAGCAATAACAAAAGATTTAGAATTGAAAATTTCGTAACTCACCTTTCCAAGCACAAGATAGATTCCTGCCGAATTTTCGTGGACGAGGACCTGTTTCACCCAACCAGCAACGAAGTATTTATAAGCCTCCAAGCTCTTAAAGTTTTTCAAACTTTCGTGAGAATAGGCTGATTTTGTGTGGACAAGATAGTTGTACAGTTCAGGGTAGCTAGCAGATGTCAGGCAAATACGGCGGAGACAGCGGGTCGAAAAACATCGATTTAGGCATCAAATATGGATCTGGCGAATGGATAAACTGAAGCTTTTCCACATAACGCCTTTTATGCAACGCATCAAGTGAGTTTACGGCATCCGAAAGCACCGGGTCTTCCATGAAATGCATTATAAATTGCTCGATCAATTGAGACCATTGATAATACAGACACAAAATGACGGACAAGTGGGCGGAACCATACAGCGATCACGTGATTTTGTGACGTCGGTGGGTAGGGTCTATAGCAGCCCAGCTTCAGTCAATGTAAACAGTGACGTAATTTAAAGTAGGTGTTGATGGCTGTGTGTAGTGGGCAGCACACCTCAGCAATGGCAGACTGGGTACTTCCAGTCATTTTGCTCGGATTATACATTGGCTCTAGCATCTATTTTTATATACTGTATCTATGTGCGCTTATCCTCGATAATGACGTAGTCGCATCAGATTTGTTCCTGGAAATAATAAGCCCTCATTTTAGCGAAGGTGACTGAAAAACAGACGTCAATGGACAGCTTTTTTACGGCGAAAAGGCCACTCGCGGACAACCAAATCCATTCGGCATAATACAGTGTATCACAAAAGTGAGTACACCCTTCGCATTTCTGCACATAATTAAGTATAACTTTTCATGGGACAACACTGACAAAATGACACGTTGACACAATGAAAAGTAGTAGTCTGTGTACAGCTTATATACTAGAAATAATTTATTTTCCCCTCAAAAACTCAAAACATGGCCATTAATATCTAAACCCCTGGCAACAAAAGTGAGTACACCCCTTTGAAAAAACGTACGTCCTAAATGGAAGCCCGCAAACAGTTTGCTGAAGACATGTCAACAAAGCACATGGAATACTGGAACCATGTCCTATGGTCTGATGAGACTGGAGGGCTTTCTTTTGTACCGTCTTCAGAAGAGGCTTCCTCCTGAGATGACAGCCATGCATACCAATTTGATGTAGAGTGCGGCGTATGGTCTGAGCACTAACAGGCTGACCCCTCACCTCTTCAATCTCTGCAGCAATGCCGATAGCACTCCTGTAACGAGTTTAGGGCTGTCCCAAACGACACCTAAATTATTTATTAACGTATAAATAAATAACATAAATACCAATAATAAATCACAAACAATGAGGTCAAATGCTGCTGGCATTAACTGGTGCAAAAAAATGTAAACGGAAACACTGTGACTTCACCTCTTTAACAGGAGTCAAAACAATTCTTACTCTTTTTGTGGTATGTCATTGCTATATTGTTCTAAATGTTAAAATGAATTGCAATGTCCCGGACAACCATTTTCAGAATAATTTGTGTGCGTTCAGATGCTTTTTCTGGTGTGCATTCCGCATTTCTGGGGGATGGGGAAAAACTGTTCAACTTTTGTTTGTTTTAACCTGAAAATAGATCAAGTAGAGGGCACACTGAAATATTACCACAATTATTTTGAATGAAAGGCACACATACCCACAGTAACAAAAATTAAATATATAGTATTAATTTTATAGTATACGACTATATGTAATACTTTATAATATTGACTAACTCACATTAGTGCAGTCATGGATTACAGTAAGCAGGCCAGTGCTGTTTCCATATATATTTTTATTATGTATATACAGGATATACAGTGGGGAGAACAAGTATTTGATACACAGTCAATGGCTGTGTATCAAATCAAATACCGGTACTTGTTCTCCCCACTGTATGTATATATTTTCCCCAAGTGGGAGCTTCCATGATCCTAATAAATTTAATAATAATTTGAAAAGAATATTATATATATATATATATTAGGGCTGTCAAAATTATCGCGTTAACGGGCGTTAATTAATTTTTTAAATTAATCACGTTAAAATATTTGACACAATTAACACACTAGGCCCGCTCAGACAGATTTAAATGTCAGTACAGTGAAAGGCCAACTTGTTAATTGTGTTTTATGGAGTTTTTCCGCCCTCTGCTGGCGCTTGGGTGTGACTTGCATATGTTATATGGCGTAATGTCGCCCTCTGCTGGCGATTCAGTGCAGCTGATTATTTGGGTTTCGGCGCGCTTTTCTGACGTGATTATATGTCGACGCGAACTCACACTAATAGACAGTGCTATTCAGACCAGCTAACGTCCACATCCAGTATTCAGTGGCAGTTCTCATAGCCCCATCACACTGTTTGTGTCTAATACATGCACCGCTTGTGAGTTATATTCCTCCTTTGTTTATATTCATGAGCATTAGATAGTTATTGATGATGTGTATTTGAATTTGTTCACATATATGGTGAAATGCAGTTACATTGTTAGATGCTTGTGAGCTAATTGGCTAGTGCTACTGCTCAAATGGACACGTGTGTGTACATTTTATGTTATTTTGTGATTTATGCAAGTTATTGACACATTGCCTTGTTATTTTCAGTTTTACAAAAATACAAGAAATGTGCTCCTGTCAAAAATAGATGTCTTCAGTAAAGCCCATGCAACTTTGCCACACCGTCTGATTTCTTTTTGGAACTTATGTTCGCTATCTGTCAATTTGTGTACTCACACACATTGAGGACAGAATAGGGCTACTAGTTTATTTTTTGATTGAAAATTTTACAAATTTTATTAAAACGAAAACATTAAAAGGTGTTTTAATATAACATTACTATAATTTGTACTAATATTCATCTTTTAAGAACTACAAGTCTTTCTATCCATGGATCACTTTAACAGAATGTTAATAATGTTAATGCCATCTTGTTGATTTATTGTTATAATAAACAAATACAGTCCTTATGTACCGTATGTTGAATGTATATATCCATCTTGTCTTATCTTTCCATTCCAACAATAATTTACAGAAAAATATGGCATATTTTATAAATGGTTTGAATTGCGATTAATTGCGATTAATTACAATTAATTAATTTTTAAGCTGTAATTAACTTGATTAAAAATTTTAACCGTTTGACAGCCCTAATATATATATATATATATATATATATATATATATATATATATATATATATATATATATATATATTAATTATTTTATTAAATAAAAATGCACGTTGATACGACACACATAAAGGCAACTTCCATTAAAAAAAAGTCGTTAGAAAGTTGTATGGACTTACAATCCGCTAGCTTGTTGTTTCTTGTTGTCTTCGAAAATTACACTTTGGTGACGGCGCTTCAAGTGTTTGTAACTTCATAGCCGAAGTGCTACCGTGGTATGCGAGCTCAGCTTAGCAAGTACAAAGTGGCACCCTCCATATTTTCCTTGAAATAATTCCAGGCTCTGGCTATTCTGGTCCGTTTTTTTGGCTTTATCCCGCTTTCACGTGTTACCAATTCTGCCCTTTTTGTTAATTGTCAGTGTTTTCAACTTGTTGCCATAGTGAGGAGTGAACCGGCGATTCACTTGGCTCGTTGTCGTCGCTTCGTCTGATTTCCTCCTCAGGAAGGCGGCGGCGTGCATAAAAACACCGAGAGGCGTCGCTACCCGCGCACTTTTCCAACTCACCGATCTCGCTCCCTCTCTCTCGCTCGCCCGCCCACTTTCTTCCTCTTTGCTCAATCTGACAAGGCCGGTCACATTGAAATAACAGCGGCCCCCTTGGGGGTGCCAGTAACAACCGCTTGTATCGCGAGCGCCAGCCATTCTAAACTTTATCCGCATGTTTTTTTTTTTTTTTAACCCGTCGGTATGTTTTGCCCGTCGACACATTTACGTCATCGAGGACGTCGACAACGTTGACTAGTCGGGACAGCTCTAAACGAGTTACATGACACTTTGGAGGGAAAATGACAAGCAGTACTCAATTTAGACCTTAAGGGATGCACGTTTTTTCAAAGGGGTGTACTCACTTTTGTTGCCAGGGGTTTAGATATTAATGGCTATATTTTAAGTTATTTTGAGGGGAAAATGAATAAAGTCTTTTATATAAGCTGCACACAGACTACTTTTCAGTCTGTCAAAGTCATTTTGTCAGTGGTGTCCCATGAAAAGATTTACTTAAATATCTGCAGAAATGCGAGGGGTGTACTCAATTTTGTGATACACTGTATGTGCTCTTCGAACTCGAGGTGAACCGTATTGCTAAAGCCAAGAAACCTTTCACGATTGGAGATGAACTCATTATGCCTGCTACCAAAGATGGTGTGTTACATTTTTCCTGCACTTAAGCCCTGTCGGGTTGTTTTATATTTACTGTAATTTCCTGCCACACATTGCCGGTCCATTAAAAAAATTGGCCGACATCACAGCAGTATGTGGTGCAAAAAAGGATGGGACCACTGATGTAAATAACGCAGAGAGCAGAAGTTAAAATAATGACTAGGGTAACTGTACTGTAAAAATAGAGATGTGCAAAATTGGAATGAATTATTGACTGCTTCAATGGAAGAACATAGATGTGAATTATTTTGTTCCTGGAACAACAACTAAAGAGATACATTCTTCAATTTTTATTCATCACAGGGAGGCTGCCATTTTTTCCAACACCACACTGGGCTATTGACCAAAAAGAACATCATAATAGCCCTGACCTAGGAAATGGAAATATCACGTATTTGCGATGACAAGCTTATCTATGGGTTGATGACATGATGTTTGAACCTAAAAAGTCAAATTTGTTCAAACCATTGTTTCATCCGCACGTTTTGGATTGTGCGGCATGATATTGTTGATGCAACAATGATAAAAAAAATTTCAATTTTTTTGTAATACCAAAACACCAGAGAACATTAACATCTGGTGTTGGGTTGGAAAAAAAAGTTGGTAGATTATTTTCGTTTGAAAGATAGGTTTTTTTGTTTTGTTCTGTTTTGTATTTTATGTTTTAGAATGATGCATATGATTGGACGTCTATTGTCGTCAATGGCAGTGAAAGAGCTAAATGCAGTCTCTTTTTTGTGTGTTTTTAACTCATTCACTCCCAGCCATTTTCACCGGAGCAAGGCCCTTCGCTCCCGGCCGTTTTACTGGATTTGGACTGATTTTGCAAGGCCCACAGAAAATTCTTTTCTATTGCTATATACTAGGGCTGTCAAAATTATCGCGTTAACAGGCGTTAATTAATTTTTTAATTAATCACGTTGAAATATTTGACGCAATTAACGCACTGCCCCCGCTCAGACAGATTTAAATGACAGTACAGTGAACTGCTTGTTAATTGTGTTTTATGGAGTTTTGCCGCCCTCTGCTGGCGCTTGCGTGCGACTGATTTTATAGCCTTCAGCACTTATGAGGATTGTGTAAGTAATTATTGACATCAACAATGGCGGGCTACTAGTTTATTTTTTGATCGAAAATTTTACAAATCTTATTAAAATGAAAACATTAAGAGGGTTTTTAATATAAAATTTCTATAACTTGTACTAACATTTTTCTTTTAAGAACTACAAGTCTTTCTATCCATGGATCGCTTTAAGAGAATGTTAATAATGTTAATGCCATCTTGTTGATTTATTGTTATAATAAAGAAATAGCCCTTATGTACTGTATTTTGAATGTATATATCCATCTTGTGTCTTATGTTTCCATTCCAACAATAATTTACAGAAAAATATGGCATATTTTATAGATGGTTTGAATTGCGATTAATTGAGATTAATTACGATTAATTAATTTTTAAGCGTTAATTAACTCGATTAAAAATTTTAATCATTTGACAGCCCTACTATGTACACATGGAACCCACCAAAAGAAAGATTAGACTCCTTTCTTTCAGAAGAAAAAAAGTTAATCTTTTTCCATTGTTTCGAAATCAGCATTAGAAAATAGCTTAGTTTGACCAATTTTCCAATTTCTGATGAAAAAAGAGAAATTGACTTTTTTGTGAAAGCATACATTTCAAACATAACTTTGACTTTAACACAGCTATTTTTCACTTTTGTGACATCCCAAACATCTGAATGATGTTTTCGTTTTACAAAATAACATAAACAACAAGACAAATAGAGCTTTTGATCACAAAGTAACAATTTATTTACACATAACTAAACTATTGAACTGTTGAACTATTTGCACACATAACAACGGGGAAGGCTCTCAGCTGCTCCCGGTTGAATGAGGTGGCTCCCATTAATCTGATGAGTCCGGATCAAGATCGGTCTCACTTTTTTCATCATCTTCATCATTTTCATCGTTGGTTTCAACCTCGGGCTCAGGAGTAACGCAACGTGAACCCCACAGAACGCGTGTGGAACCCTGACGCTGTTGTGGCCGTCAACGTCCGTCTCATCAATATAGAATTTTTGAATCCTTCTTTGACGATGGTTTTGTTTTCTTTTCAAAACACTCCTCCAGTGTTGTTTGCCTTTTTTTCCCCGATTGTTCTCCACATTTTTCTCAAATTCTCACGCGTCTTCACAAGATCCCTCCAACTTCCGTTTCCTGACTATTTTTCTTCACTTCCTCTCTTGGCCCGAGATGAGTTCTTACAGAATGCACTACTGCCCTCCAGTGGCCAGTTTTATTGCTTTAAAATGAGTTTTGAGCATTGTGCATTGCAGTTTAGGTGCAACAGAACCTAGAGATGCCTCTTGTAAAAAAAAAAAAAAAAAACAACGTAAAAGCCGTTTTTGGGACACTGAAACAATTAAAAAAAGAACATATTTATACGTTTTGGAGCGCAAATGAGTTAACAGCTACATCTAGCGGCCGTGACCAAAAAAAAAAAACATGTAAAATGTTTAATTCCACACCTTGCCCTGTATTCTGCTGACTGTTTTGATTTCCACGAAAGCCTGAAATCTATAGTAAATTCTGCTTTACTCAAACAATTTCAGTTGAATTAACTCAGGTTAGCGATTGCAGCATGTTCCCACAAATAATGCCGATATATTTTGTAGAGCTGTCCCGATCCGATATTTGGATCGGATCGGACGCTGATATGGGCAAAAAAATGCGCATCGGTATCGGATCAGCCAACACGGAAAAATTCCGATCCACACTTCCGATCCAGTTTTTTTTTTTTAAGTCCGGGTTTTCCAGCGCACCGATTTACATAATCCATTCCAGTTTTTGCTTCGGTTTCCCTAAAATCCGGTCCGCATTTTACGGCACATCTTCAACACACGACATTTACATTACCGTCTCCCAATTTACCGAGAGACTTCATCGGTAAAAATGTCAGCTGTGTGGGATCATTTCACCGTGGTGGTAAAGCTGTAAGAAGTTTTAATTACAACCAACCTAATCAAGCATTTAGCGAAATACCACCACAAACAATATAAGAAGTACGTTAAGAAAACCGAAGACAAAAAGGTCCTACGCAACTCACACTGGCAGAAACTTTTGCTTTGCGTCACAAACTGGCACTCGACAGTCCCAAAGCCCAGGGAATAACAAGTGTCATTGCCGAAGAATTCATTCTGGATGACGAGCCATTATCTCTAGTGAGTAAAGACGCACCATCCAACACATAGAACCACGGTACAACATGCCCAGCCGTCATTACATCCTTGAGCAATTCGGCCGTGGAAGATTCGAGAACGATTCACAAACATCCAAATTATGATTATTGAAATATGTCGAGTAAAGCGGAACTAATACACAGCGCGGTCGTCAGGACGCAATGTGAAACGGACCGCATTGCGTCCCAAGAGTAAACATCATGCTTGTCATAGACCCGGGTAATGCCAATGCTCAACTCATGGCTTTAGCTCAACTCATGCCGCTGGATAAAAAACACAAGAATACCTGACTGCTGCTGACAGCCGCTACAAACTACGTCAAAATCGTTTTACTGTAGATAATAGATATCATATATATATGGAACTAGATGCAAAATGACAGACTCGACGGTGTTAGCAACATTGAAGTATTGAAAACTAGTTGCGTTAGTAAACGGCCGCCATCTTAAAGCAGGAGACTTCCCTAGTAGGCTGTTGTGAACCTTCCAAGCGAACCTAATTAACTTTTTATCTAAAATACTCCTAAATCGGCAAAATCATGACTTGAATCTATCTTCAAAACAGTTTTAAAACTTTCACATGTCGAAAGTAGACAGAAGGGAAATTATGGAATAACGGGAGCAATTTTAACAACTTTTAACAGTTGATTCGCAAAATTAAATGAATCGAATGTAGTTTAAAGCTGCTGATACAGAATGGGGACTTGAGTATTTTATTTACTGTTTTAAAATATTAACTTGATACTGAAATAGTCGTTTATTTAAACCTGAGAGGCTTTTTATACAATTTTTGTAACTAATGAACGAAACATTAAAAGCATCTCATAGCTTGAGGGGTTTGTGGGATTTTCCACTGAGGTTGTATGTGTGTTTTGCATTTTTAAGACAGTTTACAATATTATTTGCACGTTTTACTGACTGTCTATGCCATTTCTGTTTGTTATTTATAATGTTAAGTGTTTGTCACTGAATAAACAGGTCAGTTTCTTGTTACCAACCGTTGTGTGTTATTCAAACTCACCTAATTCAGCTGGCTAGTGGCTATCAAGAGTACTAAAACCTTTTTCAAAATGAGTCTGACAACTAAGTAAGGAAGCTAAATAACTTTAAACTTTAACACATGCTCAGATTGGCCGGTATCGGCCAGTATCGGTATCGGATCGGAAGTGCAAAAACCTGGATCGGGACATCCCTAATATTTTGTCACATCCTTTCCATTTAAGTACAAATGTTTAGCCATATCGCTATCATTTGTGGATCATCACAACTCTGCTGACAGCGATAATAGGAATGTTGATCCTTCTTTGTGTGCAAATGAAATCCTTCTGTTTTTGAAACTTGTCTCCTAAACGAGCGTCTGCGGTCGCACTTTGTGTGGACTATGAAAACATTCTTAATCTCAGCACTCCCACGAGTATTCGCGCCCAAACGCAGCGGCGGCGGTGCGGAAAGAAACAATCTGTCTGCTTTTGATTCTGCTCGCAGCGTCATCTTCAACGCCATCTCTGACACTCCTCTTTCTCTCTTGTGTGATCTCCTAGTTGATATTCATGAATCCTGCTCCAACTTATAAATCAAGTAGCGCAAAACAAGAGTTGAACACTGATGCCAGGGCGATATCTTTTTGCCTCTAATTATCTGCTTCATTGTCCGCTATTTGTGTGATGCGTACAATACGAATCCAAAACGATATCTTCTTATTGTAAGATTACATTTATACCAACAAATAAATCTTGAGTCGGGAAACGTCTGACAACTGATTAAGCGGGTTAGGCAATGAATATCGGGTCATTTAGACAAACACAGGAAATTGCTGTGGGACACTAATGCCTCATAAAAACTGTAGTTTTCCTTCACCACATGTCAACAATTATTAAGGTCAATTATTATGGTCTCACTTCTTATTCACATTGCAGACTCGATTTCAGAAGTCAAAGCCTATTTTTCTAGCCTACACACCAGCAGGCAGCTGGTTTCTTACTAGGGGTGCACGATATTCATTTTTTGAAACCGATACTGATATCGATAACTTCCTGCTCCTCATGGCCAATACCGATACGATAACCGATAATATACAGTATGTATAATTTTTCAATGTATATTCACCTGAGTTTTTGAACACCTGTAGGTCAAAAATACTAGTGGTTGATTCAGCTTAGATTTGCCTTTGACCAAACCAGAATTTTCATGATGACATGAACATTATTATAATGAACAAAACAAAGACAGTCACAAAACTTTGCATACTGGAAAAACAGGAGTGGAAACAAACGCACAAATCCCAATCCGACACCGTGCCAAAAATATTATTAAAGTGATCCTCTGATTTAAATACATGTAGGCTCTAATAAACCGCAATTGTTCTCTTGTACTAAAATATGTTGTTAGAAACACATAAAATGTTAAATCAATGGCAATATTTTATAATATTTAGTCCATATTTTGACCGTTAGTTGGCGCCATGGTTTGCGGGCTCGCAGTGATGACGTAATTGGTATCTTTCCGAATGTGTAGCGTGTTCAATAATTGCTTATTGCTGCCTAAACTCGTGAAGTAAAATGCCACGATGTGCTGCTTTTGGATGCAATTTCCAGTCAAATGGAAAAAAGGGGAGAGAAGTGAGTGGTCAAGGTAGAATTATTATTTTTAGTGAATAAATGTGCATAAGTGGAAGCTTCTCCCCCTTTTTTGGTCCCTGTATGCATGTATCCTACCCACCACGCGTTACAACTGGTGCCCGAACATTTTTCCTGGATCCTCAATCAAGTAAGGGACCCATCGCATCTGCAATAATGATTTTGGATCTGTCCATTTATTTTTATTCGTCGGTCCCACAGCGGCTTTTCGGATCAGTCTATTTTGTGGAATCGACGGCCTAATCGCGGCTGCGATATTGCCATGGGATCGGTCTAATTCCTGGATCTTTGAGTGAGTAAAAAACGCTCATTTGGATTTGTATTGCTATCTTTTTTGTTGACTATTCTTCGTGGGAGTTTTCCCCAAATCATTCTAAATAATTAAAGCACTATGGCACGCTACAGTGACAACAGTGACTCTGATGTGGACCTTACAACAATGTTGGAGTTCGTCAGGGAATGCATGTTTGCGTACTGCTGAGCTCCCGAGTGAAGAGTGGTCAATGTGGAAATATTATTTTTTGTGAATAAATGTGCATAAGTGGAAGCTTCTCCACTTTCTGGTACTTTTATACACGTATCCTAGCTACCACGCGTTACAATGTACAAGACCTGGATTACACAAGGTGTCCTCTTTGGCCTGTACTGTATGTAAAGCACACGACAGCTCTGGATGCTAGCAATCTCCATAATTAAATTGGGAAAACGTTTGAAAATGCAATATGCTTACCTTGAATAAAACCGGAGTTCCCGAATCCCAACAGCATGCACTCTCGCTCCCAACCGGAGTTACCAACAGGACTCTCTCACATCACCAGCTTTGCCCAACTTTTGTCTTATCAGGTATTTGCTGCACGCATTTTCCCCTGAAACTCGTCTTGTGAACGACCGACAGTGCTGTCCTGCTCTTCACTTTTCAGATCTGGTTCAAATAGGAAAGGTAGAACTGACGACATGTTGGGAAAGCTAACGAGTGACAAGCTGGAATTTCGGCATTCGGGGCCAGTGACATCACGCACTACTACGTAACAAGAATGGCGACCTATCACTTAAAATAATTTTACAAACTTTATTAAAACAAAAACATTAAGAGGGGTTTCAATATCAAATTATTATAACTCATACTAACATTTATGTTTTAAGAATTACTTGTCTTAAAAATAGAGGATCCCTTTAATAGGGCCGATAATATGTTATCGAATTTATTGTGATGACATCATAATTCCTATTATCGGACCGATAATTATTGTGCACCTCTACTTCTTACAGCTTTTAAAGGGAGTGGTGAACTCAAGAGTGACTAACACCGTTTTTATACCCTCTATGGCCTCCGGAAAGAAGGACCATGGAGCCCCCAAAGATGTATTTTGTTCATAAAGTGGGTAACACTTTATAATAACTACCCGTTTTACGAGTTAATAGATCATTAGTAAACTGTTGATAAATGATTTATTGTTGATTTGTGAAGTATTTGTTAACAGTTTGTTAAGCATTTACAGGGTGTTCCAATGTGGTTGACCCCATTCTAAATGCCCATGCTAGTTGCTGGATCTTAATAAAACTATATACATTTTATAATGAAGGTCAAAGGTTTTATTGGTTAAATATACAAAGAAAAGTACAAATATTTGTTGGTTCTATGGCAGATTTTCATCAATGTGCAACATGAGCGCTGCCTGGAAAATGCTTTATCAAAATGCCTTTTCTTTTGTAGTGAACGGCATTTCTTAACCTGAAAAGATAGAAATGCCAAAGGTTAAACACAAAAACTTGAAACGTTTCTACACAAACTGTTTCAGGTTAAGAACACCCTGTAAATGCTTAACAAACTGTTAACAAATACTTCACAAATCAACAATAAGTCCTTTGTCAACAGTTTACTAATGATCTATTAACTAGTAAAACGGATAGTTATTATGAAGTGTTACCATGAAGTGTATTTAAAAAAAAATAAAAATGTAATTAAGTAAAAAAGGATTCAAAACTAGAGGAGCACTCAGAGAGAGCAGACCTCAGCCTTGGCAGGCAAAATCAAAACATCGCCATATTTGATACAGGGGGCACTGCCTTTCAGCATGAAACAATTTATTGCAAAATTAATTTTTTGACCTCTGTGACCTTTGTTCTCATTACCCCAAAGTGTCATTAACTTTTTATGACAAACGTATCCTGAAATTTTGATAATAATTAGAGTTGTCCGATATTATCGGTTAGCTGATAATATCGGCCGATAAAAGCATTTTAAAATCCTCAGATAATATTGACATTGGTTTTGGGTCACTATGCATACAGTGCCCTCCATAATTATTGGCACCCCACCCCTGAAAAAGTTTTTTAGCTTCTAATATATATTTTTTAAATTCAAATAATATGGGACCTTAATGGAAAAAAAAGAGAAAAATCCAACCTTCAATACAAGTGCATTCATTCAGTGGGGAAAAAAATCCCACATAAAGAAATAATTATTTGACATCAAATAATGTGTGTCACAATTATTAGCACCCCTGGTGTTAATACTTTGTTTAACCCTCTTTTGCCAACAAAACAGCACCTGATCTTCTCCTATAATGTTTCACAAGCTTGATTTTGTGTCTGGTGAACCATTTCTGTGTAGATTTGGCCATATGTTTAGGGTCATTGTCTTGCTGAAAGAACCAGTGACGACCCATCTTCAGCTTTCGGGCAGAGGGCAACAGATTTTGATTTAAAATCTCCTGGTATTTCAAAGCATTCATGATGCCATGCACCCTAACAAGGTTCCCAGGGCCTTTGGAAGCAAAACAGCCCCACAGCATCACTGACCCACCCCCATACTTCACAGTGGGTATAAAGTGCTTTTCTGCATGCGCATCTTTCGTGGCACGCCAGACCCACTTAGAGTGTTTGTTGCCAAAAAGCTCAATCTTGGTCTCATCTGACCAAAGCACACGGGACCGTGTGTATTTTTGTGTTTAATATTAATTAAGATTAGAAGCGCTATTTCTGACTTTTTATGATAGATAAGTGGTAAAAAAAAAAAAGATTTCTGACTGCCCCCTCATACATGCCAGCCTACAACCAGCACTGCAAGACACGCTTGTAAATTATACTTTGTTTTATATTCATAAGCCTTCTAATTCATTTTCTGGCCTCTGTGACCTTTGACCTCATCACCCGCCCAAATTTGTCACCATTTCCATATTATATTACAAAGTTTGATAAATAATCCCCCTTTTGAGTTACTGCAAAATTATTTTTCTGACCTCTGTGACCTTTAACCTCATTGTACTAAACTGTTGTTACCTCTTCCAGCACATATTTTAATCATATCCAGTAAGAGAGTGCTAAAAAATTGATTATTAGATGCATCGTGATTTGACACGTGACAATTCGATTACGATTCATAAATGCTCAAAAACGATGATTTTCCCTAATAACTTTATGACAGCCGCTCGTAGCCGAACGAAATTCAAGGCACATCTGCCGCCCGGAAATCTTTAATGGACGCACGCACAATGTTATGGTGGATGCTGCCGGTTACTGAGTGAGACTGAGAGATTTACACCTTTTCAAAAGACTGGAAAATAAATTTGTGTATGAGACTCCTTTATTTTTCAGTTGTCCAGCAGTAGGTTCAAGTCGTGTTAATTGGAAAAAGTCCCTAGTGTTCTGCTAAGTCCGGTGTCCGTTGATCAGAGGTGAGTACACGAAGCCTCTTGAATTGTTTAGCCTTTATTGTTGTTGTTTTTTAGATGTTACTAGTTAGCGCCGAGCGCTATGCTAATTAGCGACTTCGCTAACATGTCTTTCCATGTCAAGTTGTGCATTGTTTGGTGGTGTACATAAGTTACTCCAGATGCAGAACATTTAAAACAAGGACTAAGTACAGCGGTAACACTACAAACACGCGAAATAGTACAGAAATCAGTGAAAAACAAAGTATATTGGTTAAAAGAAGTCTTACTTCTAAGGACACTGTTTGTTTCCAGAAAATGTGGAATTCATTCCACCAGTGTAAATTTTATTGTATTGTTGAGAGAAATAAGTACTGCCTTTGAAACAGCTAATGTTTTTGCACCTTCTTGTGAAAAAAAGAGTATATCAAGGTCAGCTTTGTGTTGTATGGGCATGTTGAAAAATAAATACTGCCTTTAAAATGGTTGATGTTTTTGCACTTTTTTGTACAAAAACAAAAAGCAGTTTAAGGGCAGCTTTTTGTTGTATGGGCATGTTTCCATCGTTCCTGTTGAATCGTTAGGATTAAATAAATAATGGACATAAATTTCTTTGGCTACTTTATTAATTCGTAATGTACGATGCATCAATAATCGTGATAACTGATCGAACCGTGGCACCCTGAATCGTAATCGAATCGAATCGCGGGGGTGCCTAAGATGGTACACCCCTAATGTCCAGGAAGTATGACCAACAATCCTTTCATACAGTCTGTTATTTTGAACACAAACATACAAACAAATAGCTCATGCATAACTACCACTGTCACGTTTTTTCTTTTCATCTTCTCTTTATTTCTTTTTTTTTTGCATGCCCTGAGGGAGGAGTTGGCTTCATTTTATCGGCTAGTGTCCACCCTTCAATTTTTGGCCCTGGGCAACTGCTTTAAACACAGCACACCACACCAGAGACAAAATAAAGTCACGCAAGTCTCAAGTAATTCTCAAGTTTTAACCTTCAAGTTTCAAGCACGCCCTCAGTCATTTATACTATTTAGTAAGTCAAGTTCTTCGAGAAGGTCAATAAGGCCCTCGTCAAGCTTTAGTTATGTCGGTAGTTTAGCCCAATTTATTGTCGACTGTTCATATTAGAAATATATTGAATGGGTTTAACATTTAGAATTGTTTTCCACTTTAGCAGGCAAGCCAACAGTTAGCCTAGCTTCTATAGTTTCTCTTATCTCTCACAGGTCGGTACTTTGGCTAGTTTTGCTAGGGTTCTATCACAATTGAAATGTCAAAAATCCGTATTCTACAGCTCATCGTTCATAAAACACACATAAACAGAAGCTAATAAAGACGAAAAAGAAGCAGCCAATTTGAACGGTCGTCTCTGACTCCTTTTTTTTTTTTTTTTCAATTAACACTTTTATGCAAGTGTGGAAATACGTGTATTTTTAGCCCGACTGTGACATTTACACACATGCATGCACATTTTATGTAAATGTGCAAAACTGCAATACAAAGATTAAATTTAAGTTTTTTAACATGTGCATCGACTCTCAACAAGAGGTGAAACTCATGGTGGGAGCAGGCTTTGGTTTTTAAGGGACAGGTTTGCTTTGTTATCCCTCTTGATGGTATAACCACACTTGTAAAGGACATTTTGTTTCTGTTCTACCACAAAACTACCACTGGATGTCGCCGTTGCACATGCAAACAATGAGAATATGGACGCAGCTTTCATGAGTTGTGTCAGTGTGCGTATATGTATGTCAACGACTGTGCCTTTTACGGTTGTACTTTTGAAAAGAAAGCGGTGCCATATTATATTTCAATTAAATTTTATTGATTTAGAATTGCGAGGGTAAAGTATATGCCAGCGTACTCTCTCAGACACAAATCTGGGCAGACGTGCAGTCAAGCAGGCAACAGATGAATCCAACTCAAGTCTTTGTTACCATGCCAACATCAATGTTGACACCAAGGACAGCTAAGGGAGACGGGGGGCTTGCTATTGGTGATCATAAGGCAGTGCTTCTCAATTATTTTCTGTCCCCCCTCCCCCCAAACTCTGCCGCCACTGTATATAATATCATTTGTCTATAAAATTGCAATTATAAGTACGCCTCAGCCTAGCATTGTGTCCTTTTTTTCTATTAAAGAAAAAAAAAGTAACAGATCAACTTATAATAAAGTATAACTTTAACATTGTTTTGTTTGTTACAGAAAAGACTTAACGCGCAACAGTTTGCCTGAATTTAAAAGAAAGTCACATCCAAACTGTAAAAATACACTCAAGGCAGTGGCGCCACCAGGGGGTGGCCAGGGGTGGCCACGGCCACCCCACTTGCCAGTATATTGTTAGATTGTTGCAGCATCAGTTATGCATTTCATCCCAAATGAATGCATTTATTTTGTTTTGTTAACTTAAATGTACACCTTATGCCCAATATATACATAACACAATAAAACAGAATTGTTGTGGAAATCAAAATGTTGAATGGACAGTTATGGACTATGCACATCAAATCATTAGTAACGTCAAATATTACACAATACACCAAAGTATATAAGTAGCCGTGTCCTTAAGTCTTTCTGATAGTTTTCCCCTGACCTTTTTACTGCCATAATATAATGAAAACCTGAAATTATGGCTTTAAGTTTTGGCCACGCCAAGATTTTAAGTGGCCCCATCTGGCCACCCCTATGAAAAATTTCTGGAGGTGCCACTGACTCAAGGTACATTTTTGACCATTTGATACTGAAAAAATAAAGTGTAATAAAATCAGTAAATTAAAAAAAAATCAATTTGATTAGAAACATTAACTCATGAGGACAATATGCCAAAAAATTTTGACCGAAAAAACAACTGAATAGAAGAAAAAAAAGTTTCGTTGGACAGAAGGACAGTTTTTATTTTCGCCGCTCACAGTATCACCTCCTTTGCAATGGTGTGGGGTTATTTTGCACTGCGCATGCTAACAGTGCTCACTGGTTTACTGATATAACACTGACAAAGCGGGACGATTGTTGGCAATATTCGGCACGTTTTCAATGAAAAATAATCAAGCGGCTTATCAATGAGATTGGGGTCTAATGTCTTTAAGAGGCGTCTTATTTGATTTGGCTTCCGGCTGTCCGCTATAATCATTTTTAGACACAGTAAACAGTGGTCTTTCGTCATCTCCCACTGTATTAAAAGTCAAAGCCAAAAGGCGAACGGCCTGAAAAAAAGCGCATTCTCGGCGGACGAGGGAGAACCATAGGTGAGGGCGGTCATCGTGACAATCCCAAGCCGAAAATGGCACTTCTCGGGCGGACACGTGAGAACCGGAGAAGACAGTGGGTCGCTGCGTGAGTCCGGTGTTGTGCCGAAAAAAAGGCCGGAAAACGGCTTTCGAAAACAGCGCACTGCTCTTCATATCTCTTTTCTGTGTGAGCTCTTGCTTAGTTCAAAAATACTGCGCGCACTCCGAAAATGAGAGCGCCACTGCCACCCACTGAGTGGATGCGCAAGTACACTTTATTTAAGTACGGCAAAAAAAAAAAAAAAAGCATGTTCCCCGAGGTCACATGCCCCACTATTTGAGAAGTACTGTCATAAGAGGACAAGATACACAAGCGTACTTAAATTGAATGGAGTTTTCCGGTCCATGCAGTAAAGCAATGGTACGCAAACTACAGCCCGCGGCCCGTGAAGCCCCTTTGACTGGCCCTCTAACCTCTCTGCCTTTCACCACTTGAACTGGCCCTATAAAGAAATTGTCTTTGTAATTAATGCAGTGACCACGAACGCATCGCTGGCTGTGCGCTTTGTGACATGGCTGCCACTATGTCCACTTTTTTGTTAATTCTTGCTTCCACTGGCAGGGTTTTTTTGTTTTAGCACCCCAAACACGTTCCGTTTTGCCAAATATTAACACAACGGCAACACTGAATGTGGCAGATTGCTTACTAATGCGGTGCTGGCTGCATAAGAGTATGTCATCAATTTAAGCGTCAATTGACTGATTGGCATAGTCAGCAGGTTCATTTCTTCTTTAGAATCTGGCCCAGCCTGTATTGATGGAATTTCACCTTACTGTGAGTGTTTTCACTCATGTTTACTCTTTTACACTTCAAACAGGGGTGGGGAAGTGGGGGTGAATGTTTTTCAAACTTCACACTACACAAAAATATTACTTACGGTGGGGCAAATAAGTATTTAGTCAATCATTAATTGTGCAAGTTCTCCCACTTGAAAATATTAGAGAAGCCTGTAATTGTCAACATGAGTAAACCTCAACCATGAGAGACAATGTGGAAAAAAAAAACAGAAAACCACATTGTTTGATTTTTAAAGAATTTCTTTGCAAATCATGGTGGAAAATAAGTATTTGGTCAATAACAAAAGTTCATCTCAATACTTTGTTATATAATCGATTCCGTCGGACACTACCTGTCCTACTTTTGCCAATGTTATGAAAATATGTGCCAGCAATAATGTGTTAAAAGAGTATTGTGGATGCCAGTGCCAAACTAATTAGTCACTTCTACTCAGAGGCGTCACGTCCCATTAGGCAAACCAGGCAATTGCCTAGGGCCCCCAGCCAGCAGGGGCCCCCAGAGGGCCAACAGATTTAGCACACGCAGCTTTTCTGCACTGTCGCCGCGACAAGTGTAGGGAGTGTTTCAATACCATGGAATCATTTGGCAGATTATCTAACGATTCTGTTATAAATCCCAACCAGCACTAACCATGTCACGTAGATTATACATGTTTAAGAAAGTCCAATCAGCTATTAATTCCACATGATTGTTTAAAGCGTGACTCACCAAGTACTCTCTGGAAAGTCCTTGCCGAGTTGTTTTACGTTGATTTTCACAGGTCACCTCATTATTCATGTGAATACTTAAAGAAATTGTGATCCCCCCCCCCCCCCAAAAAAAAGTCTATTAATGGGTCTATCGTATTCCTCGTCGAATACTCTATAACAGGGGTCCCCAAACTTTTTCCTGTGGGGGCCACATAACTTTTCCCTTCTCTGATGAGGGGCCGGGGTCAGTTTGTAACAGTAAAGTGTGACAATTGCAGGAGTGCCTAAATGTAAAAATTAGGGCTGTCAAACGATTAAAATTTTTAATCGAGTTAATTACAGCTTAAAAATTAATTAATCGTAATTAATCGCAATTCAAACCATCTATAAAATATGCCATATTTTTCTGTAAATTATTGTTGGAATGGATAAGACACAAGATAGATATACATTCAACATACAGTACATAAGTACTATATTTGTTTATTATAACAATAAATCAACAAAATAGCTTTAACATTATTAACATTCTGTTAAAGCGATCCATGGATAGAAAGACTTGTAGTTCTTAAAAGATAAATGTTAGTACAAGTTATAGAAATTTTATATTAAAACCCCTCTTAATGTTTTCGTTCTAATCAAATTTGTAAAATTTTCAATCAAAAAATAAACTAGTAGCACGCCATTGTTTATGTCAATAATTACACAATGCTCATGGGTGCTGAAGCCCATAAAATCAGTCGCACCCAAGCGCCAGCAGAGGGCGACAAAACTCCAAAAAACACAAGTAACAAGTTGGCATTGCACTGTGCTGTCATTTTAATCTGTTTGAGCGGGGCATGTGCGTTAATTGCGTCAAATATTTTAACGTGATTAATTTAAAAATTACCGCCCGTTAACACGATAATTTTGACAGCCCTAGTAAAAATGTATTGTTTTTCAGAAAGCCACAATCAAATAACCCTTTTTGGATTCTTCACGAAACAAAAGTAAATAAAATAATAATATGTAATAATAATAATAATAAATAACAATAACTGAAAAAGAGGGTTAATTTGACTGGGGATCCCACTGTGTCTGTGTGGTATAAAGCCGGTGACGCTATGGAGTTGTGACTCCAATCAGAGAATCAACAGGCGACGTTCAGGATTTATTTATTTCCTTTAATGATGATGAAAGGATTATGAGATTTATTTTGTTGTATTGTAGTTTCTGTGAATACAAGATAACCAAATAACATGTCAGTAATATAATATATATAACCTATAAACATATACTGTATTATAAACATATCTAAATTAACAGGAACAACATTGAATATAATGTAAATGAAATACACTGCTTACATAATGCATACATTGCTAATCATTCACAATAATGAGCATACACATTAAGCAGGAAAATAACTAACAATTTAGATAAGTGAATTGGCAACAAACAAAATTCAGCCTCCACCATGTAGCCAAAGGGGCCAACGATTACCATTAGCGATTAGCGCTAGCGGCTAACGGTTAGCACATGGCGGCTAGCGGTTAGCTCGTGGCGGCTAACAAATACAAGGGACCCTAAGCAGGTAACTCATCTGCCAAACGTGTTTATGCACTGCCAAGGCACACTTCTGCAATACACCCACCTCTCTCCATCTGACAACCAATTTCACACAAAGGTATATACCACCGCATCCGATGGTGGTATTTTTGTGTTGCTACTCTTTCTTCTATTGCTAGGGTGACCATATTTTGATTTCCAAAAAAGAGGACACTCAGCCCGGCCTCAAGATAATTGAATTTTACTCGAAGTTCACTCGAAGATGCCTATATCACTTTAATATATTTAAAGTGTGCCCCCTCACTCTGGATGGAAAAATGCAGTTTGAAAAAAAATAAATAAATAATGACTTTAAAAAAAAATATATATATATATATATATGTGTGTGTGTGTGTGTATGTGTGTATATATATATATATATATATGTACATATATATATATACATATAATATATAATGCAGACCCATAGAAATGTAGTCCAGTCAAGACACATACACACAGTAGGCTATGTGCCAACTAAACATTTTTATAAATTACTATCACGACAATTGTCCTTGACAAATTGTTATTCCCATTCAGTTGATATTCTCATTCAATGTTCTAGATTGCAGACAAACAAAAACCGAAATAAACTGACAAACTATTCAACCAGCATGTTTCCAAACGTAGCAGTTAAAACTACGTTTCCCATAATGCCTAGCGCGGTTTAGCTTACTGATAGCTAGCTGAGGCAAAAATCAAACTTTGCTATAAAAGTTTACAATCATCGGCAGCTCAACGATGCGACACCAAATGGGATTTTACAGTCAAAGCTCCGACAGAAGTCAACAGTTGCCATTATATACGTATTTATCGTAAAAAGCTTCAGGCGTTGTGGCCATATCGTCAACCCAGTAGATGGCGGTAATGCCTCATGATAGGGTAAACTGCCAACAAAAACAAGAAGAACTACTCCTTTCCTCCCTACTACTAGGAGCCATGACATCGCAGGCAGGCGCTGCCACCCAGCGGCCGGAGGGATTCTCTTCAAATTGGTCCCGTGAAAAATCATAAAAACCGGACATTTTTATGAATTTATAAAACCCGCCCGGACCACGAGGATACTACGTGAAAGTAGGACTTGTCCGGGCAAAAGAGGACATTTGGTCACCCTATCTATTGCTCCAAGCCCAACTGTCCCCCGAACTTGCACATGCTCGAAGGGCCCCATGTTGCTTGTTGCCTGGGGCCCCTGGGGACCCTTGCTACGCCTCTGCTTCTACTGCTACACAAAAAAAGCCATCAGTCCTGCTTGTGGTCACTTTGGTCTGGCTCATGAAATTCTGTTATACGCCTGACCTGATCCTGGCCCCTCTATGACAGTCAGAAAGCATACTGTGGACCCCAGAGAAAAAAGTTTGGAGACCCTTGCAGTAAAGTCTGATATTTTGACACCCAAGGCTAAATGGACTTTTGTATTTTGGCAGTGGTGTTAGTTGTAGCATGCTTTACAATGTTTGCTGACAAAAAAGCTTTGAAATGCACAGCAAACATAACAAACCAAATCTCCCGCATGCAGTATGCCAAAGCAGATCTCTCTGAAGAGTTTATCAGTGTGCTGCTGGCAGGGATGAAATGAAGCATCTGATCTTTCTGTTGCGGGCGCTCCGGCTTTGGGGAATCGGGACGTACTCGCAGACTGATGAGTCGGCAGAGATCTTATTAGCAAAGTCAGTGTGTATTATTCCAACAGCTGGCGGATGCTTGTGTTGCTGAATCTTATTAAACTATTTTTATATCTCACTCAATCATCTTTTAATATTTGACAACTGTAGTGCGTGTCGACATACTGCTAAACAATCTGAAGAACAAGGATTCTTTTAAGCATTTTTGCGTCATTTTGCTCCCCTAGTGTACTCAATTTACAGTAAGCTGTTGCATATTTTTTGGCTCATGATTCAAATGTTGTAAAGAGTACCACTTCATATTTGTACTCAAGTAAATATACACAAAAATGTACTGAAGTACAATAACGAAGTACTTTTACTTCGTTACATTCTAGAGCTGAAACGATTACTCGAATAATTCGAGGAACTCGATTTTAAAAATTGATCGAGGAATTTTCTCGTTTAATTTTGCCAGCTCTAAGTAGGATGTCTTGCCCGGACTACTTTTAATGTGGCAAAACGCACGGATGTCACGTCCATAGAGGAAGAAGGGCGAGGCTACGGATGTATTTGATTTCAACCACACATGAATATAGAGGTAACAACGAAGAAGCTGACGAAAGCGAAGAGAAAGGCACAAAGAAAAAGCAGAAAATGTCAAAAGTGTGCGAGCATTTCAAGATGGACACCAAGGCGAACACTGTTTCGTGTATTCACTGTAAGACAGCGCTTGCACAACACTACCCCTGCCCGGCTATAAGCAGATTTTACAGGGAAGCCAGACCCCCCCCCCCCCCAACCCCCGGTGGCCGAAAAGTGTCACTGCATGTAATTGACTTTCCTATATATGATTTTAAAATTCAGAATTTTCCGGTAAAATAGTGTCCATAAAAGTTGTAAAGCAATAAAACAAACAACAAAAATCAATGAAATGAACAAAAATAAAATTATAATGAGTAAAAATTATTTTTCGAACTGATCATGTGACTATTGTAATGATATGAGCAAATTGTAAATGCTTGTTCGATTAGTAATGTCTGCTCATCCCAGCACACGGAAGTCAGAGATACGAAGCAAGCTAGAGACAGCTGATAGAAAACCCCCCGCTGGACAGTTAATGTTGATGATGCCTCTCTTCTGTTCTGTAAGTAAAGATCTGTCAGTCAACCCTTTCAGTAAGTTGTCTTATTCAAGAAACCCACAAAGTAACACAGCTAGCACCTTAGACGGTCATTTGCTTTGCTTAGCCAAAACCAACTGAGGTATGAAGAGGCAAGATGGATATGTAATTTTTTCAAACCTAAGCTTTCAAAAGCGACAACAACTACTGAGCAAGAACCAAGGATTGAAAATGTGGACCAACAAAAAAAAGAGAGCACCGCAAAAATGGTGAGCGGAGTTTCAATTTGCCCCACTAAAGACCCTAATTGTACAACAAGTTTTGCACCCTTATATTTTATTAAAAACTTAATACAGTGATCCCTCATTTTTCACAGTTAATGGAGACCAGAACCCGCTGCGATAAGTGAAAAACCGCGAGGTAGCGCACCCCTCAGTTTTAGCATTGGAAATACATACATACAAACTTATATATATATATATATATATATACAGTGCCTTGCAAAAGTATTCGGCCCTCTTGAACCTTGCAACCTTTCGCCACATTTCAGGCTTCAAACATAAAGATATAAAATTTTAATTTTTTGTCAAGAATCAACAACAAGTGGGACACAATCGTGAAGTGGAACAAAATGTATTGGATAATTTAAACTTTTTTAACAAATAAAAAACTGAAAAGTGGGGCGTGCAATATTATTCGGCCCCCTTGCGTTAATACTTTGTAGCGCCACCTTTTGCTCCAATTACAGCTGCAAGTCGCTTGGGGTATGTTTCTATCAGTTTTGCACATCGAGAGACTGACATTCTTGCCCATTCTTCCTTGCAAAACAGCTCGAGCTCAGTGAGGTTGGATGGAGAGTGTTTGTGAACAGCAGTCTTCAGCTCTTTCCACAGATTCTCGATTGGATTCAGGTCTGGACTTTGACTTGGCCATTCTAACACCTGGATACGTTTATTTTTGAACCATTCCATTGTAGATTTGGCTTTATGTTTTGGATCATTGTCCTGTTGGAAGATAAATCTCCGTCCCAGTCTCAGGTCATGTGCAGATACCAACAGGTTTTCTTCCAGAATGTTCCTGTATTTGGCTGCATCCATCTTCCTGTCAATTTTAACCATCTTCCCTGTCCCTGCTGAAGAAAAGCAGGCCCAAACCATGATGCTGCCACCACCATGGTTGACAGTGGGGATGGTGTGTTCAGGGTGATGAGCTGTGTTGCTTTTACGCCAAACATATCGTTTTGCATTGTGGCCAAAAAGTTCAATTTTGGTTTCATCTGACCAGAGCACCTTCTTCCACATGTTTGGTGTGTTTCCCAGGTGGCTTGTGGCAAACTTTAAACGAGACTTTTTATGGATATCTTTGAGAAATGGCTTTCTTCTTGCCACTCTTCCATAAAGGCCAGATTTGTGCAGTGTACGACTGATTGTTGTCCTATGGACAGACTCTCCCACCTCAGCTGTAGATATCTGCAGTTCATCCAGAGTGATCATGGGCCTCTTGGCTGCATCTCTGATCAGTTTTCTCCTTGTTTGAGAAGAAAGTTTGGAAGGACGGCCGGGTCTTGGTAGATTTGCAGTGGTCTGATGCTCCTTCCATTTCAATATGATGGCTTGCACAGTGCTCCTTGAGATGTTTAAAGCTTGGGAAATCTTTTTGTATCCAAATCCGGCTTTAAACTTCTCCACAACAGTATCTCGGACCTGCCTGGTGTGTTCCTTGGTTTTCATAATGCTCTCTGCACTTTAAACAGAACCCTGAGACTATCACAGAGCAGGTGCATTTATACGGAGACTTGATTACACACAGGTGGATTCTATTTATCATCATCGGTCATTTAGGACAACATTGGATCATTCAGAGATCCTCACTGAACTTCTGGAGTGAGTTTGCTGCACTGAAAGTAAAGGGGCCGAATAATATTGCACGCCCCACTTTTCAGTTTTTTATTTGTTCAAAAAGTTTAACTTATCCAATAAATGTTGTTCCACTTCACGATTGTGTCCAACTTGTTGTTGATTCTTGACAAAACAATTAAATTTCATATCTTTATGTTTGAAGCCTGAAATGTGGCGAAAGGTTGTTGCAAGATTCAAGGGGGCCGAATACTTTTGCAAGGCACTGTGTATATATATATATATATATGACATTGTTTTACTTTTTTCCGCAAAGTATAATTTGAAAAAAAAAAAAAAAATTGTAAATATAAATATTATGGGTGACAAACGATTAAACATTTTAATCGAGTTAATTACAGCTTAAAAATTGATTAATCGTAATTAATCGCAATTCAAACCATCTATAAAATATGCCATATTTTTCTGTAAATTATTGTTGGAATGGAAAGATAAGACACAAGACGGATGTAGACATTCAACATACAGTACATAAGTACTGTATTTGTTTATTATAACAAATCAACAAGATTGCATCAACATTATTAACATTCTCTTAATGCGATCCATGGATAGAAAGACTTGTAGTTCTTAAAAGATAAATTTTAGTACAAGTTATAGAAATGTTATATTAAAACTCCTCTTAATGTTTTTGTTTTATTAAAATTTGTAAAATTTTCAATCAAAATATGTCAGGGAAATGCGGGAAGGCAGGTGGTGTGGACCCAATTGCAGGGAAACAAAAAGCAGCAAGGCAGGTGGAGGTGAACTCAAAAAACGTTTTAATAATAACTAACCAAAAGCACAAAGTACAACCAAAAGGACTGGTGATCAAAAAGGCAATGTTCAAACCAAAACTTACTGAATCGGAGGGACTGGTACACGAGGGCTTGGACAGGACTTGAAATTGACATTGACATAGACAATGACGCAACAAGGAGTGAAAAGAAACTGGGAGCTTATATACACACGCACACACAGACAAGGAGTAACGACACAACGAGGAACAGGTGAGCACAGGAGGATGCAGGTTGGAGGATACACTAGGAGGAACAACAGGTGAAATCAATGGGCAATCACAGGGACAAGTCACACTAGGAGAAAACCAACACAAAACCTAACAAAAAATAAACTAGTAGCTCGCCATTGTTGATGTCAATAATTACACCATGCTCACTCATGGTACTAACCCATAAAATCAATTGGACCCAAGCTCCAGCAGAGGGCTCCAAACACCAAAAAACAAGAGACAAGCGGAGATTACACTGTACTGTCATTTTAATCTGTTTGAGCGGGGCATGTGCGTTAATTGCGTCAAATAAATATAATAAATTAATTACCGCCCATTAACGCGATAATTTTGACAGCCCTAATAAATATATATTCTAATAAATAGTTTTTAAGTACTTGTAATATTTATGATAAGTTTTAAACATGTTACTGTCCAACTGAATTATTTTTAAACAACACTAAAGCAGAAAAATGCTTGGCTTTATTAAATGCTTCGTAGAGTGAGTCCACTCAAATCTGCTCAAGCTGCTTACTTACACACAATGAGTTGCCACAGCAACTGTTTCACAAGTTAAACGATGATTGACGCATGCGGTGCTTTCAAGTTTTTTTCTCTTGCAAGATCAAAGATTAACCGTCTTTCAATCATTGTTAACTTTAGTAAGTTACTCCAGTGCACACGCTGCCTGACCAACAAAGAACAGGGAGAGAGAGGGACGGAGGGAGCAAGAGAGACTACGCGATCGGCTCGGGACAGCTCATGTGTATTTTATTTTTTAATCGGAAAAAAAAATCGCGATGAACTGAGGGCGCGAAGTTTGAAGCGCAAATTAGCAAGGGATCACTGTAAAGCTAGCTGTCAATTTTAGCTCGGTAGTCATTGATGGATAAAAAAAACAAGTAGCACTGGTGCCTAATATGCTCCAATACAGCAGGTATCAAACATTTATTTTGAACACTGTGAGAACTCAAAATCCTACCAGGACTTACAATTTAGACTTAAACTTAAACTTAACTAGAACTTAAAAAGAGCTTGACACAAATGGAAATTCAATTGAAACACATGGGGGAAAACATCTAAATTTTAAGTGATGTGTGTTATCAAGCGTAAAGACATTTTTAGGTAAAATATAAGATCTTATAAAAAAATATATATCAGTTTTTTTGAGTGAAAGCAGTAAATTTGTTGTTTTTTCTAGTAACATTTAAGATGCAATTGTTGGCTTTTTTCAACAATGTACATCTAAAAGAAAGACATAGATTGTCGAAAAGTTGGTTCAATATTAGATGAAATGTCTTGTTTTCTCATGTATATTAATAATGCTTTTTGACCTCGAAAAAATGTTTTATCTGATTACTCGATTAATCGATGGAATTTTCAGTAGAATACTCGATTACTAAAATATTCGAAAGCTGCAGCCCTATTACATTCCACCACTGAAAAAGTGACATATTTGCATTTTGTTAATAAAACCTATTCAAAACTATTTATAAATTTTTTTTTTTTAAACTACTCATGTTTTGTGTCTTGCTTCTGAACTACCCTTAGATACAAAACACTGTCTAATGAAAAGGTAGTTCATTTGTGTCAAGGAATTCTGTTGATGCGATGCATGTCGACTGAGACAAGTTAGGGTTGAAATTGTGGCACATCCTTCCTCAGCTATTTGTTGAGGGTTACTGTATGACCCTTAATAGTAATTTATGATTGACAAAATGTTGTAAAGGCCATGGAACATTTTCTAAAAAGCTATACACATCAGTCATTTTAATAGCTGCTATGTCAAAAATTGCCATCACGTAACAGATAAGGCAACCAAACCACTACTGTGCCTCACCCATCGATTCGTAGCTTGGCCTGGTGCTCCCAAACCAAAAGTCACATGGTAGTTTCACTCAATATCACTGACCTGAATTTCCAGCAGCTTTCCAGCGCCAGCCATATCAATACACATTTCATTCCAGATGACGTCCACAAATGCAGCCCGTGTGATGGTAGCTGTTGATCTATCGCACAGAGGAGAAAAACAATTGACAGCCAATGAAAGTAGGTTTGTTGACATGAAATTGACAAACAGACTCAAACCTCTCCGGGTTCTCATTGGGTAATCCGCAGGACAAGTGGAAGTGTGTCACACTGCGAGAGCCCTGCTCCGGGCAATTAGGCCAGGCAGTTCAGAGAGAACAGAAAGCTGTCGGAACTCTGCGCAACCAAGCCTGACATGGTTCACTTGTGTGTGTCCATATCAGACGATGGTCTCCGGCTCGAGTCAATAAAAAAAGAATCACCCAAGCAGGCGAGAAGAAGAGCAAAAAAGAGTAGCATGGCTACTTTGGAACGACAACCAAGATCCAGAAGGGCTGCTTCTCGGCGGGACCGTGGCTCTTGTTCTTCCACCGCATCTTGCCCCGTTTTTTCTGGACCGTATAGCGACCAGGAAGAAGACCCTCCGCTACGTCGTCAATCATCTCCGTTAATTAAAGGTTCCTTCTCAAGTCTCCACAATGCTACCAAACCCAGCCAGAAAAGACCTTCTTCTAGCCTCCAAGGTTCTGTGACCTCTCTTCAGGGATCATTACCAAGCTTGCAAGGATCTCTTCCAAACTTCTCCCTGCCAAGACTGAAGGGATCTATTTCTCGGTTGAGGAGGCGATCGTTGAGCAGCCTTGACAACTCCAGCTCAGGCCCAAGTGAGCGGAGTACCAGCCCGAGTTTACAAAGCGGCATTGGGAGCTCAAGCGACGATGATGGGAGTTGGGATACTAACAGTTGGAGCTCAGGTGCTACCTGCCTTTTCCGGACAAAGGAAGGTAGCACGGAGAAAGCAGACCAATCAGATGCGATACCTTGCAATACCGAGCAGGTGTCCACGAATGCAGTGGTGGAGCCTGAAATTATTTACCAAAATCTAATCTTTACATGCCCTACTTCTAAAACAGAAACTAAAGATTTGGAGAAAAAAGACACAGTGGACCAAAGCCCTCCTGTGTCTTGTCCAAACAAGGAACCCTCAACGGTCGCAACTCCTCACAAAGAAAAGAAGAAAGAAGACAGACGCAAGTTCTCGCAGTTCCTCAACGAGGTGACGGGGAGGGTGCTGAAATCCAGCGGTGGTCCTTCACAACCACAGTCCACATTACGACAGCGTTACCCATCTCCTCCGCCTGCGCCATCAGCCTCAACTCTATCCCCAGTGACATCGTTTCATCCAACCCCGACAAACTTATCGGCATCACCTTCAAGCTTGTGGTGCAGCCCCACCAGCTCCAACCTACAGACCATTAATGAATGCGATTCAAAGGACATCGTAAACTCCATCCACCAGTGGAGCAAGACTTTACCCAGCTGCAAAGTCTTGGAACCAGTGGACATGTTGAGAAAAACAAAAGGGGAAAGTCCTTCATACCGAGAACATGGCATGGATCTATGCACAAAGTTACAGTCGCAGGCCTCCACCGGGAGGCTTTATCTTGAGACGGACATTGACAGAGTGAGGCAACTTGATGAACTCGTAGCTAATGGTTCTTTGATGAAAGAGACGAATGAGAAGCATTTGGAAAAGGCTTTGGAGAGAGGCAGAGACAGGGAGGACAGAAGTCCTTGGGAGAGAAATGGAGTCTTGGCGGTGGAGAAAACAAAGGAAGCCGATCAAAGCAGGGAACGTTTTTGGGAGAAAGAAAAAGTGACAGAAAGAGGGAAGGAAAAGGACATGAAAATCATTCGTAACAGTTACGACCCAAAGTGGGCTTCAAGTGGAAGGACTAATCCGTGTCCTGCCTTTAAGTGGCCAGACGGTTTTCCAAGAATGTCCTACAGGTCAATCTCACTGCCCAGAGCAGTTAATGTCACGGTAAGCGCAATCCACTCATTTATTTAAAATGAGTCCAGACCAATTTAGTCCTAAGTAGTGATGTCCCTCAAGCGATCGGAAACCAGGTCCGATTTTCAGAGGATCAGATTTGGGTAAAAAAGAGATTGGGATTTTTAAATATATTTATTTGTTTTTGAAGTATTCACTTATTGGCTACCATTGGTGGCCTTCATAATTATAATGAATTTGATGTCTATAGCTCAGTGGCGCCTCCAGGGATTTTTCATAGGGATGGCCAGATGGGCCCACTTAAAATCTTGGGGTGGCAAACCAGAACTAAAAGCCATAATTTCAGCTTCTTATTATGGTGTTGCAGTAAAAAGGCCAGAAGAAAACTATCAGAAAGACTAAAAAAGCACATGCCTACTGATATACTTTGGTGTATTATGTGGGGCAAATTCAGTGGGGCAAATAAGTATTTAGTCAACCACTAATTGTGCACGTTCTCCCACTTGAAAATATTAGAGAGGCAAAACTTAACAATTTTCTAATTCCCCCGTGAATTGGTCAAGAATATCTAGTCAAATGTCCAACACATATAATTATGGTTATGGACTTATGGTAAGAGACCCTCTTAAAATTTCAAATTTTTTTCATTTTAGTCATGTGTCCCCACGTACCTCACATTTTTCCAATAGGTTAAAAACGAAGTTGTTGAAAATCCACGTTAACCCTGCAATGCACAGCAGATTTGTGTTCCGACCATTTGAAAAAATTATGAAAAAAGTTTCGTTTTGCACACACATCAACGCTACTTCTTCAACTTGAAGCACTTTTTTCTTTGTTTTGTTTTACGATTTGACGTAATCTCCGCCGAGTCGATTGACATTCACGCGCCAGGTTGTTTGTGAAAGGGCCACGGTAAAGGTCTCATTTTAATTCCCATTTAAATGCATTAGCGTGTTTTTTTTTTGGGCTGGCCTCTCAGCTTTCCAACAATGCAGAGATGGCAAAGAGGAACAACTGACATGCAATATTGAAAATATATTCAACCTTTGCTGCAAATTTGCCTCAAGCTTGAAGTTTTATTTAGGGAGACAGAAATAATGAGATATAGGTTTCACATAAATTTCACTATTGTGTACTAGCTTAGTGGCTGTGTGGAGGTAGAACAGCTTATTTTGGGTTTAGGAGCAGAACTAATACTCAGTGCTGATCCTCTCATTCTCACTTGGTCTTGAGCAACAAAATAAATAAATTCCAAGTATATAACTTCAGACTAGCTTTACCTAAACTATGAGTAAGAATGTTACATCAAAATTCAGTTAGCATCATGCCTTTTCAGGTCCCCTTAAATATTTAATATGACTGAGATCAGATCTTAAGGCCATTCTAAAGCAGGGACTTGGTTATTCGATTACATAATGTAAAATTATGCATACATTATAAGCATAAATATATACTTTGCTTCAGGTAATTATTCATTTGGCTTTCAAGATGAATCTGGAAATTGCACTCAAGGATGAACCAACTACAGGTAGACCCTGGGTTACGACCAGTGTTCGGCACGTTACTTTAAAAAAGTAATTAGTTATAGTTACTTACTATTTCTTCTAAAAAGTAACTGAGTTAGTAACTGAATTACTCTATAGTAAAAGTAACTAGTTACCAGGGAAGGTAACTATTTCCATTACTTTAAAAAGTTGTTGTATGTCAAAGAATTTGAAATTTTCTGAATAGTATTCGAGTCAGTTGAATAGAGAAAAACAGACAGGTAGTTGTGTTATAGAACCTTGTAATTTTTATTGCACCTCACCAGCAGCAGATTTATCCTACACTTGAAGTGCAACAAAAGTAAACAGTAAGATTTTTTACTGACATTTTACTTTTTTTTACTTAGTAACATTTTATAATGTTACTAAGTAACGCATTACTGTAATCTGATTACTTTCTTTCAGTAATGAGCAATCTGACGCGTTCATTTTTCCAAGCCAGTAATCTGATTAAAGTTAGTTTCCTCGGTGCCTGTGTGTTACTATTTTGTTGTTGCCTCATACTGTATGGAGAATGAAGAATATTGTACGTCGAACCCTTTCTTTTATCCCAGGCGATAGTAGGTAGTTTTATTTACCTGACATGTTTCGGCGGGCACTTCCGCCTTCGTCAGAGGGTCACTGATGTTGGTGTGATGCATCTTTATCAGCTGATGGATGAAGGCGTGACTCACCTGCCAGAATGACTGGCAATTAATTGAAAATACTGTGTTTTCCTGTTCAGTATGCATTATCATCACCAAGTGGGCGTTGTCCTTGTAGATGCAACAATATAATAGTTTTTTTATTTTTTATTTTAGGGCTGTCAAACGATTAAAATTTTTAATCGAGTTAATCACAGCTTAAAAATTAATTAATCATAATTAATCGCAATTCAAACCATCTATAAATAAGCCATATTTTTCTGTTAATTATTGTTGGAAAGGAAAGATAAGACACAAGACGGATATATACATTCAACATACTGTACATAAGTACTGTATTTGTTTATTATAACAATAAATCAACAAGATGGCATTAACATTATCATTCTGTTAAAGCGATCCATGGATAGAAAGACTTGTAGTTATTAAAAGATGAATGTTAGTACAAGTTATAGAAATTTTATATCAAAACCCTTCTTAATGTTTTCGTTTTAATAAAATTTGTAAAATTTTCAATCAAAAAAATAAACTAGTAGCTCGCCATTGTTGATGTCAATAAATGCACAATGCTCATGGTGCTTAAACCCATAAAATCATTCGCACCCAAGCGCCAGCAGAAGGCGACAAAACACCAAAAAACACAGGTAACAAGTGGACATGACACTGTGCTGTCATTTTAATCTGTTTGAGCGGGGCATGTGCGTTAATTGCATCAAATATTTTAACGTGATTAATTTTAAAAATTAATTACCGCCCGTTAACGCTGTAATTTTGACAGCCCTAGTTTTTTTTTTTTTTTACTAAAAATAGTCACTTGCCCTAAACTTTTCATGAATGACGAATCCATACACCGTGTGTGATTTTTTTTTTTTTTCTGTAAATTATCAATGGAATGGAAAGATAAGACACAAGACGGATATATATACATTCAACATACTGTACATAAGTACTGTATTTGTTTATTATAACAATAAATCAACAAGATGGCATTAACATTATTAACATTCTGTTAAAGCTGTCCATGGATTGAGGGACTTGTAGTTCTTAAAAGAAAAATGTTAGTACAAGTTATAGAAATTTTATATTAAAACCCCTCTTAATGTTTTCATTTTAATAAAATTTGTAAAATTTTCAATCAAAAAATAAACTAGTAGCCCGCCATTGTTGATGTCAATAATTACTTACACAATGCTCACGGGTGCTGAAGCCTATAAAATCAGTCGCACCCAAGCGCCAGCAGAGGGCGACAAAACTCCAAAAAACACACTTAACAAGATGCCATTTCACTGTGCTGTCATTTTAATCTGTTTGAGCGGGGCATGTGCGTTAATTGCGTCAAATATTTTAACGTGATTAATTTTTAAAAATTAATTACCACCCGTTAACGCAATAATTTTGACAGCCCTAATAATTACCATTTCAAAGTAAGATTAATAACACTGACAAGGAGTGAACAGAAACTGGGATCTTAAATAAACAGACAAGGGGTAACGAGACTATGAAGTACAGGTGGTTGATACAAAAGGCAGCGGATTGGTGGATACACAAGGAGCAGGTGAAATCAATGGGTAATCACAATAACAAGACACACTAGCGCACAAACTTGACAAGACTTAACTCAAGGCATGACAGGTAGGGAAAACACATTTTATATGGTGTGTGTTAACTTAAATTTGACCTTAATGGCCATTGGTTAGTTTATTTTTTTCTCTCAGAATTGTTAAAAAATGACCCAAGAGATTTACATGACACATTGTGGAGGGGCTGGTCATCCACTCCTTATATCATTGACAACGATTTTCCAATAATATATGCACATTTACTATATTAGAAAAACATTTAAACTTTGTGTGTATTCCGATATTCAGGAAAATATTAGAAAATTCAACCAAATCCTTAAAAGTGATCCTATTCTGGCAAATCAAGGCTATAATAATCCAAAATAGCACAAAAAATTGAATGAGTCTTGTATTATCTGATGCAATCGCATAAAAACTGTTACAACCAAGCCTGTTGACAGGGGGCAAATGGGTATGTTGTCCCGGGCCTCAGCACCATAGGGGCCCCTGAATGACCCTTAATTTATTGTGCTTTACATTCACACATTTCTTTTTTATTTAAATCATTATCTGATTAAATATTATGTTCTACTCGATATAACCTTAAAGTGCATGTGACACGAAAAAGCATGTTTATTTCATAATACACGCGGTATATTATGCTCCTGAATGATATGGACCACTTGGATGTGTGTGGAAGCGATCGCTATATTTATTTAGTTTTTTGAATCCCGCGTCATGAAAATGAGTGACTTTGCAGATCTCTTCGTTGCCTTTTCCTCGTTGTGAATAGTTCCCACTGTGAAGTATGGGGGTGAGTCAGTAATGCTGTGGGGCTGTTTCACCTTCCAAAGGCCCTGGGAACCTTGTTAGGGTGCATGGCATCATGAATGCTTTGAAATACCAGGACATTTTAAATTAAAATATGTTGCCCTCTGCCTGAAAGCTGAAGATGGGTCGTCACTGGGTCTTTCAGCAAGACAATGACCCTAAAGATATGGCCAAATCTACACAGAAATGGTTCACCAGACACAAAATCAAGCTCCTCCCATGGCCATCTCAGTCCCCAGACCTCAACCCCATTGAAAACCTGTGGGGTGAGCTGAAGAGGAGAGTACAGAGGAGAGGACCCAGGTCTCTGGATGATTTAGAGAGATTCTGCAAAGAGGAATGGCTGAAGATCCCCCTTTCTGTCTTTTCCCATCTTGTGAAACATTATAGAAGATTAGGTGCTATTTTGTTGGCAAAAGGGGGCTGTACAAAGTTTTAACACCAGGGGTGCTAATAATTGTGACACACATAATTTGATGTAAAATAATTATTTCTTTATGTGGGATTTTTTCCCCACTGAATAAATGCACTTGTATTGAAGGTTGGATTTTTCTCTTTTTTTCTATTAAGGTCCCATATTATTTAGAAGGAAAAAAATTATTAGAGGCTAAAAAACACATAATTATTATAAATCCAATAATTATGGAGGGCACTGTAAAAGCCAGTTTAAAATCTAGGTGCATCACTGTTTGAGGGCTTGATAACCCCAGGGAGGTGGAGGGGGCAGGCGCAGGATGTTTAGTTACACTGTTTTGTTGCTTAGCAGACAAGCATAGCACTCTCAGTTGTATTGCATTGTAGCCTACATGGGAAAAAAGATGGAAATTGTTTATATTGTCACATCATATTACGGTCTATTAAATTTAACTGTCCATCTCAAATTAAATGATTTGAAAATTTAACACTGTCATTGCTTGCAAAGCCTTAAATGTACTGCGTATGTTGTTGTGACAAGCCAATGGCAGGGGTGGGGGCTTTTCGATGGTCTCTTGTCCCCGGGCCCCTGCAAGTCTGTTGACAGCCCTGGTTACAACATTTAAACATTTCCAATGACCTGTTTGTAAAAGGTTATCAAAACAACTACAACTTTGTCACTATAAGCATTGTAATCCATTCAGTTGTCTTGCGTTTGTAGCTCAAAGTGACCCACAGCACAAATTGAAAGAAGCATTTGGCATTTTTTCGCAAAATTAACTCCCTCATTGTCCGCATCCACACGAGCTGCTCAATGTAATTTGTCACCCACCCTACACACACAAACACTCACACCCTCACACACAAACAGTAAGATACTGAGACGCACAGAGCGGAATTAGTGAGCGGAGCGTCTTTCAGCCACTCTATGACTCATCCTGTTTTGTGACGTTCGTATATGGCACCTTGTCACACCTTATGCTCACATGCACACATATAAAACACAGTATAGTGCTTTCCCACACTATAATATATTATTACCTGTAAATACTTCCATAAATTCCAAGGATAACTGTGAGTTTTGACGTGCATAAAAACGAAGAGATCCTCCTGACCTTCTAATGATGTCGGTCTTTAAATTCTAGAACCTTTGATGGCGGAAGATAGAAGCTGGACATATATTTTGTACCTCAGTTGCTTGACAGAGTGATAAATTTTGGGTCTGCACTGAGAAATAAACAATAAAGTTCAGGTGGCTTACCTCCATTCACACAGAGCAGAAACATTGTTAGTGATGCACAATCAGTCATTCATGAAATGGCAATAATATTTAAATACACATTTTAAAAAAACATTTTTTGGGGAAATACTTCTAAAATGGATCTCAATGTTTAAGCAGAGATTTTCCCATTTTAAATGAGGATTTACGCATCGCAAATGTAATGTTTTGCTTCAGTGTTCATCATCAGCCAATCACAAGACTACAGTCCCTGACAAAAGTCCGGTCGCTTATCCATTTTGTAGAAACAGTTGCTAACAACCTGACTTTTAATTATTCAATTAGTTTTAGAAATGGCTCATATGAAAGCCAAGACCCTCCCAAATGTTGTTGAATGTAAAAAAATATGTTTGTTTCACTGAAAAAAAAATATCATTTAATGAAGACATAAAGGTCAAATTTTGGCAAAAGTTTTGTCGCCTACATTAGTGTGAAAATTGAACAAAAAAATGTTACATAATATAAGCGAATTAAGTAGTGGTGCTGTGAGACTTTCATGGGCTTGAAGGACTGCATCCATGTGGTTCGGCAAGGATTCATACAATTTATTGATGAAGTCATCAGGAACCTCAAAGAAAGCAGTCTTGCATGCCTCCCAGAGTTCATCAACATTCTTGGGTTTCGTCTTCCTTTCTTCCTCTTTCATCCTGTTCATGTCTGGTGACTGGGCTGGCCAGTCCTGGAGAATCTTGATCTTCTTTGCCTTGAGGAACTTTGATGTAGAGATTGAAGTATGCGATGGAGCACCATCCTGCTGCAGAATTTGTCCCTTTTTATGGTTAGGAATGAGAGAGGCAGCTAAGATTTGTTGATATTTCAGACTCTTTAGGTTGCCTTCCACCCTGCAGATCTCTCTCACAACCCCATACTGGGTGTAACCTCAGACCATGATTTTGCCACCGTCAAACTTCACTGTTTTGTGGAAAAAGGTGGATTTTTCAGATGAATCTTCCGTTGAATTAACCACAGTCACAGCAAATATTGCAGGAGACCTACTGGAGCCCCCATGGATCTGAGATTTGATGAAGTTTGGTGGTGGCACGCAGTTTAATGTTATGCTAACTCTGATGCAGGTCGAACTTTGAGTAACAAAATTAGTGGTGTGCTTCCCACCTCTACAACATTGCCATCTTTTTAAATTACTTACAGTGGCTGCTGCTGGCCGGAAAAAAAATTCTAATATCCCTCGTCTTCGAAGGGGGTGGAGGAGGCGGTCTGTTGTCAACATATATTCCTATCGGGGCTGTGTGAGCATGTGTGTGTGTGTGTTGGGGGTGGGTCAAGTCATCGGCCAATCAAATGTACGTTTTATTTGTAAAATACATTTTAAAATCTTTTTCATTGGGATTGCTTTTCTCTTTAACACAGGACTTCTTTTTTCTTCTTTCTTCCAGAAAGAAAGCTGATCAATACGCGGGGTCTGAAAGGCAAATTGTTTTTGGATCTTCAATACCCGCTACTTTTTGAGCAGAATTCTAGCTTTGTGCAAGCCAGTGCTTCTCAATTATTTTCTGTGACGCCCCCCCCAAGGAAGACGTAAATGTTTCGCGCCCCCCCAAACGCTCTGCCGCCACTGTAAATAGTATCATTTGTCTATAAAATTACTATTATAAATACACATCTGCCTAACATTGTGTCCTTTTTTTCTAATAAAGAAAAAAAGTAACATAGATCAACTTATAATAAAGTATAACTTTATTCACAGTTTTGTTTGTAACAGAGAAGACTTGACGTGCATCAATTTGCCTGAATTTAAAAAAAAGTCACATCCGAACTGTAAAAATACACTCAAGGTACATTTTTGACCATTTGATACAGAAAAATAAAATGTAATAAAATCAGTAAATACTAACAAATTCAAATTGATTAGAAACATTCACTCATGAGGACAATATGCCCAAAAATTTGACCGAAAAAACAAAACTGAATTAAAGATAAAAAGAGTGTCTTTGGCAAGGCAAGGCAAATTTACTTATATAGCACAATTCAACACGAGGCAATTCAAAGTGCTTTACATCACATGAAGATCATAAAAATCACATTTAAATCTTTAAATTTTGGACAGAAGGACAGTTTTTATTTTTGCTGCTCACAGTATTACCTCCTTTGCAATGCTGTGGAGTTATTTTGCAATGACATGCTAACAATGCTCACTGGTTTACTGATATAACCAGGCATGAAAATCTCTCACCTTTCGGCGAAATTCGCCGTTTTGAAGTCAAAAATGGCGACCTACGTGAATTGTGTAGATCCGAGGAGAAATTCTTTTTGGGAGGAGGAGGGGGGGTCGGGAGGTTTTATTTAATTATTATTATTGTAACGAATCGAGTTATAATGTGGCGAGGGTGTTAGCATGTGTTCCTGAATGCACCGCATGACGTAGAGAGTGAGGGAGGTGCGGGAGAGCGAGGGACGTGCCTTCCGTGTTTACGTTTGTTCTGGCGGGGGAGATATGTGCGTTGGCTGCGGCAGATAGCAGTCTTGTTGTTCAATAAGTTTCCACAAATAAAGAATTTCAATCTGATAAAACGGTTGACTATTATCAACGTTACATTATTATTATCATCATGTGATTAACTTAGTACGTAAACTGAGCACTTAAGAAATCGGTTCTTTAAAAAATGTCACACTTGGACAGTCAGCAAATCCTTCTAGATGCTTCGCTGACGAGAACCAATCATTGGCCCAAGGTGCATTCCATTATTCCAAACGCGCGCACTCCTTACTGTACATGGAGTGCTCGGAGAGCCTTTGGTTGGCATTGCATAGCTGCGAAAACAAAAAGCAGGCCTTATCCACACCGGGGCAGACCAGAGCGCAGCATACACACTTGCCTGTATTTGCCAGCAGATTGAATTTGGTGAGTAATGGTTTCAATCGTTTTCACATTTTGCGATATAAAAAAGTTACTGCCATTCGTTGCAGCTTGCGCTGAACACTGCCAGAGCTAGCCAAATCTCCCATGAAAAAAAATAGCTCCCGTTAAATTGGCGTCAAGCTTGTGTATTTAGCGGTAATATAAACGAAGAAACACACTGTTGAGTCAAATTAAGCGGCATGCTCTCGGATGGAGGTGGCGCCTCACATGGCTCCCGTCGTCCGCCGGAGACGCGTTATTTTCGGCTTGGATTTGAGCTGACGGCCGGTGGCGGCACAACACCGGCCCGACGAGTGGTGGGAATGAGTCCTGCTTCTTAAAGCTTTTCAGAAATACAGGGATCCCTCGTTTTTCGCGGTTAATGGGGACCAGAACCCGCCGCAATAAGTGAAAACCGCGAAGTAGCCCCCCCCCCCCCCCCCCCCATTTTTTTGTGCATGTTCAATGCATTTATTCAGATTTTACATTGGAAAAAAGATACATATTCGACGTTTTTTCACTTTTTTCACCAAAGTATCATTTATAAATGGTTTTCAAGCACCTCAAAATGTAAGAATTATGATAAGTTTTAAACATGTTACTGCCCCACCGAATTATTTTTAAACAAGAATAAAGTAGTAAGAAAATGCTTGGCTTTATTACATGCTTCATAGTGAGTCTACTCAAACCCTCTCAGGCTTTGGTAAATGGTGACTGACACGTGTGCAAAGTTTTTCTTTTTATATATATTTTTTTGTTTGAAGCAACTTATTTGATTGAATAATAAAGACACAAATGTCCTAGCCAAAATGTGGCCCAAACGCAAAACAACATTACTTCAATGGAAAAATTTGTTTCAATCAAGTAAAATAGTTTTCAAATGCTTTTTTTGTCTCAAATTTATTTTTGCAATCAAAAACAATTTTTTTTAATTGAAGTGACTTTTTGGGGATTAAAAGTATATACTGTATTTTGATTGAAGCAACTTTGTTTTTGATAGAAGTAACTTTGTTTTTTGATTGAATAATAAAAACACGATTGAATAATAAAAACACAAATCTACCTCCATCGTTATTGAGAGAGAAAGAAATTAAGAAAGCTTTAAAACTAAAAGCCACCGGGGAGTCTGTTTTTTTGTTTTTTTTTAATATTTATATTTCATTACATAGACATGCCTCATAGGGAAGGGAGATTGAGGGATAAAAAAAGGAGTTAGATGAGGTTGCTAAAGGCAGTGGATACCTCATCAGCTGGGTGAATAGCAGACCTGGTAAGAACAAGTTTGCAAGGATAGTCGGGTATTAAATACAATTATAAACACAATTACAATGTTATGTTTCTATAAGATTTTATGTCATTGCTTTATTAATAGTTAGGTGCTAGAGTTGTTAAGTATGGATAATAATGAAATAATAGTTTTAAGAAAACTGTGCTGTTGGTGGCTCAGTGACCATCTAATGTGGTTTGTTCTCAGATGAACAAGTTGAGGAAGGAAGTTTTGATGCAGAAGTTGAGGGACGAAAATAGGCAGACTGACTGAGTCAAAGCCAGAAAGTGTTGATGACAGTTTTGATTTCTATTCACTGTTGCCCCCTCCCAATTAAAGTATGTCACAGTCGCAGCCAATAATTATCGAAAGCTGGTTAAAATTGAAGTTATGTTGTTTTAAGGTGTATTAAATACTTGTTCACGTGCTCCTTTTGATCTACGAGCACCCGCCCCTCCACCGGTCTCTGCACGGCCCTGCTGAAACACAGTGTGGGTCGACAGAGCTCAATATTTTGTTGGGGTGTACAGTGTACTGGAACATATTTCCTCCACACCCTTCTCACCTTTTTAACCCCTGACCCATTTTCATGCCTGTATAACACTGACAAAGCAGGACGATTGTTGGCAATAATCAGCACGTTTTCGCTGAAAAACAATCAAGCGGCTTATCAACGAGATTGGGATGAGATTAATTGATTTGGCTTCTGGCTGTCCGCTATAATTATTTTTAGACACAGTAAACAGTGGTACATCACCCACTGTATTAAAAGTCAAAGCTAAAAGGCAAACGGCACGAAAAAAGAGCATTCTCGGCAGCCGAGGGAGAACCGTAGGTGAGGGCGGTCGTCGTGATGATCCCAAGCCGAAAACTGCACTTCTCGGGCGGAGACGTGAGAACCGGAGAAGACAGTGTGTCGCTGCGTGAGTGAGTCCGGTCGGAAAACGGCTTTCAAAAACGGCGGCGGCCCACTGCTCTTCATATCTGTTTTCTGTGTGCTGAGTGCTCTTGCTTAGTTCAAAAATACTGCGCGCACTCTGAAAATGAGAGCGCCACTGCCACCCACTGAGTGGATGTGCAAGTACACTTTATTCCAGTTATACTTATATAGCACTTTTCCACCTTTCAAGGTGCTCAAAACACTTTACACTATCTCGCCGTCCACCTACTGGTGACGCAGCACCAAGCGTGTGTCAAAGCGTGTTCCCCGAGGTCACATGCGCCCCCCCTGGCATTGCTCTGCGCCCCACTATTTGAGAAGTACTGGTGTAAGCTAATGTTCCTAATGTTGAAAGCACAAAAGTGTGTAATAAACAACTAGCACATTTATATTTTGCATTTTGTTTTCTTACTGTACCGAAAATGAACCGAACCGTGACCTCAAAACCGAGGTACGTACCGAACCGAGATTTTTGTGTACCGTTACACCCCTAGTATATAGCCATAAACTATATGTACAGTAGATTTTCAGATCCTCCGTGATAAACGCGAGTTGACTCTACTTCTGTTATCTCCATTATTAAAAGCTGTTCTACGCGAGCGTGCCGCCTCCCTCGGGTTTTCCTCCTTCACCGATTCTGCAGCGCGCAGCATTTTTGTTTTGCTATGCTGCTCATCTGTCATTTAGTTCACCGCTGCCGCCGCTGTTGTCGTCTTCAGCGGTGACACGTTAAGGTGAGGGATAATGGATGTGTTTGTTTGACAGGACATGAGAGCTCGTTAAACGCCACATGAGAGGAGCTCCTACCCATAAATCTGCCTGACAAATAAATCTAATCACTCGCCCCGCCTTCCCTCTTCTTCTTCTTCTTTTCCCGCCAGGATTGTGATGGAGAGACACAACGTGACGTGAGGTTAGACACTTTCACTCCTATTCTCCTCCTAGTAGTGTCACCAAGCACCCCAACCCCTCTTCTTCTTCTCTCCATCACCATCCCTCCCCCTTGCTGCGTATACCTCCTCCTCCATTCAGATCCCATTCAGTCCTTACTTTCACGCCGTGTGCATGCCTAGTACATCTTCAGTCACAATGAGAGGAAACGCATGCGGCTCTGAAGGGAAGCACATGCGGCCAAAATGAGGCGGAAGACGTTCAGACGGTAAGACCGGGGGGGTAGTAATTGCATGCCCGGCGTTTTCTGTTTTATATTTTTTACACCGCACTGTTGGGGTTGCTGTTGCTGCAGTTGTGACCATGTGTTGCATGTCTGTCAATTCACTGCTATGCTCAATAATACAATATGGATTATGTCATACATAGGTCTTATTCAGAATTGATTGCTTTTGCACGGAATCCAAAGAACTCCCTTACAGCTTCACTGCGTGTCGCCCCAAAAAAAGGCAATTAGGAGACAAAAAGTTGCTCTTGTTGAACTCCAGCAAGGCAATTAAATGCAGTGGTATTGTCCCGCTTGAGTGGAGAAAAAGGCTATGAATATTGGCGAGACTGCACTGAAAAAAATCATTAAGTGTTCCCTGGAGTGTTGCCTGTAAGTGTGTGTCATGGCATCATCATGACATGCTGAAGTTAATTACTTTAACCTCCAGATGATGAGGAAGAAACATCGACTGTTGCTTTTCTTACAAGCAAAAAAAGAAGTTCACTAGCATTAAGTGAATAAAACATGTTCATTTTTGCATTAATCAGTAGAAAGCAACTAAACAAAATAATCCAATTTGTTTGGATCTAGAAGCAAGTCACCCATAGGAAACGATGGAAAAAAACTGGATAATCTGTCTTCTAAATGGATATATCTTTTGAAGTAATATTTTAGCATTTCCGCCTACCTTAAAATAAGTCAGAACTTCAAAATGCTAAAATTTATAATTGCATTTGAGTAACACCATTCCATGAATAGGGTACTTTTCTGAATTGTCTTACTTCACACATAAACTTCGCTATCAGTTGACTTGGCTCGGGTCCGATCCGTAGGGGGCTTATTCTAAAAAACTTAAAATTCAAATATTTTCAAAACCAAAGCCACTAGCGACCTAAAACCAAAACAATCACTTCCCTTAGGCATACAGTGCCCTCCATAATTATTGGCACCCCTGAAAAAGATGTGTTTTTTTTAGCTTCTAATGTTTTTTTTTTTTTTTTTTTTTTTTTTTTTTTCCCCAAATAATATGGGACCTTAATGGGGAAAAAAAAGAAAAATCCAACCTTCAATACAAGTGCATTCATTCAGTGTTGAAAAAATCCCACATAAAGAAAAAAATATTTGACATCAAATAATGTGTGTCACAATTATTAGCACTTAATACTTTATACAACCCCCTTTTGCCAATAAAACAAGGTCTGGGGACTGAGATGGCCATGGGAGGAGCTTGATTTTGTGTCTGGTGAACCATTTCTGTGTAGATTTGGCCATATATTTAGGCTCATTGTCTTGCTGAAAGACCCAGTGACGACCCATCTTCAGCTTTCGGGCAGAGGGCAACAGATTTTGATTTAAAATGTCCTGGTATTTCAAAGCATTCATGATGCCATGCACCCTAACAAGGTTGCCAGGGCCTTTGGAAGCGAAACAGCTCCACAGCCCCCATACTCCACAGTGGGTATGAGGTGCTTTTCAGCATGCGCATCTTTCATGGCACGCCAGACCCACTTAGAGTGTTTGTTGCCAGAAAGCTCAATCTTGATCTCACTGAAGTTGAAGCCTGGGACAGTGTGTATTTTTGTGTATTTTTTTTCTTTATGTGGGATTTTTTCCCCACTGAATGAATGCACTTGTATTGAAGGTTGGATTTTTCTTTTTTTCCATTAAGGTCCCATATTATTTGAATTAAAAAATATAGATATATTCGAAGCTAAAAAACACATCTTTTTCAGGGGTGCAAATAATTATGGAGGGCACTGTATATAAGTCTCCATGAGCTGCGGCATCAAAAAATTCCAAGTCGTTCCAGAATAAAATTCTGAATATTTTTTTATACAACAAAATAGAAAATCACTTTAAATAAAAATTCTGATTTTACGCTAGATGCACAAACATCACCAAATGCAGAGACAATCACCTATATTTTCAGGATCAATAGCAATATTTAACATGTCGTATAATTTTTTGCCAGAAATAGCAACTTTTTTGACAAAATCCAACATGGTGGCCGTCACAAAACAAAAAGCTTTTGCTGGATTTGCTGGATAGCACTAAATGACATCTGAGATATGCATTCATTAATGCTCATGACAGTGCAACGCAGGGGTCGCGTTAACCGAATATTTTCCGTCTTTGACCGATTTTTTAAAACGGTGACGGAAAAAACTGAAGTCCATCCGTCATTTTGACCGGTTGCAATTCACACCCCAGACCACAGGGTGGCGAGTGAGCTTATTAATTAGCTATTGTCTCTCTTGATGCATGACGTCGTTGGCCTTATTCTGAAAAATGTCAAGGCAACTGAGTGTCCAAAGTTTCTTCAAAAAGCCCCAAAACGACGATGGTGTTGATAAAAGAGGTGAAAAAACAGGGACTGCACAAGCGGGCACGCAATTCAAGTCCATGCGCACCAGGAGGAAAGTGTGAGACTACGTTCAGGCCACAGCAGGTGAACTGTTAATTTCATTGTTCCATATGCTACATATGGTAGGCTACCTAACTACTGGGGCCGCAGTCAGCTGTTTTTGTCACTGCGGAGAAAAAGTTACATATTCATCTGCTTGATGTGTGATGGCACGGTGTGGATTCTCTGTTAAGCTTGTTCGGACAGAATATTAATTTAAAATGAATGAAAACTAAATACTATTGAATATGTTGAAGCGGTATGCAATGTTAAGAGTCTTGTTAGCTGTAGGCGCACTATCCTAGACCCCTCACTGTCCACTCGCGGGGCCTGCGCTTGTCAGTGACGTTCCTTATTCTCGCTATATGATTATACAACTTTAACATTTGTTAATAATACGCTCTGTGTGTAGTATCATCCATCGCTTTTCCTTTTTAAATGGGCACTTATAAGCGAACACACGAAGTAACAACGGGAACATTTTTGAACGGGCATTTCACGGGAGAGCATTTCGACTCTTCGGCCAATCATACAGCGAGAGCGAGTGGATAGTGAGGGGACCGCGCGCGGGTCTTAAGTGTCTCTGTCACGTGACTGTCGTAGCCGGTAACGCGCTCGGCCAAATGGACACACAAGTACTGAAGGTGAATTATGCCAAACAAAGGGTCACCACAATGTCATTATCATCATTTTAAAATTTTAATTGACGGGTAAAAATAGATTATGACCGGATTTTTATGACCCTGTCAGTCAAAATGACAGACAACGAAAAAGTCTAGCGCAACCTCTGGTGCAACGTCATAATAATAATTGTCTAATAACTTATGGCACCACTGTCAAATAAAGTGTTCCCAAATACCATAACTATAAATTAATTAGAGCTGAAACGAATACTCGAGCAACTCGAGTAACTCAAGTTTAAAAACTGATGCGAGTAATTTTATTCACCTTGAGGAATCGTTTAATTTTGCTAGCTCTAAGCATCACGTTTTGCCCGGACTACTTTTAATACGGGACAACGCGCTGACGTCACGTGCGTAGAGGAAGAAGCAATAAAAAAATACCTTACTGCAGCTGACAAACGTTACAAACTGCGCCGACGTTGCTAAAATCTACGCCCGCATGTTGCTACGTGGTAGCAGGTAGTGTCTGTATGTGTGTCGTAGATATCACATGTACGTAGAACTAGATGCGAAATGACCGACTCGGCGGCGTTAATAAAACAGCTGCCATCTTAAAGCAGTACACTTCTCAGCGCTCATAAATAAGATTAACGTTACTGTCACTCGCTCACGTAACGTTATCCCTGCGGAGGGCTAGGTTTCTATTCATTATGACTACAGTCGATGCGTGACAAACTCTTACATACAGGCTTTATTTAATCTGTGAAAACAGCGCTGTGGAGTGATTAGGGTGTAAACTAAAAACTTAATCATGCTAACTGTCAATTTTAGCTCATTAGTCGTTGCTGGATAAAACACCAAGTAGCACTGGTGCCTAATGTGCTCCAATAAAGCACAACATTTATTTTGAACACAGCAAACACTGAAAATCCTATCATGACTTACAGTTTAGAATAACTTAAAACTTAACTAGAACTTATAGCTTGACACAAGTGGAAATTCAATTGAAACACGTGGGAAAAACACCTAACTTTTAAGTGATGTGTCTTATCAAGCGTAGTGACATTTTTAGGTAAGAAATACATATTTTTTTTATAAGATTTAAAAGTTTTTTGAGTGAAAGCAGTGAATCTTCAGTCTTTTTTTTTTGTTTTGTTTTGTTTTTTTTTAAGTCACATTTGAGACGCAATTATTGGCTGTTTTCAACAATGTACATCGAAAATAAAGACATTGATTGACTGAAAATGGTTCAATATTAGATGAAATGTCGTTTTTTCATCTGTATTTATAATTGCTCTTTACCTAAAAAAAAAAAAATGTTTTATCCGATTACTCGATTAATCGATAGAATTTTCAGTCGATTACTCGATTACTAAAATATTCGATAGCTGCAGCCCTAAAATTAATGGAACTGGAACAGTTACTGAGGAAATATTTAGCACAGAACATTTTGATCGGTATATACAGTACATCTGTAGCGCTGCAACGCATGCTAGGAGGCATGTTGGACAACAACAGTGTTGACAACAGGTGGCAGCAGAGGTTGACTGTTTCCCCCAAGGAAGCAGTGAAATAAAGCTTCTTGAAGCAATGAAGCTTTGCAGCCAATTGGTTCAAAGCTTCATGGTGGTTCATTTGGTCTTATGATAGTCATATTATGACACTGTCAAATAAAGTGTTACCGGTTAATATCTTTTGGGGTAAATATCCCATAATACAGTGAGGACAGCTGCGGCTTATACATTGCGTCTTATCTATGAACAAATGCCGTTTCCGTGCCAAATTTGGTGGGTGGCTGCTTATATTCAGGTGCGCCCTATAGTGTGGAAATTACAGTGTTTTATGTTTGCATTTTTGTTCCTTTTAGTTGATTTGAGTTGAGTCAGTATGGGGCGCCGTTTGTAAAGCAGCATATGCTCAAAATTACGACAACATTTTCTCACATTTAGCGCCACACAGTGTTTAAAATGGTGTAAAACTTTTAGAGTCACTCTTTTTTTTTTCACATTTACAACATTATTTAGCAACTTAAATATTTATTTTTAAATAAGTTTTGGACCTGATTGTTTAAATCCAGAACTAAATATTTAATATAGGCTGAGTTAATTACAGCTTAAAAATTAATAAATCGCAATTCAAACCATCTATAAAATATGCCATATTTTTCTGTAAATTATTGTTGGAATGGAAAGATAAGACACAAGACGGATATATACATTCAACATACGGTACATAAGTACTGTATTTGTTTATTATAACAATCAACAAGATGGCATTAACATTATTAACATTCTGTTAAAGCGATCCATGGATAGAAAGACTTGTAGTTCTTAAAAGATAAATGTTAGTACAAGTTATAGACATTTTATATTAAAACCCCTCTTAATGTTTTCGTTTTAATAAAATTTGTAAAATTTTCAATCAAAAAATAAACTAGTAGCCCGCCATTGTTGATGTCAATAATTACACAATGCTCATGGGTTGCACCCAAGCACCAGCAGAGGGCGACAAAACTCCAAAAAACACAAGTAACAAGTGGAGATTACACTGTACTGTCATTTTAATCTGTTTGAGCGGGGCATGTGCGTTAATTGCGTCAAATATTTTAACATGATTAATTTTAAAAAATTATTACCGCCCGTTAACGCGATAATTTTGACAGCCCTAATTTAATTTAAAACTTAAACTTATATCCTATATCCTAAATGTTAAATAAGGAAACGGTCGGAACTAAATATTTAGCTTAATATGCAAATTCACATAACTGGAGACCGGAAGTAACAAAATAAAAGCTGGTGGAGCAGCTCAGACTGTCTGTTTATGTTGCTTGAAAATGAATAAAACCTACTCAACGGTGGCAGTCTGCTCTTGGATATGAGTCATTGTGATAATAACAATATATAGGTAAAATACATATTTAGGAGAAATTATATAAAGGTTATTTTGTGTAGTCCAGCTTTTATTTTGTTACTTCCGGTTTCCAATCATGTGAATTTGCATATTAAGCTAAATATTTAGTTTCAACCATTTCCAGATTTAGCATTTAGGATATAGGATATAAATTTAAGATTTAAATTAAATATTTAGTTCTGGAATTTAACAATCAGGTCAAAAACTTCTTATTTAAAAATAAATATTTACCGTAAGTTTCGCACTATAAGGTGCACCTGACTATAAGCCGCCGCACACCAAATTTGACACAAAAACGACATTTGTTCATATATAAGCCGCACTGTACTATAAGCCGCAGCCTTCCTCACTGTATTATGGGATATTCACAAACGATATTAACCGGTAACACTTTATTTGACAGCGGCATCATAAGGCTGTCTAAGACCAAATGTACCACCATGAAGCTTTGAACCAATTGGCTGCAAAGCGTAATTAATTAATAATTAATAAAAGAAGCTTCATTTGGCCATCACTGTTCCCTTGGATGAGACAGTCAGCTTCTGTTACCACCTGCTGTCAACACTGTCGTCGTACAACATGCCTCTTAGCATGCATTGCAGCACTACAGATATAAATAACAGTCAAAATTTATGTACAGTTCTAATTATTTCTTCAGTTACTGTTCCAGTTGTTTTATTAATTGCTAGTTATGGTATTTGGATAAGCGTTATTTTTCAGTGGCGCCATAAGACTGTCATTAGACAATCGTAATTATGACATGAGACTGTCATGAGCATTAATGAATGTTTATAGCAGATGTCTTTTAGTGTTATCCGGCAAATTCTCAAATTTTGAATGGATGTAAAACATCCAAGTTGGACACAAATGGAGTTAGTGACATAATTTGCCAGATGACACTTAATGACATCTGTCATAAGCATTCAGTATTGCCCATGAGAGTGTCATGTCATAATTATGACAGTCTTATGACGCTGCTGTCAAAAAAGTGTTAACTATTAACCCAAATAAATCAACAAATAAGCCGCACTGGACTATAAGCCGCAGGATTCAAAATGAATGAAAAAAGTAGCGGCTTATAGTCCGAAAATTACGGGTAAGTTGCTAAAAAATGTGCAAAAAAAAAAAAAAGTGACTCAAACAATTTTGCACCACGTTTTAAACACTGTGTGGTGCTAAATGTGAGAAAATGTTGTCGTAATTTTGAGCATGTGCTGCTTTACAAACGGCGCTCCACAAGTCAGTTGCCACCAAACTTGTATCCTGAATTTGCACTCGTCAAGGCAAAAAAAATCAGGCACTTGTTCCTCAAGGCAACAGTTTCTTGAAAGATTACATTTCTGGGTTGACAGACAGAACTGTTGTCTGGTTCACAGTAGAAAATCTTTTCTCCAACTTTGGTCACTGGACAGTGTAAAACTTAACGACAAAAAAAAACAATAGTTTCTGGAGTAGTATCAGAGGCGGGACAACGGCTTTATGAAAGGGAATTGCGGAAAGGCGATCACCGTTGTCTCTTGCTTCATTCTGTTTATAGCAATTTATAAGTCATAGCAGATGTTATCACCGATTATGTTTATGGGCAGCATCGTTATTGCGTGAACACAGATGGCAATGTCTCGCATGTCTTGGTTCTGTGTGAACGACACAGGCTAAAAATCCCCTCCGATCTGCCAATTCTGCGCAAACTCTGTGCGAAACGCACTGTTGAGACTGTTAGACCAGGGGTCCCTAACGACCGGGCCGCGGACCGGTACCGGTCCGTGCCGCATTTGGTACCGGGCCGCGCAGAAATAATAAATAAATTTTAACGACTGCATTCTGGCCGATTGACTTTTGCCTGTGCCGCTTAACACATCAATATCCCTGTCTACTCTAGATATACAACTATAGGATTGGAGGTCGTCATAGAAATGCATTGATTGGACTGTTAGCAGTTCATCTTGTTTTGTATATGGCGGAAAACACTCAGGTGACTTAAAGTTCCGCTTTGAGACCCCCAATTTGGCCAACTTTCAAAATTGTCCGATATGCATGTGTGATACATCATTGGAAAGCTTAAAAATCTCAATTTTCTGGGGAAAGAAAATTTTTGAAAAGGAGGGCAGTTTAAAAAAAAATTTTTTTTTTTTAAAACAGCGAAACCCTATCTGGAGGTGAGAGCACGCGAGAGCAGAATTACAGACGCCATGACTTTAACAAAATATTATCGCGTACTTACCTTGTTTTGATCCAAAAACTCCATGTAGGATGTATCACCGAGTGTCAAGACACAGCTGTGAATGGCCACGGCTGGATTTTTGGGGGATTTTATGGGTGAAGCATGGTAATATAACAAGGGTCACGATGCAGAAATTGCAGACATTAAGGAGTGGTCGAGATTTTCTTTTTCATATATTAACCCTTTTAAACGTTTGTTTTCAATTTTTCTTTCTTTCTTTCTTCTTTCTTTTTTTTGCAAAATATGAGACCTCAATGATTCTAAACTAAAAATGACAGACATTTTGAAAAAATAATTACCGTATTTTTCGGACTATAAGTCGCAGTTTTTTTCATATTTTGGCTGGGGGTGCGACTTATACTCAGGAGCGACTTATGTGTGGAATTATTAACACATTATGATATAATTTCACATGTTATTTTGGTGTTTTGCAGTGACACTGATGGTTTTGTAAAGTTGTTAGCATGTTCTTATGCTATAGTTATCTGAATAACTCTTTATAGCCATGACCACGTTCGCGTTCTGCCTTTGGCAGTGTATGTTCAATTGTATTATTAATTTTTTTTATCTTGAAATGGATGCATTTAGTTTGTGGCGCTTTCACGCCCACGTGAGGGCGCACTCGCACTTGTTTACGTGACACGCCAGAAGAAGACGGACAGCTACGTAGCTCTGAGTGAGTGAGTGGGCGAGTTAGCCAGAGAGAATAGACGGATGCGAACCTACTTTCATTGTTTATGCTTTTAAATCATCTCGACAGAGGCAACGCCTGCGTGTATCATCTTTTCTGTTGTTGTTGTGTGTTTTCCACCCGCGATCGGACACTTAGAGCCAGTTGTGTGGTTGTTTGAACGATGTGCTAATGATAGCGAACACATGCTAACCTGTTACTTATTACTAATAGTACCTAATTATCATTTATTTACGTTGATGCGAACCTGTTTTCTATCGAGGACCAAATTGATTCTGCAAATTATACGGACGTCCAGCATTGTCTTTTGGGAGTTCGCTGTATAGCCAGGACAGGCCGTAGCGTAGGACAGTATATTCACATTTCGTTGTTCATGCACTGTACACTGTACATTTATTTAGCATGTTGTTCTCTATTGTATTTTTATATTAAATTGCCTTTCAAGATGACATGTCTGTTCTATGTGTTGGATTTTATCAAGTAAATTTCCCCCAAAAATTCGACTTATACTCCGGTGCGACTTGTATATGTTTTTTTTCTCTTCCTTGGGCATTTTATGGCTGGACTGACTTATACTCAGGAGCGACTTGTAGTCCGAAAAATACGGTAATTACCTTCGTTTTATAGCTGGGTTGAAACAATACGGTTGCGCGATGTCTTTAAACGAGGGTTTTCAGAGTAAAACGGACCAATTAAAACTAGTTCGGAGGCTTAATGCGCCATGAATCTGCTATGGCAGCATATAGACATATTGTTCTATCAAACACAACAGTTGTTTTGGCTTAAAATAGAGCAGTTTCTTTTAAAGAGGAGTGCAAGAGCAGAAACTGCTTTTTCAGTCTTGTCTGTTATTTCCGCACAAAAGCTTTGGGAGCAAAATTTTATCAGGGTGCCAAATTTGACAGAACATTGGTCCGTGAAGAAAAGACTCAAATCACACTGGTCCGTGGTGCAAAAAGGTTGGGGACCCCTGTGTTAGACATTTTTTTTTTTTTTTTTTTTTTTTAGACCCATATTCAAAACAATAGGCGAGTTCCATAGAACTAGGGAAAGAACTACACGAGAACATGTGATATGCTAACACGAGGTGATCTTAATTTAGTCCCCATCGATCTGGTTTCGGCCTACAAAACAGCCCCTGGCGATAAGCCTTCGCCTTATTATCCATGACAAGAATCATTTCAGGAAAGTGAGCAGGGAGGAGAGCCTCGCAGCGTGTTGTTGTTGTCGCCGCTGGCAGACGTTTGTTTGGACAGCCTTCAATACAATCGAGTGTTCAGCCAACAGATTAGTCGGCCGTTTTAAAGGTTTTGCATACAACAGCCCGGCGGCTCATTGTGGCTAATTAGCCTCGATATAGTGATGTAACATTAATTTCATACACCTATCGCAAGAAAATGTAGTCATCGTTAAAATGCAAATACAGGGAGACATTGAGAATTTAAGAACATAATAAAGTTCTCATCAAAACTCTGGAGTTGTTTTTCAGATCCTGTGAAGCAAATGTCAAAACAGTTCATTTCGGCGAGCGTCAAATGATCAACTTTCCCCGACATTTATTTTTAGGAGAGAAAGAAAAACTTATACCATACGTTATGTGAAGCATAACACCATCAGTTGACAAAAAAGTTCCCACAGACATTGTGCCACACCTTCCCGTAGGGGGCCGACCCAGGCAAAACGTTGAGTTGGCTTTCACTGTGATGAACTCAAACACACGCTGCGTTCTAACACCGGATTTAGGTGAAAACAGGACCAAGGTTTTACTGCATACAACCAGGCAGGAGTGTCTCGAGTGATTTGGTCGAGCATTCATGGTAATTTTTATATTAAATAGCACCATGCATGCACTTTGAAACATGAAAAAAAAAAATCAACAGATAAAATTAGTGTGACTTTGGCTTGAAATATTTACATACATTGAGTAATAACTGCTCGTTTTTTTGCTTTTAACCAAGAATCTAGACTACTTTCATACCTATAGAAATTCCGCGATTTAAGCATACAGCATATTGGATTACACAATACCAGAACTTTTGCTTTTAATATTTACTGAAAATGAACGATAACTACCCGTTTTTTTTTTGTTTGTTTTTTTTGCTTTTAACCAAGAATCTAGACTGTTATACGTTCATATTGATAGAAATTCCGCAATTTAAGCATTTATTTACAAGAATTTTCAACTTAAAAAGCTCTGTTTTGTGACGGCCGCCATATTGGATTACACAATACCAGAACTTTTGCTTTAAATATTTACGGAAAATGAACGATAACTGCCCGTTTTTTTTTTGTGTGCTTTTAACCAAGAATCTAGACTGTTTTACGTTCATATCGATAGAAATCCCGCAATTTAAGCATTTATTTACAAGAATTTTCGACTTAAAAAGCTCTTTGAACTGGGAGGGTGGCAGCGAATGTTCAATCGCTGCCACCCTCCCACTTCAAACAGATTGAATGTCTATGGCCGTCAGTGGCAGCCAATTCTTGGCAATTAGGTCATTTTGTTTATTTTGAGTTACATAACAGGAAGGGACCCATAAAATATCCCAAATTCAACAGGAAGTAACTGAAAATCAGGTAAATGACCTTAAATGGCCCAAAATTACCTCATTGCCAAGCATTGGCTGCCACTGACGGCCATAGACGTTCAATTGGATTGGACGTCTACTAGTGATAGGAACTCATTCCAGTTCACAGCAGAAGCTTGTTTTTCTGTTTATTAGTCGTTTGTAGAATATCATAAAATGATTTCCTGACCAATGTATCGATAATCGTTGTATCGTCATATCGTCAGATCATCGTTATCCTTTTATTATTTTAAATATATTAGGGCTGTAAAAATTATCGTGTTAACGGGCGTTAATTAATTTTTTAAATTAATCACATTAAAATATTTGACGCAATTAACGCACATGCCCCGCTCAAACAGATTAAAATGACAGCAGTGTAATGTCCGCTTGTTACTTGTTTTTTGGTGTTTGGCGCCCTCTGCTGGCGCTTGGGTCCAAATGGTTTTATGGGTTTAAGCACAATGAGTGATCATGGTGTAATTATTGACATCAACAATGGCGAGCTACTAGTTTATTTTTTTGATTGAAAATTTTACAAATTTTAATAAAACGAAAACATTAAGAGGGGTTTTAATTAGGGCTGTCAAACGATTAAAATTTTTAATCGAGTTAATTACAGCTTAAAAATGAATTAATCGTAATAATCGCAATTAATCGCAATTCAAACCATCTATAAAATATGCCATATTTTTCTGTAAATTATATATATATATTCTATAAAATAATTTATTGGATTGGAAAGATAAGACACAAGATGGATACATACATTCAACATACGGTACATAAGGACTAGTCGGCATTTCACTCTACTGTCATTTAAATATGTCTATGCTGTCCTCACTCCGAAGCGTCTACTTTTTCCAAAGCTAGACAGCTAGTGAACGACGCCTTAATAATCAGACTTGTTCCTTTTTCATCTGATTTATTAATAAAATGGCCTCAAACCACTGTCCTCTTTAGACCGTAGTGAAACTACAAAAAAAAGTACACAAGCATTGCATTAGCAACAACGTTAGCTTAGCACGCTATACAGGTTCACTAAACATAAACAAAAAGTGTCTCATACAAAAAATATAACATTTCGCTTACTAACATAATATGTACATTCTTTACAACAACCATACTTACGTACAAATCTTGTCCAAGGATCATATAAGCACAACTAGTGCAGGGGTGTCCAAACTTTTGGCAAAGGGGGCCAGATTTGGTGTGGTAAAAATGTCCGACCTTGGCTGACGTCCTTTACGTAGAACAATATATTTAAGCAAATTTTAGCAAGCCATTCTGTGTGTCACATTTCCTTATTTTTTCTTTTCTCTTTTTTTTTTGGGTGCTGAAACGATTAATCGATTAACTCAAGTATTCGATTAAAGAAAAAAGATTTGAATTAGATTTTACTGCCTCGAGTATTCGTTTAATTAAAGTGATACACTGCCCTCTAGTCTGCCTCATTTCATATGGCTGAATCCAGCTGCTCCATGGTAAGACCAACTTAAGCCAAGTTTTTGTTTGAGTTAGTTTTTTAAATGCATTCATAATTTAGTTTATTGGTATATTTAGCAGATTTTTGTTTTTTTGTGGGAATATGTGTCTGAACCATTTGTCAAGAGCAAAAAAAAAAAGTGTCAGCGTTTTATAGCATTTAAGCTAGCAGACTTTTGATGTGTAAGTTAGCCATTTTTCTTTTGTTGATCCTTATTATTTTTTATACCGTTTAAGGCTCAGCTCAGGTATTTTATTTTTTTATGTTCCTTGTCCGATTAATCGATTATTCGAACTAACTAGTTCATTGATTAATCGACTACTAAAATAATCAATTTCTCGCTACGTATCTTCCCTGTAATCTTTTCGTACAAGTCAACGTGTTTTGTTTGGTAATATCGCCTCACATTGAAATCTTTAAAAACAGCGACTGTCTCTTTGCAAATGAGGCAGACACAGTTGTTGCGTATTTTAGTGAAGAAATAGTCCAATTTCCACCTATACTTGAACCGTCGGCTGTCGCAGTCAACTTTCTTTTTTTTGTTGATTGTCGCCATTGTAGAAAATTGAGAGTAAAGGGTCACACGGGGTAATGTTTCTTAGAGTGCTGCTGCGTTTTAGTTGGTAAATGAGGAGCAGCATTTAGTGTGTAAGCTACTTGATATGCTGGTAGCAGTACTGCTGAGCAATTTATTAAGTCTGTGTGCGGGCCAGACGTTAATGATTATTATGACAGAGGCTGGGGGCCGGATGAAATTTGACCAGGGGCCGCATTTGGTCCCCGGGCCGGACTTTGGACATGACTGGTCTAGTGTGTTTTATCAAGGGCAGGGTCAATGCAGCTAGCTATCAGGAGATTTTGGAGCACTTCATGCGTCCATCTGCTGAAAAGCTTTATGGAGATGAAGATTTCATTTTTCAGCACGACCTGGCACCTGCTCACAGTGCCAAAACCACTGGTAAATGGTTTACTGACCATGGTATTACTGTGCTCAATTGGCCTGCCAACTCTCCTGACCTGAACCCCATAGATAATCTGTGGGATATTGTGAAGAGGAAGTTGAGAGACACCAGACAAAACACTGTGGATGAGCTTAAGGCCGCTATCGAAGCATCCATAACACCTCAGCAGTGCCACAGGCTGATTGCCTCCACGCCACGCCGCATTGAAGCAGTCATTTCTGCAAAAGGATTCCCGACCAAATATTGAGTGCATAGCTGATATAGTTAATTGAAGGTTGACTTTTTTTGTATTAAAAAACACTTTTTTGTATTGGTCGGAGGAAATATGCTAATTTTTTTAGATAGGGATTTTTGTTTTTTCTTGACTTTTTTGCCAAAATCATAGATTTTAAAACAATAAAAGGCTTGAATTACTTCAGTTGTATGTAATGAATCTAAAATATATGAAAGTCTAATGTTTATCAGTACATTAAAGAAAATACTGAACTTTATCACAATATGCTAATTTTTTGAGAAGGACTAGTAGATCATTCACCACAACCCTAATGCCATCAATGGACGCCAATGAGTTAAAGGGGAAGTCCGGCACCACTGTCATTGACGGCAAATCTTTCCCAGTTGCACAATTGCAAACTGCCCTCTTTGAAAGGCACTTGCCTGTCTGTGGCTATCAAATAACCACCGCTTAAGTTATAAATGCACTCCAGATACACTTCTCTACATTTGTGCAAGGCATGAAAATAGGGATCTTCATTTAAAAAACAGCAACTAAAAAACAACAACAACAAAAGTCATTGAATTGGACCAATGTGAGCAGCAAAAACGAGGCTCCTCATCTGACAGCCACTTCATGCTTTCGCACCTAACCTGACAGGTGATGGTTATATTTCTGATCAAATTACCAGAAACCATTGAAAACGAAAAGACTCTGCCTCTAACTGCCTGTAAAATAACCATTGCGGTTCCGTACTTATTGGGTTTCCACCCGTTTCACCGAGTTACCAAGCAACTAAACGGAGCGTTAAAAAAGCCGGTTCAATTAAAAGCACGCCGTCAGCCATCAGGAGACATCACAAGCGCAGTTGGTTCATCTGTCGCCTTCCTCCAAGCTTGCCATTTAACATCTACAAGCAGATGCTGTGCGAGCCTGCAGCAGTTTACCTCCACCACCAACCAGTCTGTCCAATTACTCTGTCCAAGACACAGAGGCTTAAAAAAAGGTTTATAGAGAAGCCATTCGTGAGTGGTGAATGCTTGATGCGCGCTCTGGAGCGTAGTCAAGAGACCGCCTTGCATTTTCTTCTTCTGAAAGTCCCCTTGTGGCGGCCCGGCGTGCCACCCTCTTTTCTCCCACGGGGCGACCGCGATGCGCCTGTCAGCCAGAGGTGCGTTCAAACGTGTCCGTCAAAAGCTGGCAGGACGTACAGTAAGCCTCTCTGGTGCTGCCTTTCATAGTCCTAACAGTTTCTTATGAACATGCTGGAGAAAGTGGGGCACTTTGTTGTCCCTTCAACAAAGAAGAAAACAACTGAATGCAATAAGAAGAAAAGCATTTAATGTTTTATTTTGTGTGCTTCAATGGTATGCTGAGTATTTGGAACCGGGTGCTTTAGCGGGCACACAATTGTCTGTCCTTATTGTGCTTTTGACTAGCTTTCCAACTGCAAAGACATTTCAAATCTGATTAGACTTGGTGAAATGTGTTTGTCTCTTTCAAAGTTAAGGAAATTCAACATTGTATTCAAAAACTGTGGATTTATCCCATATTATTGGGGGGAGGGAGGGATAATATAGGCCAATAAAAGTAATTTAAAGTGATATCTAATAAGGGTGTAACGGCAGGGGTGAAAGTGGGCCAGAACGGTCAGGAACGCAGTTCCGGTATAAGATTCAGGGCCGGAATGCTGTTCCGGTACACGGTGCTTCGATTCCAAAAATATGACTGCAGCTGTCAAAACATTATGTAAAAAATTTTTTTTTAAATGCTGGGCTGCCACACATGCATTTCATCTCAAAGAAGAAAACAATCTACCAACATTAGATTTACATGCACAAGTGTTAATAACAAGCATAATAAAGTGCTTGTGTAGCGTAATCCATTTCCACCTATATTTATGATTTATTTTATTCCACGGACGGCATGGAGGTTTCCCTAGCTGCTGCAGTTATCCGAGTCTGACGATAATGAGTCACGTCATTGTGCGCATGCACACAGCAAAGCAAAACACCTGGACTCATTTATCCGTTCAATTGGCTGACATACTGACATGTGATCAGCAGAGATAGTTAGCTAGCTAGTGCATGTTTTCTCGGACAGCAACAACAAAAAAAGTTTTTTGAATTGATGCGTCAAAAAAAGGGCGATGCAACAGAAAATGGATCAAATCTTTAAGAGCAAGGAAAGAGTTGAGGAGGCTTATTTATCATATTTAGTTTTATTTGCTCTGATGGGGAGGTTCAAAACATCTTAGCTGTCGATGTGCACTTTGGATTTATATTTGTTCATTTATGTTAGGCTACTTATTTATTTCCTTATGATTTAAATAAGTCAATGTTTGCACCATCTTCAAAATCCATTTCACTCTGCATAATATAAGTAAATTGTATTTTTCTGAATGTATGTTACTTACAGTTGTGGTCAAAAATTTACATACACTTGTGAAGAACATAATGTCATGGCTCTCTTGAGTTTCCAGTTATTTCTACAACTCTGTTTTTTCTCTGATAGAGAGATTGGAACAGATACTTCTTTGTCACAAAAAATATTCATGAAGTTTGGTTCTTTTCTGACTTTATTATGGGTTAACAGAAAAAGTGATCAAATCTGCTGGGTCAACAATATACATACATGGATCTGAAAAAGCGAATCATTGACTTGAACAAGTCAGGAAAGTCACTTGGAGCCATTTCAAAGCAGCTGCAGGTCCCAAGAGCAACAGTGCAAACAATTGTAAGTATAAAGTGCATGGCACTGTTTTGTCACTGCCACGATCAGGAAGAAAACGCAAGCTATCACCTGCTGCTGAGAGAAAATTGGTCAGGAGGGTGAAGATTCAACCGAGAATCACCAAAAAGCAGATCTGCCGAGAATTAGAAGCTGCTGGAACACAGGTGTCAGTGTCGACAGTCAAGCGTGTTTTGCATCTCCATGGACCGAGAGGCTGCCGTGCAAGAAGGAAGCCCTTGCTCCAAAAGTGGCACCTTAAGGCTCGACTGAAGTTTGCTGCTAAACACATGGACAAAGATAAGACCTTCTGGAGGAAAGTTCCGTGGTCAGACGAAACAAAAATCGAGCTGTTTGGCCACAATGCCCAGCAATATGTTTGGAGGAGAAAAGGTGAGGCCTTTAACCCCAAGTACACCATGCCTACCGTCAAGCACGGTGGTGGTAGTATTATGCTGTGGGGCTGTTTTGCTGCCAATGGAACTGGTGCTTTACAGAGAGTAAATGGGGTAATGAAGAATGAGGATTACCTTCAAATTCTTAAAGATAACCTAACGTCATCAGCCCGAAGATTGGGTCATGGGCGCAGTTGGGTGTTCCAACAGGACAATGACCCCAAACACATCAAAAGTGGTAATGGAATGGCTAAATCAGGCAAGAATTTAGGTTTTCGAATGGCCCTTCCAAAGTCCTGACTTGAACTTGTGGACAATGCTGAAGAAACAAGTCCATGTCAGAAAGCCATCAAATTTAACTGAACTGCTCCAATTCTGTCAAGAGGAGTGGTCAAAGATTCAACCAGAAGCTTGTGGATGGCTACCAAAAGCGCCTAATTGAAGTGAAAATGGCCAAGGGACATGTTACCAAATATTAGCGCTGCTGTATGTATATTTTTGACCCAGCAAATTTGATCACTTTTTTCTGTTCACCCATAATAAAGTCATTAAAGAACCAAACTTCATGAATGTTTTTCTTGACAAAGAAGTATCTGTTCCAGTTGTAGAAATAACTGGAAACTCAAGAGAGCCATGACATTATGTTCTTCACAAGTGTATGTAAACTTTTGACCACAACTGTATATCTTTATTGTTTAAAAAAAAAAAAGCAAAAGTAAATGTTGACATTAACTTCAATTTTAATATACATCATGTGTTCTTAAATGGTTTTAAATGGGTAGTTAAAATTGAGATGTGGCATTTAGTATGTTAGGAAATGAAGGAAAATAAAAATTAGGAGATGGAGGTTGGGGTTATTGCTGTTTTTGTTAAGTTTTATTTTGCAAATCATTGAAATAATACAATTTTTTTGAATGAAAATTAGTTTTTGTATGTGTTGTAGAAATAACTGCCAAAACAGTTTTCTTTGCATTTCAGTAGTTTAGGGGGTTTGCCCCCCCCCCCCAAAAAAAGACAATAAAAAAAATAAATAAACAAAATTTCTGGCTCCGTGGCAACCTTCACGTCGGGGAGTTCCTGTAAGAAATTCTAGCCACTTTCACCCCTGTGTAACGGCACATGTATTTGTATTGAACCGTTTCGGTACGTGGTGCTCGGTTCGGAACGTAGGCGTACCGGACGAGTTTCTGATGTAATGTAACCCTTACTTTTCAAGGCTGTGAGTCGATCGGGTTACAGTTCCTTTGTGTAGATTATATTTACTCCGTCTTCTCTACTATAATGAGGACCAACACGATAGGACAGTATAACCCAGAAACGTCAATGGCGCGACAACGAGGCCGCCGCGAGAACGCAGTGAAACGCTGAGAGTCAATCAGCCAATGCACACCAGTCGCAGTGCGGCCGGGTGTTAGATGCGTCCCAGAAGCGGCTCAACGCGACGCACGCGAAAAGAACGGCAGAGTTTATTATTTGACGCGAGACGCGGCCCTCCTGCGTCAATACTACTAGCTAGGATCGGGCCGGAAGTCACTCGTGTAATAATACGGGCGATCCGGTTGATTTTCAAACTAATATGCAATCGTAACCTACTTTTTGAGTCCATCAGATCTCTTGAGTGGTAGATCGGGGCACAGTTGACTTGTCTTTGTTGATTTACGGTCGTCTTCTCTAATAACCAACGCGGCCCCGGTATCAATACAAAGCCCTCCTACCACAACAAAACAAGTAGGAACTAATATTCACATAGGAACTAAAGTACAACATAAAATATACAATATAAATGAATACTATATCACATTTGTAAAATATAAACACATAATAAAATAAATAGTAGCCTATTTAAATAAAATGAATTGAAATGAGCTAAAACACCTGTAATTAAATAATAAGAACAATACACAGATCCTGCTTACACAATTAAATTTTTTCATTTCTGTGTGGCGCTCTAACTTGAGAAAATCGATCAATAAAGCTTTTGAAAACCGTTCATAAGAAAAAAAATGTTTCATTGAGGCATTTCATTTGTAAAATACATGTTAAAATCTTTGTCATTGCTTTTCTCTTTAGCACAGGACTTTTTTCTTCTTTCTTTCAGAAAGAAAGCTGACCAATACGCGGGGTCTGAAAGGCAAATTGTTGTTGGATTATCTTTAAATACAAGCTACTTTTTGAGCAGAATTCTAGCTTTGTATAGGCTAATGTTCCTATTGTTGAAAGCACAAAAGTGTGTAATAAACAACTAGCACATTTATATTTTGCATTTTGTTTTCTTACTGTACTGAAAATGAACCGAACCGTGACCTCAAAACCGAGGTACGTACCGAACCGAGATTTTTGTGTACCGTTACACCCCTACAAATTACAGTACCTCAAATTAATTGCATAGCAATTGGAAAACCTATCGAGAACTTAACACCAGACCTGCCAAAATTATTTTCCCTTAGATAGAACTGAGAACCTTTTCTAAAGTCAAAGTACACAAATGCTTCCAAATCCAGTCATAGTGAGAAACGTTGTTCTGGAAATTGTGAAAAATTTGGACCAAGCGTCACACGACAGATTGTCCGACTGTGTTTTAAATCTGATTATTTCATCCATTTTAGCTCCCCTAAAGTGTTGAACCAGCACACAAATCACACCATTACAACAGCTTGTCAGACACCTTGGGAGAGAATAGCGGCATCAATCGCACCCATTTCACAGTAGCAGAGCGTTTGCGGTACCCCAGAGGCTCATTGCGTTGTGTTCGAACCTGCACAGACACAATTTGCCTGAAACCTTCCTCCTGTGGCGTCCTGTGCTGTGACACATGGAGGATTTCCAGATCTTCAGTATGTGCTATGATGATTAAGAGGGTGGAAAAAAGAGAGGGAGACAGACAGACAGCCAGAAGGAGAACACAGCAGGATGCCTGTCTCAAGACTGTACCACTCTCTATTGGATAGAGTTGATAGTACAACATAAAATGTGTTTATCCATTCCAGCCCCTTCCATCACAACACAGAAAAAATGTTTTGTATTTTTTATAAGGAAAAAAATCGCATTTACTACTACTACTGCACTTATAAAATATACGGTAACAGCACAAATAAGTAGAATGCCAAATTTGTTTACATATGCGCATGTGTTGTATTAGTGATTCGTTGTGAAATCTAATCTAGGGCTGCAGTTATCGATTATTTTAGTTGTCAATTAACTCATTTGCTCCGAAAAACGTATAAATACAGTGCCCTCCATAATTATTGGCATCCCTGAAAAATATGTTTTTTTTTTAGCTTATAATATATTTTTTTAATTCAAATAATATGAGACCTTAATGGAAAAAAAAGAGAAAAATCCAACCTTCAATACAAGTCCATTCATTCAGTGGGGGAAAAATCCCACATAAGGAAAAAAATTATTTGACATCAAATAATGTGTGTCACAATTATTAGCACCCCTGGTGTTAATACTTTGTACAACCCCCTTTTGCCAACAAAACAAGGTCTGGGGACTGAGATGGCCATGGGAGGAGCTTGATTTTGTGTCTGGTGAACCATTTCTGTGTAGATTTGGCCATATGTTTCGGGTCATTGTCTTGCTGAACGACCCAGTGACCACCCATCTTCAGCTGTCGGGCAGAGGGCAACAGATTTTGATTTAAAATGTCCTGGTATTTCAAAGCATTCATGATGCCATGCACCCTAACAAGGTTCCCAGGGCCTTTGGAAGCGAAACAGCCCCACAGCATCACTGACCCATCCCCATACTTCACAGTGGGTATGGGGTGCTTTTCAGCATGTGCATCTTTCGTGGCACGCCAGACCCACTTAGTGTTTGGTGCCAAAAAGCTCAATCTTGGTCTCATCTGACCAAAGCACACGGTCCAAGTTGAAGCCTGGGACCGTGTGTATTTTTGTGTGAGCAGGTCTGAAATAGGCATGTGCCGGTATGAGATTTTGACGGTATGATAACCTAAGCAAAAATATCACGGTTTCACGGTATCACGTTATTGCAATTACAGCTCTAAAATGTGTTATTTGAGATGTCTGGGTTAAAAAAAAAAAAAAAAACTTTTCCATTGAACAGGATTTTATTTTTCAAAACAACATATTAGCAAAATTGGAACATAAGTATAATGAAACATTCTAAATAAAATTAAAATAAATGCAGTCCTTCAGATGAGCCTAAACCCTCAGCCACAGCTCAACATCATTATCATCAGGAATATGGAAAATGTTTTAATATGGAAAATATTTGAATTATTGTCCAATTGCCGTATTTGTTTTACCACCGCTAGACACACTAAACACGCTGGAGTTAACTCTCGTAGCTGGCGGGAAATGTTCATAACAGCATTTACGAATCTTTAATTTTGTATGAAGCGACGGGTGGTCACGTAAATCCAAAATCATATTGGAGGTATTGCCTTCTCTGGCAGTTTTACATGTCGGTTGGCCCTCTTCCTCTAGCCGCAGCCATCTGTAACTCTTCTGTAGCTGAAGTATTCCCAAACTAACGACTTGGTTTTCTTCGATGGGGGGAAAAGTTAGGGTGTTTCACCTCCTCCAGCCATCGTGTAGCACAGCTGACTTTCTGACTCACTGAGCAACAAACGGAGGGGGAGAGGTAAGCCCTGCAGCTGCAAGCAAGGGATGTCTACCTTTAAAATTTTAGTGGTTTTGAAACCGTGATGTTTTCTTACCACGTTGTACCTTGAAACCGGTAACCAGCACATGTCTAGTCCGAAGGGGTTACCAAACCGTTAAAACACATATTCCCCTTAAAAAAACGGCTAAATACACCTAAAACTACAGTAAATTACAAATGATTAAAAAAACATATTAGCTCAAACAAAAACCTACCTTATGTTGGTCTTAACAGGGAGCAGCTGAATTCAGCCATGTGAAATGAGTTATGTTATATTCACTGTTGCCACTAGAGGGCAGTGTGTCCACCCTAATCAATAAAATTAAATGCAAACACTTTCAAAACAAACCATTACAACGCTACTCTAAATAAACGAATACTCGAAGCAGCAAAATTTGATTGGAATCTTTTCTGTAATCAAAGTACTCAAGTTAATCGATTAATCTTTGTGGCACTAATCTAATCTGAAACCATGTCTAAAAGTCTGGATGTTCATCAGTCAGAGAAGTTGTCTACAAATGGAGATAGCATGACACTGTAGCTTCTCTCCCAAGGAGTGGCCGTCTACCAAGATGACGCCAAGAGTAGCGCAGAATACTCAGAGAGGTAAAAAAGAACCATAGAGTGTCTGCTAAAGACTTACAGAAATCACTGGCACAGTCCAATGGGTGTGTGCACACATCAACTATATGCAAAACTGTGGCCAAGAATGGTGTTCATGGGATGACTCCACGGAGGAAAACATTGCTGTCTAAAAAAAACATTGTTGCCCGTTTATGTTTGCAAAGAGGCATTTGGACACACAGGGGATTTGGCAAAATATTTTGTAGACTGACGAAACCAAAATTGAATTTTTGGGGAGTAACACAAAACGTCATGTGTGGAGTAAAAAATGGAACGGGTCACCAGCATCAACACCGTGAAGCATGGTGGATGGAGTATCATGATTTGGGGCTGTTTTAATGCCTCAGGGCCTGGACAACTTGCAGTCATTAATAGAAGAATGAATTCAAAAGTTTATCAGGATGTTTTGCAGGAAAACCTGAGGCTGTCTGTCAGACAATCAGTCCGATGTTACCAGCACCCATGGTTTGTGGTACGGAGCATTAAGGGACTGGTTTGGTTCTAGATCTCCCTTCAAGAAGAAAAAATTCCCGTGTTCGTGTACACATCCAACTTTGTGGCTGTGCAAGTACTGGAATGCCTCCCAGCTTCCTGATGGTGTTTCCATCTACTGCCATAGAGTCAATAAAATAGTATAATAATTAGAGGCGTGCGAAATTTCCGATTCTGAGTCTATTCGCGATTCGGCCGTGGAAGATTTGAGAACGATCCACAAAAATCAAATTCCGATTATTGAATTATACCAGGTAAAGCAGACCTGAAACACAGTCAGCGCAGTCTTCGGGACGCAATGAGGAACGGACCGAGAGTAAATATCATGTTCAACTCATGCCGCTAGTAAAAAAAAAAAATATATATATATATATATATATATATATATATATATATTACCTGACTGCGGCCGACAGCTGCTTCAAACAACGCCCAGTTGCTAGTTGCTACAAACATACAGCTATAGTAGATATCACATATATGTAGAACTAGATTCAAAATGACAGACGACAGCGCCGGTAGAACATGTAAAAAGAACTAGATGCAAAATGACTACTGTTTAGTAGTTGCCGCGTTGTTAACAGCCGCCATCTTAAAGCAGTAGACTTCTCTAGAAGGCTCTTTTGTAGCGAACCTAATAACTTTTCATCCAAAATACTCCTAAATCGGCAAAATTTTAACTTTAATCCATCTTTAAATGATGAAACAGTTTTAAAACATTGGCATACAGTTTTAAAACTTTGACATGTCGAAAGTAGACAGATGGGAAATTATGGAATAACGGGAGAATTTTAAGAACTTTAACGGTTGATTCACATCATTAAATTAATTGAATGTAGTTTAAAGCTGCTGATACAGAATGGGACTTGAGTATTTTATTTACTGTTTTAAACTGTTAACATGATACTGAAATATTAGTTTGGTTTAGCCTGAGAGGATTTTTGAACAATTTTGAAACTAATATACAAAACATTAAAAGCGCATGGGGTGGTAACATCAATAATCGATTTATAATCGAACCGGAGCCTCTGAATCGTAATCGAATCGTTAGGTACCAAAAGATTCCCACCTCTAATAATAATCTACTTTGTCACCCTCGGCCTCTATATAATAGAACAGCTCACCAACATCAACACCTCATCCCCACTGTCAATCATGATGGCATGAGCATCATGATTTGGGGCTGTTTTCCTGCCTCAGGGCCTGGACAACTTGCAATTATTAATGGGAGAATGAATTCAAACGTTTATCAGGATGTTTTGCAGGAAAACCTGAGGCCGTCTGTCAGACAGTTGAAGCTAAAAAGAGGATGGATGCTGCTCATTGATCCAAAACACCGCAGTAAATCAACTTCAGAATGTTTTCAGAAGAACAAAATACACATTCTGGAGTGGCCAAGTCAAAGTCCAGACTCGAACCCCATTAAGATGCTGTGGCATGACCTAAAAGCTGCGATTCATGCCAGACACCCCAGAAATCTGACTGAACTATAGCTGTTTTGTAGAGAAGAATAGGCTAAGATTAGTCCTGGTTGATGTGCCAGACTGATCTGCAGCTATAGGAAGCGTCTGGTTGAAGTTATTGCTGCCAAAGGGGGGGGCCAAAAAGTATTCAATATGATGGTTCACTTACTTATTTTTCCCCCTTCTGTTGTGTTGTTTTGATGGTTTTAGTTGAAGCAGACACTGTTTTTTCATCTGTGGTATTTTGACGAAGATCAAATCACATTTGATGGTGATTTTATGCAGAAATGTGAGAAATTCCAAAATGTTCAGATACTTTTTCATACCACTTTTAATCTAACCCAACGCCTCACAGCGTACTACCATTTGGGAATTCTTGGCTTATCTTCAACTAAATTACACATGTTTTTTTGTGCGACTCTTCCTCACAAACGTAATGAAAACATCCTTGAGATCAAAATAACCAGACATTTATTGATGATCCCCCAATGATTGCTTTAGTAAAATGAACAGGCACGGGAAGCTTTCCCCACACAGGGGCTCCTAATACGTTCTGATCAAATGCTCCAAATTGATCGCGCGTTCGCCGCTTTCCTCCTAAACTCGTTATGCACCCTTTCATTTTGCGTCCGCACCAACAAAAAGTACGCCGCTCATTCCCCGCGTGCTGTTTAGGGCTTAAGGATATGTAAAGTTGCAGAGGGAGTTTTATTAGTCAGCAGGGAAGGCTCTTCATTATCTGTTAATTTATCCTCAGGAGCTTTTCGTGTTTTTAAACTACATCCGAATGACATGCCGGAAAGTGAATTCAAACACAAAAGCCGCAAACACGGACATACAACGTCCAAGTTCAACAAAGTAAAACTTGTCGGGCTATTACAGGGATTCTTAGATAATGAGCATCATGCATGTTTCAAGAGCAGCCCATTGAAGGTTAGGCTTCGTTTGATATGCAGATTCAAATTAAAGATCACTCGCAGCCGTCTGCTTCGGGCTGCAGAACGCGTTGACTTGAATTCGGCGTTTCACAAGCGGTTAAATCACCCGAGCCTCCTTATTGTGGCCGCTTGTATTGCGGTAAACTCGCTGGGGATTTTTGTGTTACTGCAGTATTGCGTCAGAGCAAACATCCAACTTTGGATTGTGAAGTGGAAAAAGAAGTGGGAAAGGTCCGTTTTGGTGTGTAAACAACTTGATTTGCTTGTTTGCAAGATCATGGCATGCTGAGGGTGTCAGTGTATCATTTGAAATTGCAACCTGATCTAGCCCTACGAGCAGGACTCAATGGGCCCTAGGGCAACGTATCGATTGCTCCAGTTTCTTTTCGGTGATTTAAAAAAACATTTTTTTTTTATGCTAAATACTAGGGTTGTTCTGCTCATGTTTTTTTCGCTCCCGATCGTTTTAGTTTGAGTATCTGCCGATCCCGATATTTCCTGATCCGATTGCTTTTTTTTGTTTGTTTTTGCTCCCGATTCAATTCCAATCATTCCCGATAATTTTTCCCGATCATATACATTTTGGCAATGCATTAAGAAAATAAAACTATAGACGAATACATACATTCAACATACAGTACATAAGTACTGTTTTTGTTTATTATGACAATAAATCCTCAAGATGGCATTTACATTATTAACATTCTTTCTGTGAGAGGGATCCACGGATAGAAAGACTTGTAATTCTTAAAGGATAAATGTGACTTTGTATATTGTGACTAAATATTGCCATCTAGTGTATTTGTTGAGCTTTCAGTAAATGATACTGTAGCCATTTAACTTCTGCCCAAATGCATGATAGGAAGTGCAACCATGACTGTGCGTAGTGGTACCGATTGATATATCTTCTCTGCGTTGGGAAAGAACATAGGGTGTTAAGAAAACGATCAATTACTACCTTTCCTCCCCACATCGCCTCCCATGTTATTTTTAATTGCTGAGAGAGGTATTGTAAGGCTTTAGCCACATAAAAAATGGCTCCAAAGGCTGTCAAAATTCTCTCTACTCATTATACGCCGTCTTTTAGCGCGATCTATAGGTAAAACGGCGTTTTTATAGATTGAACGCGACAATGTGTGAGTGGGTCGTGCAGCGCATGCGTTAATTATTTAACGTGATTAATTAAAAAAAATTAATTACCGCCGTTAAAGCAATAAATTTGATAGCCCTACTTTAAGCCAAAACTACTCTGGTTGAGTGTAAGACATTTTGTCTGTAACGTTAAATACAATTAGAAAACGATTTAATTAAAAAATATATAAACAGTATATTATTATCCATAGGTGGATCTTCTATTCAGGCGAAGTAGACGATCGCCTTGGGCCCCCAACCAATAGGGGGCCCCCAACCAGCTGCCCTTGCCCTAATGAGCAACGGCTTGGGCGACCGGAGCCAGCAGCACCCCCAACTATTTGTCATGTATAATTATGTCAGCATACCAAACAAACAAATAACAAAACAAAAAAGAAAGCCATTTGAATGCTGCATTTATATTATTCCCCCCCCCCCCACACACACACACACACACGCACTACAATGGACTGTTCCACGACAACGGACCGAGTATCAGTCGCTTGGCTTCATTTAGCGCCATTTAGCATCGATTAGCTGTTCGTTAGCTTCACTTCGCTCTATCGCGGATTTCACACCACTAAGCTCGCTATTTTTACAGCTCACTTGCTACTTTGCACGTCGGCTATCATTTATTTTGAGCACATGAGCGAACGTGCTCTCCATGAGAGCCAAAGTGCAGTGAGGGAGAAGTTGAGAACAGGCCTCTAATGCCTCTTTTAACTTTCTTCTTCTTCTTCACACCGAACATAAAATACACGACAGCACATCCTGTGGCGAAACAATGTAGTACAGTTCCAATCAGTCAAACAATAACACTCAACAGCTGGTTAACAGCAAAAGCACCTCATGTTCGTCATATAAATAATTTCTGGAGTTAATCCCACATACTTCAGAATTAATATTATAATATGTTAAGTAAATACTACATAATACAGATTCTACCCTAAGAATAGCTTTCAAATGACACTCTTCATGACAAATATGATTGGCAATGAATAATTATTATAATTATTATACTACTATTATATATAGTAGTATACTATAATAATATTGCTAGATTTTTTTTTTTAAGAGTTGTTTTGAATAATTTTGGAAAAGCAAAGTCAGTGTTCTGAATCTCTTTACTTTCTATTCTTTTGCACTAGTAAATGCTATCAGCATTTAACCTCATTGTTTATTTGTGATTAATTATTGTTATTTACATGATTATTTGTACTTTAATAAAGAATGTAAGTGTTCCAAAATAGTTTTGTGAAATAATAAGCATCAACAAAAGTTTCACTGCTAAATTAGTGAAAAAAAAAAAAAAAAAAATTATATTAGTCGATTAATAGTAAAACTAGTCGGCTGACTAATCAGGAGAAAATTTGTCGTTTAGGACAGCCCTAGTGTACCAGAACATATTTCCTCCACACCCTTCTCACCTTTTTAACCCCCGACCCATGAAGAGGGCCCCTGGATATGTTCGCCTTAGGTCCCAAAATTGCCAAGTCCGCCACTGGTGATGTCACAGGGCCATGCTGCCAGAATTCCACCTGTCATTCTTTTTAAAAAAAAAAAAAAAAAAAAAAAAAACATGCCACTCTTTAATTATGTAAGGTAGTTATCTAAAAACGCCACAAGGTGTCAATGGCGAGTTTTAGATTAATTAGGGATCAAGCCAATGAGTATGTTTTTTCCCTAGACTGACACTGTAGTTTCTTTAATCCACAGTGGCAGAGAGAAAGGAGAGTGGACACAGGCACTCAGAATCGTAGCTCGGACCGCACCGTTTATTGGCATACACTTCAGTAACTCTTTCACAACACACATAAGTATCACATAGTGAAAATACTATAAAACTAATACTCATATCTCTTAAAAAAACGTCACCAAGAAGAAAAGTGCTTCAATCTGAATTACTGATGCCCTATTCTCACGCAGTTAGCACAACAATACAAAGAGAACTGGCATTCACAATCAAAACAGATAATAGACAAAATACACATGAAACTTGACTCAGATTTTGGTCAAACTATATTTAAACATTTTAGCAACTCTTTTAGCTCAAAAAATACACTGGATGGCAATATTTAGTCACAATACACAAGCTATGATGCTTGGAGCCATTTTCAGGAGTCTTGTGAAGACAACACTAAAATGAACGTGAATCACAAGCAACCCAGTCTAAAAAAGAAAAAAAAAAAGGGAGCTACGGTGTCAGTTGAGGGACAAAACACACTCATTGGCTTGATGTATTATTGATGTAATACTCACCATTGACACCTTGGGGTGTATTTAAATCACTACCTAACATAGTTAGAGTGACTGTGAAGTACGGCGTAGTGGTCCTGTGACATCACCGCCCTGCGACGTCAACAACAATGGTGAGCTACTAGTTTTTTTATCTAAAATTTTACATAATTTATTAAAACAAAAACATTAAGAGGGGTTTTAATATCAAATTATTATTAATCATACTAACATGTATCTTTTAAGAACTACATGTCTTATTACCCGTGGTTCCCTTTAAAAGATAAATGTTAGTATTAATTATAATAATTTGATATTCAAACCGCTCTTAATGTTTTCGTTTTAATAAAATTTGTAAAATTAGTTGAACTAGTAGGTCGCCATTGTTGTTGACGACGCCATGTACTCTGGCGGTGACGACACTGGGCGGGGCTGCCAAGCCACCGCGATGTCACTCTTTAGCTACATAAACACGCTTTTGCCCTTCCAATTTGAACCCGAGTGGAAAGTGATGAGACGAAAGCAGTCTCGATATTTCACATAACGAGCAGCAAAACCAATTAGATGAAGGTCTCCAGTGGGATTCCAACCCGTGTTTCAAACGAGCGCGTAGAGCACAGGACTATACTTACGCTTGACGTTAGAGCTGTGATTTTCCTTTTAAAGCAATCACAACCCACATGCGTCATCTATTTGTGTACGATCAAACCTGAAAGGAAAACACAACTGAAAAGAAAGTGCGGCTAGCTTCACCACGGAATAAAAACGCGTTTCACTTCAGAAAGCAAGCAGACAACAATAACATGGGGATTGCGTCAGAGGGTTTATTGAACACACAAAGAAACACTCGAAAGCGAAAAAGGAGATACAAAATGGGTCTGAGACAGTAGGTTGGGATCAATAAGAGAAAAAAAACGAGGGAAAACTGCGGTAGGCAAACGAAAAAACAAGGCAATGATGCAACTAGCAATGAAGGGATATACAAACTGTTAAATGGCAGTAAGTCAATATCTTGGCAAGCCGCCTAGGATCGGTTTAAAGACACTGTTGATGAGTTGGAATTGGATGCAGGTACGACGACGGGAACTCATCCCACAGCTCTGTAGCAAAACAATCTGACCAGCAGCAGAATATGACAAAATAATGCCAGTCATCATACTAGCTTCACTTGCTAGCTAGCACATCTATTCAAATCACCCCAGCGTGCATTGCATTCGCAAAACATGCGCCCTCCATAGGTCAAAACATGTACTAAATATTATTGATTTTTAAATCAATGGCAATAATATATGTGTTTCTAATAACATATTTTAATGAAAGAGAACAATTGTGACTTAATAGAGCCTACAAGTCTTTAAGTGTGAGGTTCCCTTTAACACTAGCTAGAACCAAATGATCCTTTCAGGAAATAAATCGAAAATATAATTAGAATCTGAACTATTTGTGATATCAATATCCAGACAGTTAGCCATTTAGAGTGACAGAAAATAATAATTACAGACTTTTATTAGCTTTTAGCATAGTTTAATAGCACTCAGTAATGGACAATTGACCTTTGAACAATGCAGGAGAAATGATGCAGATAGTCTGAACCTTGAGATTTTAGTTCAAGGGATCTTTTAAAACTTGCTTGACTGTCTGTGTTTATGAATGGATGTCTCACCCGAGCCTGCACCTGTGCATTATAGACACTTATGCAAAGGGCAGACGACACGGAGTTCAGCCTCGACTGTATGGAGTGGACTGAACCATTTTCAGAGAAGGGAGGGGTGAGAGTAAGACTCTAATACAAGTAGTTCCCGGATTACTAATGAGTTCCTTCCCTACACTGACGACGTAACCCGAATTTTGCTTAAGTCGAAATTAAAACCCTTTAACACCCCAAAATACCCCCTAAATCTCAAAATAACTATCCAAAAACATGTGTTATACGTCATTGTACTGTCCTCGCCAAGATGTTGGGGGCGTGGAACTAGAACATGGAACTGTCCCACGGAATTATTTTTAAACAAGGATAAAGTATAGAAATGCTTGAGTGAGTCCACTCAAATCCGCTCAAGCTGCTCACTTACGATGAGTTGCCACAGCAACTGTTTAATAAGTTAAACGATGATTGACGCATGCAGCGCTTTGAAGCTTTGGGCTCCAGGCATTTGTGATTAAACATTAAACGTCTGTCAATCATCGTTAACTTTAATAAGCAACTCCAGTGCATTGTCTTACCAACAAAGAGCAGTGAGAGGGAGGGAGATGGAGACTACATGATCGGCTCGGGACAGCTTATCTGTATCTTTTTTTTTTTTTTTTTAGTTTAAAAAAAAAATCTGTGATGCACTGAGGCCACGAAGTTTGAAGTGCGAAGTTGCGAGGGATCACTGTACTCACAAGCAAGCATATAGTCTTTATCCTCTGTCACGAAACGAATTAAACTCGTATCTCAAGGCACCACCGTATACCTTTAGTGAGTTTTTTGGGCCTTACCTCAATAAAAATTAGAAAATGCTGTTCATGGACCTTGTATTTCCGCCTACAGGAAACACCAAATGCTGCAAAATAAAGATTTCCCGCTTGCATTGGACGCGGCACCTGTGGCTACACGAGCTGTTGACATAATGGCCTGATTTCCGTGGCGGCTGGTGCGGCGGCCCATTAAAGTTTAAATGGGCATTCGGTCACGGCAGAGCAGAACATCTTGCTCACCTCCCGCGGCTCGTTATGAGTAAATCAACCTACGGCCGTCGCTAAGGCTCGGTGTTGTAAATCAAAGATAGATGCCAATGGCCTTTAGTGGGTTTAAAATTGCGTTTTTTGGGGCAGATGGGCTCGTTCTTGATTTCAGTTCGACCAGCGGCATGCAGTGGTAGGAAGTAGCAAAAGTTGGAACAATATTTCTCAAACACATGGGAAAATGTGTCAAGGTCCAGTTATGCTCTGGCTGAACTTTTTGGCCGTAAATACGAAATTAAAGCATCGGGGTGCCAACATAATACTTTTATTAGAGGGTGTGCACACTTGTGCAAAAATAATTACTTGTTATTTTTTTACGATCTTGAAAATAGGAAAAGGTCTCTTTATCATTTATTAGTACAAACTTGGCATTTCAAACAGGGTTATGTACAATGTTACTGTATATCACGATTGTATGTACAGTAAAGTTGTAATTTTTTTTTTTGTTAATCCATAGAATTCATAATGTGGAGCCCCCCGGGTGCCAGGGTAGAAAAAATAAAAAAATATCATCGCTAATCTGTACCCACAGATTACTAATCTGTACCCACAGTTTACTAAACTGTACCCACAGTTTACTAAACTGTACCCACAGATTACTAAACTGTACCCACAGTTTACTAATCTGTACCCACAGATTACTAAAATGGGGTTTTAAAAGGTAACTATTGCACATTTTCTTTGGTAGCCGTCTACATTTTCAGGTGTCATCAATCAATGTGGCATGTTGTGTGTTAGTAGCCCCTAATGCGGCTACTAAAAATAGCTAATTGACAGATGAACACTACTTGAATTAAGCACGCACGGACACGACAGCAGGACAGAAAATGTGCAAACACAACATACCATATTGATTGATGACACCTGAAAGACGCCTACTAAAGAAAACATGCAATAGTTACCTTTTAAAACCCCTTTGTTAGCCGAGGGCAAATGGTGCAAATGGTTGCTCGGTCGGTCCCTCGGCGTTTGGACTCGGAGTCCCCGCTAAACATTGGTGACTACTGTTTCCGGGTCATTGCTAAACTGTGGGTACAGATTAGTAAACTGTGGGCACAGTTTAGTAATCTGTGGGTACAGATTAGTAAACTGTGGGCACAGTTTAGTAATCTGGGGGTACAGATTAGTAAACTGTGGGTACAGATTAGTAAATTGTGGGTACAGATTGCTAAACTGTGGGTACATTTTACTAATCTGTGGGTACAGATTAGTAAACTACCCACAGATTAGTAAAGTGTGGGTACAGATTAGCTATGATTTTTTATTTTTTCTATCCTGGCACCCGGGGGGCTCCGTATCATAATGACACTGACGGGGCCGATTAATAAGGGGCCTGCATTATTGACGTGGCCGTCAAAGCTGACCGAGTGGAATCGCAGACAAAGAGCTTTTTTCGTTTAAAATTCTTGTGAGTAAATGCTTGAATCCCTAAATTCTTTATAGATATGGACGTAAAACAGTCTCGATTCTGTGTTAGAAGCAATAAAAAAAAGTGTAGTTAGCATTTATTTTATGTAAATATGTCGAAAAACAATTCTAGTCTGTCAGTCAGTGTGGAGGCCGCCATATGTAAACAGAGCTTTTCCGGTGAAAATTCTTGTGAATAAATGCTTAAATCCCTGAATTCTTAATAGATATTGACGTAAAACAGTCTCGATTCTCAGTTAAAAGCAAAAAAAAAAAAAAAAAAAAAAAAAACGTGCAGTTAGCATTTATTTTACATAAATACTGTATGTCAAAAAATTATAATAGTCTGTTAGACAATATGGCGACCGCCATATGTAAACAGAGCTTTTCAGGTGAAAATTCTTGTGAATAAATGCGTAAATCCCTGAATTCATTATACATATGGACGTAAGACAGTCTCGATTATTGGTTAAAACAAAACAAAAAAAACGTGCAGTTAGCATTTATTTTAAGTTAATATGTTGAAGTACGATGCTAGTCTGTTCGTCAATGTGGCCGCCGGCTTATGTAAACTGAGCTTTTCCGTTGAAAATTCTTGTGAATAAATGCTTAAATCCCTGAATTTTTGATAGATATGAATGTAAAACAGCCTCGATTCTTGGTTAAAAGCAAAAAAAATGTGCAGTTAGCATTTATTTTACGTTAACATGTCGAAGTACGATGCTAGTCTGTCAGTCAATGTGGTGGCAGCCTTACAACAAAGAGCTTTTTACGTTGAAAATTCTGGTGAAAAAACTAAACATATAAATTCTTTATAGATATTGATGTAAAACAGTCTTGATTCTTAGTTAAAAGCAAGAAAAATAAATTACTTGCAGTTAGCATTTATTTTACGTAAATATGTCAAAGAATGATGCGCGTCTGTTAGACAATGTGGTGGCAGCCTTACAACAAAGAGCTTTTTACGTTAAAAAATTCTTGTGAAAAAACAAACAATATAATAATTGCCTTGACTCCTCGAACAAATCACTCCTAAGACAATCCCTCCTGTATGTATGTGGTACAGCTTTCATACTTTTTCAACATAAATCCCGCGTTGGATCGCTGCATGTGTCGCTGCGACCGACTGCGAATAACTGAAGCGGATTGTGGGATGGCTCCCTACTAGATGGCGTGACGCAGTGAAGGTCGAATCTGACCTGTCAATATCATTATGAAGTCTATGGTTAATCAGTTTACAAGAGGAAAACATTGTTTTCATTATGCCACAGTATCAAAACGTATTGTATTTCACCAAATGTATTCTGTTTATATACTGTATATCGTTAGTGTTTTTGAACCGTTCTAATTGGCTTAGGAAAAAAAGAGTAAGGCAGGATGATGCAGCAGTGGTCGGAGAGTAACATTATGCATAAATATCAATTTGGCATAAATATGACTTATGCAATTATGCTGTTAGTCAAACGATATAAAATATGTATATACTATTAATATAGGGCTAAGTTTATGTATTACCTTCATGACCAGAGTGAAAGCTTTAAAGTAGCATTAAACTTTTATTATTTCACATTATTTTATATAACCTTGGATGCTGTTTTACCAGATTTGAACAACAATTTGCGCTGAAAGTGGCCATAATGTCATTTTTCAAGCTGCTTTAGTTGGTCTTTTCGGGGCTCTCAGCAGATGTACAGTTTCTCATTAATATGCAGCTGACTGGCTCTAATTTGAATACGCTTTAGTCTAATTGGCCACTGTGGAGTGGGTGTGTCAGTAGGAAGCTCTTTTGCATTAGCAATGAGCACGGTGACTTTGACACATTGTGGAGATGAGGACTAAATCATTCTTCAATGAGACCAAGCGTCGCTATTTTTAAAATAATACAAAAATAAAATATGGTTACTTTTTTTTTTAACTTGGTGTCATAAGACTGCCATAATGGCAAGGGCGTAGGTTTGGTCTCAATAATGGTAGGGACGATACAACAGCATAAGCTGCATGTACACTTTTTGCTGGGGACAGAACATTAAAAAGACCAAACAGATTGGGTGAACGGTGGTCAGGGCTACATTTCTCACCAATAAGAACCTAATTAATTGATAGACTAAATCATTAATGCAAAATAAATCTGTATTGTACTTGCTTTCAAACTGCAAATTTTATTGTATAATGTCAATCCGATAATTTTTCTTAAATCTAGTCGAATTTTTTTTTTCATTTTGTTTTGAGTTTTAAAGGCTAGTTAACAGATAAATGCATCAGATTCTTCCACGTACTTTTAGTATATATTACCATTTGTTCTTATTAGGCCCAAACATCTAAAAGTCGATCATTTTTCACCTAAATCAAGAAAAAAATGGTGGTCAAGTCATCAGCCAATCAAACTTGCGTTTGAGGAAAAATAGCAGCTTCCTACCCAAGTTTTGCAGGTTACCAAGTTCACACAGTTTAATGTTATGCTAACTCTAATGCAGGTCGGACTTTCAGTAGCAAAATTAGAGGTGTGTTTCCCACCTACACAACATTGGCATCTTTTTAAATTACTTACAGTGGCTGCTGCTGGTCGGAAAAAAAACTTTTAATATCCCTCCTCTTCGAAGGAGGGATATTGTCAGGTTGTCGACATGTATTTCTGTCGGGGCTGTGTGGGTGTGTATGTGTGTGTCGGGGGTGGGTCAAGTCATCAGCCAATCGAACATGCGTTTGGGTGAGTGGACTGGCACATTCAGCAAGGGAAAAAAGGCAAATATAAGTCTGAACATAATGAAAGTAATTCATTTTAAAATGGTATGGTCAGTTCGTTACAACATATGGGAAGACAATCTAAATGACCAATATAACTGAACACATTATATAATGCAAATAAAGTTGCTGAAAAGTTGGTAGGGACAATTTGAGCATTCTGTAAAGTTGGAAGTGTTTTGTCCCTACCGTCCCTATGCAAACCTACGCCCTTGCATAATGGTGACATGAAACCGGTCATGAATATGAATGAGAGCTTATGATCGATTTCATTGAGTGTCATTTTGTAAATTATGTCACTTTTGATGCAATATTGAGATTTTTTTCAAATGTCTTTGGGTTGGAATTAGTTTAGGAATTGTATTAGGGATAGGACTTATGACGATCTTATGACAGTCTTATAACACCGACTCACCGAGTTCAAATAAAGTGTTACCTAAAATATTCTCTCATTCCAAACTCCAAATTCAGCGGCGTTCTGTTGGCCCGCACAAACGGGTGTACAGGTAGTCCCTGGGTTACGACGTACCCGACTTACGTGATTTCGTCTTTTCGATGCCTGAATCTCGATGTCGTCGTTTCTTTTGTGTTTGTGTTTTTTTTTTTTTTTTTATGTTTTGTTTTGTGATGCATGCTTTTATTTTGGCACAGGTAGTACTTCCGAACGCCAGCGCATGTACACACGTGCTTACCCCCCCCCAACACCACCCGCACACACACACACCTGAGAAGCAGCGCAGCCGAGTGAGAGAGGTGACAGCCTGCGTGCACATTTGTTGCTTGTAAAGCATCCAGAGGGGGCGGCTGTATATAACCCATCTGATACTGTTTTTTGTGCGTTTTCAATTGTGGTCAAATACTTGGGGCGACTTTATGTGATTGTTTGTGATGATGTGCGGACGCTAACTGATGCATGCTAATCGTTTGTTACTGCTGTGTCAGCAGCTACTTATAAACGTGTATTTAAGTTGCTGTTATTGAAAATGAGACAGATTTAATTTCATTTTATTTTAGTTTTTTTCTAAAAGTGTTGATGTCATGAGCATCTGAATAAAGTCAGCAAACCACACGGACGTCTGACATCGTCATTTCAGAGCTTAGCTCGCTGGCTAGCTAGGATTTAGCTCCGACGTCTTGGCGGGGAGGGTACAATGACGTATACATGCATGTTTTTGGATAGTTATTTTGAGATTTAGGGGGCTTTTAGCGGTATTTAAAGCGTTAATTCCAATTTACGCGGAAATTCGGGTTACCTCGCCAGCGTAGGAACAGAACTCGTTCTGTAATCTACTTTTAGCAGTTTTTTTCACACAACTATTTATACCCAAGTACAGAGGTGTGTGCACTTTTGCCACCTTTACAGGCGCGAGCTTAGTTACTGTTTAGTTGCTACGGAAGGTATTATAAACGAGCGAGAAGATTACAGTAAAGAGTGCAAGAAAAACAAGCAGTTTGCACCATCTGTGAGGATTGTCTCACTTGTGTTTGTACTCGCTGAGCATACTTGTCGTCTTAATGTGCTTAATAATTGAGGAGAGGAACACGAGGTTGATTTCCATACTGTACTGCAAAATCCTATCAGGACTTTAGAGAGGATTTAAGACTTGTTCCATGCGTGTTTACCTTCGCAAACAGCACCTGAAGTAGCATGCTGTCGTTTATCCCCCTGGGAGATGATACACTCCGCAGGGAGTGGTGTGTGTTTGTGTGTGACCGTACTTCTTTAGCGATTCAGCAACTATTCCGGTCGTCTTGCCGCAACTGCCTCTGGGTTCGCGCAGATAAGAAAAGCCATATAGCAAGTGTACTAGCGGCGCTTCCAGAAACCACCATTGTTTCCCCAGCCAGTGTCGGAGGAAGATTAAAAATAATAATTTGCGGCGCCATTAAGGGAAGGCGACAGGCCAGAAAAATGCGCCACTTGGGTTTGTCGTCGAAGCGCAACGTAGCAACTCTGCGGGAGAAGATAAAAGTCGTGCTGTGGGCTACGGCGGTTTGTATTTGTGCTTTCATGCTTACTTGGCAGCTCAAGAGAAGATTGAGAAGACTTGAGTGGGACGTTTTCACTTGAAATTTAGAGTGGCGCAAAGGATTTTCACTCCTTCAAGTTACGTTGGAATGGTGTAAGGATTAAGAGCAAATCATAGGCGGAGTTTGACTTTTGTGGCAGAGGTAAGGGGGCAAAAATGTTGATGACCCCAAAACGCAATGACAGCAATAAAATTAACTTACGTTACTGGATCTGGGACGCGAACCCACACTGCACTCAATATTGACATTGTAGGAATGCTAACCACTACGCCATAAAGCTCCAGCCAACGGCACAGCCGCCAGCATCCCTACTTGAAGGCATCGGAGGGAAGGTTTTCCACACACCGGCTCACTACGTGGACCTGCGTGTACCTGACCACACTCACCCCCCAAAAACCTTCGCTGCCGATCCGGGTTACGGCACCAATGTAACCGGTTTTGAAACGCGTCGCGCCCCGACGCGGTCCGCTCCCACCTCTCTGAGGTGCTGCACTGCACGACGTGCTTAATAATGACAGTGTAGGGACGCTAACCGCTGCGCCATAAAGCTCGGGCCAACGGCACAGCCGCCAGCGTCCCTACTTAAAAGCATCGGTGGGAAGATGAAGGTTTTCCATGCACCGCCTCACACACGCGGACCTGCGTGTACCCCCCCACCCAAAACCTTCGCTGCCGATCAGGGTCACTGCACCATTGTAACCGGTTTTGAAACGCGTCGCGCCCCGACTTGGTCCGCTCCCACCTCTCTGACTTGGCTAGGACGCGAACCCACACCCTACTTGAAGGCATGGGGGGGAAGGTTTTCCACGCTCCGCCTCACACACGCGGACCTGCGAGTACCCGACCACAACCCCCACCCCAAAACCTTCAGCTGCTGATCAGGGTCACTGCACCAATGTAACCGGTTTTGAAACACATCGCGCCCCGACTTGGTCCGCTCCCACCTTGCTGACTAGGCTGGGATGCGAACCCACGCCCTACTTGAAGGCATGGAGGGGGAAGGTTTTCCACGCTACGCCTCACACACGCGGACCTGTGTGTACCCGACCACATTCACCCCCCGAAAACCATCGCTGACGATCCGGGTCACGGCACCAATGCAATCGTTTTGAAACGTGCCGCGCCCCGACGCGATCCGCCCCCACCTCTCTGACTAGGCTGGGATGCGAACCCACGCCGCGCTCAATATCGACAGTGTAGGGACGCTAAACATTGCGCCATAAAGCTCCAGCCAACAGGGGGACACGTCTGGCAGTGCAGGATTTGAGTCCCTGGCAGCGCATTGTGTTACTGATATTAGCCTTTGTTACTGTGGTTCCAGCTCTCTGTAGGTCATTCACTAGGTCCCCCCGTGTGGTTCTGTGATTTTTTTGCTCACAGTTCTTGTTATCATTTTGACGCCACTTGGTGAGATCTTGCATGGAACCCCAGATCGAGGGAGATTATCAGTGGTCTTATATGTCTTCCATTTTCTAATCATTGCTCCCACAGTTGATTTCTTTTTCCTATTGCAGATTCAGTCTTCCCAGCCTGGTGCGGGTCTACAGTTTTGTCTCTGGTGTCCTTCAACAGCTCTTTGGTCTTGGCCATAGTGGAGTTTGGAGTGTGACTGACTGAGGTTGTGGACAGGTGTCTTTTATACCGATAATGAGTTATAACAGGTGCCATTAATACAGGTAACGAGCGGAGCCTCGTTAGACCTCGTTAGAAGAAGTTAGACCTCTTTGACAGCCAAAAATCTTGCTTGTTTGTCGGGGACCAAATACTTATTTTCCACTCTAAATTTTTCTAAATTCTTTACAAATCAAATAAAGTGATTTTTTTTTTTTTTCAACATTCTGTCTCTCATGGTTGAGGTTTACTCATGTTGACAATTACAGGCCTCTCTAATCTTTTTAAGTAGGAGAACTTGCACAATTGGTGGTTGACTAAATACTTATTTGCCCCACTGTAATTGCAATCATTTTCTAGGGGAAATTTAGCATTATCTGACAGAATTGCAGGGGTGCAAATACTTTTGGCCAGCACTGTAAGTAGTGTTGCAATCTTATTACGACTACCTTTACCAGCGGGGACACCATGTAGGGAAAGGATACCACTAAAAACCAATCGTATAAGAAAATTGAAGATAGGACAGATTTGGGTGTGACAGGGCTGGGGGTGTGTGCAAGGAGTTCTAGCGATGTGTGTTGGGAACCCCAGTTCTCACACAGAGCGGTTTGCACTGTGTGAGGACGTCTTCCATTGGTCAACTTACGATCACACGCTTCATAAATTGCAGGAAAGAGTTACTTTCCTTTTTTGATGTTAGCTCATGACCTGTTATCAAGTTCACATGAGGCGTGATAAGAGATGCACGCGCACACATTCATCATCGCACTGATGTATTGAGGAATAACCTCTGCGCTCAGCCAGTCGATCGGTCAATACGTCTGAAGGCTGCGTGCCTCTTTTTACGAAACGGCGCCTTGAAGGAAAAAAATGTATTTTCTCCCCTGTAATTCATTGGGGGAGGTGAGCTTAGGTCAGTCTCTGTTCACCTTCCTGTCAACAATTCGTGATATATAATCAGTCTTTTCATATGAGGGGTCGTTATTCTTTCATTGATGTTTCCTGTAAACGTTGTTGGCAATGTATAAATCCTATTGAGCGTGATGAGATGCTTATATGGAGTCATAGGTGCACATTGAAAACAGACGTACTGCAATAAAGTCTCTTTGTATTTTTTTTCTTAAAATGTTTACTTGAAAGTTTAATATTGCAAAATGATGCTTTTTCTCAAAAGGTTACCATTTCATTCTCAAGCCAATGTGACTTTTTCTCATAATATTACTTTACTTCATAAAATAATAACTTTTTTCTTAAAATGTTATGACAGCATTCTTGTAAAATTGCGACCCCCCCCCCTCCAAGGTATTTCAATTTATTCTAATTAGGGCTGTCAAAATTATCGCGTTAACGGGCAGTAATTAATTTTTTAAATTAATTACGTTAAAATATTTGATGCAATTAACGCACATGCCCCGCTTTGGGAGTTTTGTCGCCCTCTGCTGGCGCTTGGGTGCGACTGATTTTATGGGCTTCAGCACCCATGAGCATTGTGTAATTATTGACATCAACAATGGCGGGCTACTAGTTTATTTTTTGATTGTAAATTTTACAAATTTTATTAAAACGAAAACATTAAGAGGGGTTTTAATATAAAATTTCTATAACTTGTACTAATATTTATCTTTTAAGAACTACACGTATTTCTATCCATGGATCGCTGTAACCGAATGTTAACGTTAATGCAGTCTTGTTGATTTATTGTTATAATAAACAAATACAGTACATATATGTTGAATGTATATATCCATCTTGTGTCTTATTTTTCCATTCCAACAATAATTTAAAGAAAAATATGGCATATTTTATAGATGGTTTAAATTGCAATTAATTACGATTAATTAATTTTAAAGCTGTAATTAACGCGATTAAAAATTTTAATCGTTTGACAGCCCTAATTCTAATACAAGTGTGACATTTTTGTCATATTTCTGATTTTTGTGAACAGTAAACGTTTTCCACAAAATTAAAATATAAAAATGTTTTTTTTTTTTTTTTATAATGCTCATTTACTTTTTGCAAAAAAAAAAAAAAAAAAAACTCCTTTCAACAAAACGGTTGTATAAAAGCATAAAATAAAAATTATATTTCAAATAAATTAATGAAATAAAAATGTGGATACTTTTCCCCTAATTAATTAATTCACTCCCAGCCATTTTCACGGGTTTCCAACAGTCGGACAGACCACCTCCGCAACTGCTTCTGCGTCGACTGCGCCTCAACATTTGTATGATCAACACTTGTTGTTCAATGTTGATGAGCTGGATATCCACATTCAAGCGTTCCATCCCCGTAAGCATTGTTGAGTAACATGTAGAAAACAATTGTACTGCTCACTGCTTTCTTCTATTGAACGAAACACAATGAATAATCACAATGGGAGTATACCATACTTAAAAAATCTATTCTTGAATGGCGTACCGGAGGGAACACGTCACTTCCACTCATTAATATTCATGACATTAGCTACTGTTGCTAAGTAGGGACAAGCCACCGTTTGTCCCTAATAGGAAATTAATGGAAATCGTGTACGAAGGAGATGTTTACAGAGCTAAACCTACCAATTCTCTCCGAAAATGATGTGCCTGGTGCCAAATTGACTGGCAAAGATGTGCAAGAACATAAAAATGTTCAGTTAAAGAGATGGCTTTAGTGTCGAAGGCTGAAAAAGATGAAAAAAACGAGCCGACCTAAGCATAGCTTTAGCTTTTTTATCGACGCGACTGACAATGACATTCTCCTGTTTCAACAAGCTATCCTTTACCATCAGCCCTGTCTTTCTTATATATCCTCTGGTTGTCCTACGTCTTTTACCGTTCTTGGGGGTAATTTAGTTAGCTTTGTGTAGCGATCGCAAATGCTTCTCAGTGACAGCCAACGAACACTTTTAATTTTTTCATTGATAACACATCTTAATCCTATAATTTATTTACACTTCCCCCTTACTAAAGTTGTTCATATATATAAATATAACAGAAACGGTAACAGTGGCAGTCAGATACCATTGTAATTCTTTTCAGGTCATTCATTGTCAGACAGAAGCAGTACAGCACAACATTACACTAAAAGAATAAGTTAAAAATATAAAAATGGCTTACCTCTTTGTCCTCTGAAAGACCATGCCAACTCAACATAATGTTTACTGCATATGAAATGTGAATGGATTCACCGAGCTGGTGTTAAAGTCCGCGCAAGTTGATTCGGTCTTCTCATTTTTTCCTCCCGAGTTTTTGGTTTCCGGAAACGTAAGAAGAAAACATCCTTGATGAGTCGTAATGTCTAGAGTTGTTTCTACAAGTTCCAAAAAAAGCAATGCGTGATCGGCATGTTCATTTTTGAAAGATTACCGGCGAAAAGTAGCACAAATTACGTTGAGTCTATGCGAGGGTGGGTCTATAATGTCCCACTTCGGCTTTACTTCCGCTTTACGATGCGACGTCATGGTCTAAAAATAGCCTGCGTGCGGTACGCCATTCAGAACATTTCTGACGTTTCAAAACTTTTTAAGCTTAAATACACTAATTTATTGCTTAAAACAAGTCTTAAGCTTATTTTCAGATAGCTATATTTCTTATTTCAAGAAATCTGAATAAAATTTACTTGAATCACTGGCAGATAATTTCACCTATTTCGAGTATATTTACACTGAAAACAAGAATTTCACTAGTTTTAACGAGGTAGTTTTTTTGCAGTGTACACATTACAAATATTTTCATGCAAACCGTTTTTCTTCAGTTGTTTGACCTTTAAATATCTCAAATGATTATCATCAACTAATGTAACATTAACATTCATTCATTCACTTATTTTCTGTACCGCTTATCCCTCAGGAGATTTACAGATCATGTTTTGGATTAAATCTGGGATATTTTCAATGAGAAATTGAACAAAAAGCGTTGCATCGTGTCTTGAGTTGTCCTCCAAATGCACACAAAGACAAATTTGCCATACTGAACACAAGAAAATGTTTCGCCAAATATGTTTGGCTTCAAAGCTGTTTTTGTTTGTTTCCCCTCTTTGCTCTCTTGCCAGGGTCATTGCAGATAGCCAACTCCTGTCTGCCTCCCCAGGCAAAACTTAAGAGCTTTATGGTTAGAGTTCAAGCTTGGCAGCAGCAGCTTATGTCACACGCGTGAGCCGAAGCAGACGCAAAGCTATGAAAAAGATATACATTGGCAAAACAGCCCTCAAAAGCCAGAGAAATGCTTGCAAACATCAAAAAAGAAGGTAAGACGAGTCAACGTGTTCCCCAATACTGGGAGATCCATTTCACTCATTGGGACAAATGGGAATGAATTCACCATGGGGGGTTCTATGCCATTAAAAAGTCATTTTAAGCTAATGTGGCATCTTTACACAGTCATTTGTTATCCTCGCCTGCCATCGCATTTCGCAAGCCGAACCGCGGAGAACGTCAAAGGCCGCGCGTGCTTGGTTAAAGCTAATTAAATAGACACCACTTGCAGATGAGGGACAGCTCCTAGCGTTAGTGTTGCCGCTTCACAAGAACAGCTGTTTTCAGGTCATTTTGGTCCTGACTGGTAAATCTCCATGGCTGGTTTTCCATACGGGCAACACAGGCAGGCCCCGGGCAAGGCCAATTGTATCTGTCTTGGACTTGTAAGATGGTGACGCATCTGGAAATGAAAGTGTGTCTGGCCATACGTCACTACAAATCGCCAATGATCATGCTCCTTAAACCCATCACAACAAAGCTCCAAACATAACGCACATACAATGAAGAAAATAAGTGTTTGAACACCCTGCTATTTTGCCATGTCTCCCACTTGGAAATCATGGAGGACTCTGAAATGTTCATCGTACTGTAGGTGCATGGCCACTGCGAGAGAGATCATCTAAAAAGAAAAATCCAGAAATCACAATGCATGATTTTAGGGCTGTCAAACAATTAAAATTTTTATTCAAGTTAATCATAGCTTAAAAATTAATTAATCGTAATTAATCACAATTCAAACCATCTCTAAAATATGCCATATTTTTCTTTAAATTATTGTTGGAATGGAAGGATAAGACAAGACGGATATATACATTCAACATACTGTACATAGGTACTCTATTTATTTGTTGTAACAGTAAATCCACAAGATGGCATTAACGTTAACATTTTTTCTGTGAAAGGGATCCACGGATGGAAAGACTTGTAATTCTTAAAAGATAAATGTGAGTAGAAGTTATAGTAATTTTGGATTAAAACCCCTCTGTATGTTTTCATTTTAATAAAATTTGTAAAATTTTCAATCAAAAATTAAACTAATAGCTCGCCATTGTGTAAGGTAGTGATTGAAATACTCCACAAGGTGTCAAGGGCGAGTTTTACATGAATTAGGCTACGTTCATACTACAGGTCTTAATGCACAAATCCGATTTTTTTTCATGTTTTTTTGGCTTTCCCGTTCAGACTGCCTTTGTCCATTGAGACCTTTGAAGTACTACGCATGCGCACTAATTCGCAGTCCGACACGCTGAGCAAGACGACCCGCATGCGCAGAAGCATCAAAACAAAGGACCACACATGCTGGCTGTCATCCGTCATTCCAGGGATATCATATTTTGCTTTTTAAAAAGAGGACACAAATAACAGACATAAATAATCCCAGTTTAGGCTTATATTCAAAGTATATGGATCGATAGCATGCACGCACTGTCCGTGCATGTCATACACACATACGGGCAGTTTGCCCCGACTCTCGGCCGTGTAAGCAATGTTGAAATATTGCTTGTATGGAGCAGACAGAAAACCGATCATTTTCAGGCTTATCCTCGACCCATTTTTATTTTTTTTATGACTGTTGTCAAGTCCGACCCTTCCTAAAAAGCCGTGTTCAGGGCAAGCTAGGCGCTAATGACGCACAACTGCATAGCTACCGTAGCGTCTCTCTCGCTTTTTGATGACGTAATTGCTGCATGAATTCCGATTTGAGAGACTGGACAGTACAGACCACCGCGACAGTCTGGAAAAATGTGGCCCACATCGGAATTGAACCACATACGAAAGTGACCCAGATCGGATTTGAAATGGTCCAGTTCTATGCAATTTGTCACGTTCAGACCGTCAACTTAATGCCTCACTCGAGTCGGAAAAACACGAAAAAATCGGATTCGTGCATTAAGACCTGTAGTATGAATGTAGCCTTAGAGATCTAGCCAAGTTTTTCTAGTGCGTTTTGCCCCTCGACGGACGCCGTAGTTTCCGTGTTCATTGTACCTTACGTTCATTTGAGTTTTGACTTCACAATGTACGAGACTTCTGATAGTTTGTATATTGTGTCTAAATATTGCCATCTTGTATATTTGTTGAGCTAAACGAAATGTTTGAATACAGTTTGACCAAAGACTGAGTGTTATTTTGCATAACTGTTTTGATTGGGAACGCCAGTTCTCTTTGCATTGAGCGCTTTTCTTTTTGTGAACATTATTTTTTTGAGAGATAGGAATATTATTTTTGTTGTGCTTTCAGTAAATGATACTGTAGTGACATAACTGTTCCGCCCAAATGCATGATGGGAAGTTGGGCAATCATGACTGTCAGTGGTAGCTGCAAATGGTATATCTTCTCTGCGTTGTGTTCAATTCAGGGTGTTAAGAAAAAGATCATCTCCTGTCATTCATCCCAACATCGCTCGCCACAATAATTCTAATTGTTGTGGATGAGATACCAAAGCTTATGCCAATAAATAGTGTCCGCTTATCTCTGCCTCTTAGCTCTCAATATACAGAAAACAGCGCCATTGTAGTCTGTTTGCGGCAATGCATGAGTGAGTCGTTCGGCGCATGCGTTAAATGCATTAAATATTTTAACGTGATTAATTTAAAAAATTAATTACCGCCCGTTAACACGATAAATTTGACAGCCCTAATGATTTTTTAACAATTTATTTGTGTGATACAGCTGCAAATAGGTATTTGAACACCTGTCTATCAGCTAGACTTGTTTCGATCCAAAAACTCCAATAAACTATTTTTAAACAAAAATAAAGTAGTAGAAAAATAATTGGCTTAATTAAATGCTTCATTGAGTGAGTCCACTCAAATCCGCTGAAGCTGCTCACTTACACACTTACACACGTCAATCATCGTTTAACAAGTTAAACGATGATTGACGCATGCGCCCCTTTTGAAGTTCGTGTCTCTGGCAAGATCAAACCCTGTCATCATCGTTAACTTTAATAAGCAACTCCAGTGCACTGCCTAATGAACAAGGAGCAGGGAGAGGGAGGGAGGTAGGTAGCAAGAGTGAGACGACGTGATCGGCTTGGGACAGCTCATCTGTATTTTTTTTTTACTGAAAAATCAGCGATGGACTGAGGGCACAAAGTTTGAAGCGCGAAGTAGCGAGGGATCACTGTACAGTATTAATAATATTTAACTAAAATAACAAAAAAAGAATAAAAACAGAAATACACTTTAGCTATAGCCCCAATAACATTCTCTAATATAGTATTTAACTCATTACCATTGACAATGACAGACATGTAATTAATTTAAACTAGCTAAGATTGCTTATCTTCAGTGACGGCGCTAGACATCCAATCCATTTGCGCCTCTCCCGGTCAAAATGGAATGGACGTCTAGCATCATCAATGGCACCCTTTAAAGGGTGAATAAAAATATTGAAAGGTAATAACTGACAGTGCTCATGAAAAAGGAGCAAGTGCACCTCATAAATAAGAGTCAAAACTGTTGAGCTCTATGACTCGCATATGGTCAGGGACTATTTTCTATTCTGGAAATGATTCAACAGGAGAGTTGTTGCACTGGAAACCAGCATTACACCTCTGAGAGCTTGTTTCCCTCCCCGTGAATGCTTCCTTATTAGTATTCCTCGTCCATCCATCTCCTGCATGGTACCTCTCTCTCTTGTCTGCCGTCCAGACTGAATTACACTCCATCCACAACCACACACACACACTCATTACTCGTTCATGTTCACTCCACCTACTCTTCTCCGCTGGTCTCAATGAACAACTTTCTGACTCCACGCTAACGTTCTGCCCTCTCAGCTCTTTTCACGACCACAAAGAGGACCTCCGCAAGCGGCTGTCGTACACCACGCACAAGCTAGAGATGGTGGAGAGCGAGTTCGACTCCACCCGCCAGTACCTGGAGACGGAACTGCGGCGGGCGCAGGAGGAGCTGGAGAAGTTTACGGAAAAGCTGCGCAGGTGCGTAAGTGTACTGTAGGTAGGTATGTGACACCTGTATGATAACCTTACGCCAAAATATCATGGTTTCACGCAGTGTTGTTTTTGGCAGCCATTTTAAGTTTCGTCTTTTGGACAAAAATACTTATTAGTCCTAGTCATATTTTAGTCATTTCAAAATGTGTTCGCCTTCGTTTGGTTTTAGTCTACTCAAAATGTTTGCGTATTTAAACTTCAAAAGTTTTAATCCATGAATAACAACAGGAAAACAGCACATTATTTTCAATTAATCAAACTCACCTGGACGGAGCAAACTAAAAAGTTTTCCGAAAGTTTAAGACGACTCGCCACGCTAAATGCTAATGCTTACGCAAACGCTATGCTAACGCGAGTGTGTGAAGATCAATTCATCGAGCAATTCTCAAAATGTTTTCGTCGATAAATTTCAAACGTTTTAGCCCATGAATAAATATTAATAAAAGGTTTCCAACAATTTCAAATGAACATGACAGATGAGCACATTACAGTAGAGTCTACAGGGACGTCACCATTTTCATGATGAAAATACACACTCGGCAGGAAAACAGCAAATTATTTGCAATTAATTAAACTCACCTGGACGCCACGAACTGTATGTAAAATGTTTTCAAAGAGTTTAAGAAGACACTGAGTTACGGCGCTAAATGCTAATGCTGACATGAACGCTACGCTAATGCTACAAGGTAGTGTGGTGTGTGATGATCACTCAGCACAGACCTTTAAAGGCTAAAACATCATGGTACAGCCTGGATAAGAAAACAAAACTTACCAAGCAGCACCATACACATGTTTCTCAAAAGGAGCCATGAATGGGCACACGCCTAAGCCTGTGTGTGGGACGGGGGAGTGCAACACGTCTCATTAGTGACACGACCAAATATTGCTAAATGCGTTCTAACTACACATACAATAAGAAAATATCACGCATTCTGAATTTATGACGGAAACTGGCGAATTTTCTCGTTCTCGTGTCGTCACACGATATCTGGCATCAATCTCGTTATGTTTTAGTCTCCCAAGACACGTTTTCAGGGCGTCATCGTGACGTCATCGTCATTAAAAAAAAAAATTGTTCCTTGACGAAATATTCTCGTTATCGTCATCGTTGACGAAAACAACTCTGGTTTTACGGTATCACGGTATTGCAATTACAGCTTTAAAATGGGTTACTTTGAGATATCTGGGATTTTTAAAAAAAATTCTATTGAACACGATTTTTATTTTTTCAAAACATATAAGCAAATTGGAACATAAGTATAATGTTAAGTTAAAAAATAGCTAAATGTTCTAAATAAAGTTAAAATAAATACAGTCCAATAGGTGCACCACAGACTGGTGTAATGTGGGCCTTTTTCTCCCTGACCGGCAATGTGTGGCAGAAAATGACAGTAAATATAAAAAAAAAATAAGACGTCGAGGCTAAAAAGGAATTTTAAGTGCAGGGAAAATGTCACTCACCATACACTGAATCCAGTCTTTTTTAATAGCGGCCTCCTCTAAAACTTGTCGGCAAATATCCAGGGTCGCAAGCATAATGAATTCTTCTCCAATCGTGAAAGGTTTCTTAGCTTCAGCAATACAGTTCGCCATGAGGTATAATGCTCTCAGTGCATTCGCTTTTGTTGCCCCGTTTGCTAGCTTTTAGCCACATATTATGCAGAATGGACTTGGTTGTTGGTTCCTCTTCTGGCTCAGCAGGTGGCCTTTTCCCCGTAAAAAAGCTGTCCAAAGACGTCGCCACCCCGCAGCACACCTCCAACAGCAGCTAGAGTTGCGGTTTACATTGACTGGCGCTGGGCTGCTATAGGTATGCAAACACCCTAGTAATTGCGGCCAACTACTAGATGGCGACTTATACAAATATTTACTCTGATTAGTCTATAGAGTAGACAGGGATATTTATGTGTCAAGAGCCACAGGCCAGATTGCAGTTGTTAATAAATTATTTATTTCTCTGCGGCCCGGTAGAAAATGAGCCACGAACCGTTACCGGTCCGCGGTCCAGTGGTTGGAGACCACTGCTTTAGGTGAGCCTAAACCCATAGCCACAGGTCAACATTATTATCATCAGAACAAATAATTGACATATTTTCCATAAAAAGCACGTGTGTATGACACGTGTCATGTTGACATTATACACACACTCTCTTAAAACAGACAGTTGCCAGAGAGAAAAAAAACACCACGATTTACCACCGCTAGACACACTTCACATGCTGGAGTTAACTCTCTGGTGGGAAACGTTCATGACAGTGTTCACTAAGCTTTAATTTGAATGTGTAATCATATTGGAGGTATTGCCTCCTCTGCAGCCACCCTCCACAAACATGTTTTACTTGTCGGTTGGCCCTTCTCCTCTGAGCCGCGGCCGTCTGAAACTTTTCTGTACCTGAAGTATTACCATACCAGCGATTTCGTTTTCTTCTTTCAACTGACTCACTGACACTGAGCAACAACTGGTGGGGGAGGGTTGAACCTTACTAGAGATGTCCCGATCGATTGGGTCCGATCACGTCATTTTCAAAGTATCGGAATCGGCAAAAAAATATCGGCCATGCCTTTTTTTATTATATATACTGTATATTTTTTAATTAAATCGTTTTCTAATTGTATTTAACGTTACAGACATAATATGTTACACTCATCCAGAGTCTTTAGTTTAGGCTTAAGGTAGGGTTATCAAATTTATCCCGATAACAGCGGTGATTAATTTTTTTGTAAATGTATCACGTTAATAAATTTAGCGCAATTAATGCATGCGCTGCACGACCCACTGACGCATTGGCGCGCTCAATCTGTAATGGCGCCGTTTTGCCTATATAGAGAGATAAAAGGCAGCGTAAAAGGAGTAGAGTGAATTTTGGCAGCCTTTGGAGCCTTTTTTTTAATTGGCTAGAGCCTTACAATTCTCTCCCTACGATTAGAAATGTCATGGGAAGCAAGGTAGCAGTTGATCTTTTTCTTAACACATTATGGTATTTCCCAACGCAGAGAAGATATATCCATTGGTAGCACTACGCACAGTCATTGTTCCACTTCCCATCATGCATTTGGGCATCCCTACAGTATCATTTACTGAAAGCTCAACAAATACACTAGATGGCAATATTTAGTCACAATATACAAAGTCACAAGTCTTTCTATCCGTGGATCCCTCTCACAGAAAGAATGTTAATAATGTAAATGCCATCTTGAGGATTTAATGTAATAATAAACAAATACAGTACTTATGTACTGTATATTGAATGTATATATTCGTCCGAGTTTTATTCATTTTTTTCTTAATGCATTGCCAAAATGTATATGATAGGGGAAAATTATTGGGAATGATTGGAATTGAATCGGGAGCAAAAAAAAGCAATCGGATCAAGAAATATCGGGATCGGCAGATACTCAAACTAAAACGATCGGGATCGGATCGGGAGCAAAAAAGCATGATCGGAACAACCCTAAACCTGACAGCTGCAAGCGAGAGATTTCTCTATGCATTTTTGGGACGGTATGACGGAAAATTCTTGCGGTTTTGAAACCTTGACGTTTACATAACACGGTATACCATGAAACCGGTAATCAGCACAAGTCTAATTGTGGGTTTACAGGTAGAAACATTTCTACAAGAAAAAAAATAGTAGGCTCTTCTCATCCTCCTGCTGTGAATATTACAGCTGAAACGAATACTCGAGCAACTCGAGTAACTCGAGTTTAAAAACTGATCCGAGTAATTTTATTCACCTCGAGGAATCGTTTAATTTTGCCAGCTCTAAGCATCACGTTTTGCCCGGACTACTTTTAATGGGGTACAACGCGTTGACGTCACGTGCGTAGAGGAAGAAGCAATAAAAAAAATACCTTACTGTAGCCGACAGTCGTTACAAACTGCGCCGACGTTGCTAAAAACTACCCGCATGTTGCTACGGTGGTAGCAGCCTGGCAGGTAGCGTCTGATGCGTGTCATAAATATCACATGTACGTAGAACTAGATGCGAAATGACCGACTCGGCGGCGTTAACAAAACAGCCGCCATCTTAAAGCAGTACACTCCTCGGCGCTCATAAATAAGATTAACGTTACTTTCACTCGCTCACTTAACTTTATCCCTGTGGAGGGCTAGGTTTCTATTCATTATGACCACTGTCGATGCGTGGCTAACTCTTACATACAGGCTTTATTTAATCTGTGAAAACAGCGCTGTAGAGTGATTAGGGTGTGAAATAAAAACATAATATTGCTAACTGTCAATTTTAGCTAAGTAGTCATTGCTGGATAAAACACCAAGTAGCACTGGTGCCTAATGTGCTCCAATACAGCACAGCATTTACTTTGAACACTGCAAAAACTCAAAATCCTATCAGGACTTACAGTTTAGACTAATTTAAAACTTAACTAGACCTTATAGCTTGACACAAGTGGAAATTCAATTGAAACACGTAGGAAAAACACCTAACTTTTAAGTCATGCGTGTTATCAAGCGTAATGACATTTCTAGGTAAGAAATATATACAGTATATACATTTTTTATAAGATCTAAAAGTTTTTGAAATGAAATCAGTGAATTAGTCTTTTTTTTTAAGTCACATTTGAGATGCAATTGTTGGCTGTTTTCAACAATGTACATCGAAAATAAAGACATTGATTGACTGAAAATGGTTCAATATTACATGAAATGTCTTGTTTTCTCATCTATATGTATAATTGCTCTTTACCTAAAAAAAAATGTTTTATCCGATTACTCGATTAATCGATAGAATTTTCAGTCGATTACTCGATTACTAAAATATTCGATAGCTGCAGCCCTAGTGAATATACTTTAATCACTTGTAGACGTCCATCCATTTGAACTGGGTGGGTGGCTGTCAACCCTCCCACTTCAAATAGATTGGACATCTATCGCCGTCAATTGTAGACAGTGAGTTAAAAAGTAAATACAGTACATCTCAAATTCAAATTTCAGAATTCAAGGGTGCTTGTGCTTGAGCACTTGGATTGCCTATGGTATAAATCAGCGGTTCTCAAACAACCTCCAAAAATACTTGAAGGAAAAATGTGTGATCCTTGATTCCTCAGATGAATGCAGAGTGTTGTCTATTAATCAAGCCAATGTGTTTGAACTCTCATGCAGTCTTCGTCATGGCTTTCAGGTGGTCTAGGGGCTGGGTGAAGGCTGATTATTTGAAAGACAGATCATGTAACATGACAACATCTACAATATACAACTCGATACCGTCATGATGGAGCACATGCTATACTGTTAACCTGGCACCCCAGATTGATTGTTCCATTTATTAGCTAGCTACTAATATATTCCACATAATCTGGGAAAGATCACATCAAGACATGTGTCATAGGAGGAACCTTCAAAAAATAAACTGCTGCAACTAACTATTATTTTTATAATCGATTAATCGGACGATCAGTATTGTTTTCATCAACGATGACAATAACTTTTCATGTCGATGACAAGACGATAACGAGCTAAAAACAAGTTTTGGGAGACTAAAACATAACGAGACAAGTGCCAGTTTTTGTCTCACGAGACGAGAACACGACAAAAATGTGCAATAGTTTCCGTCACATGTTCACAATGTCTGACATTTTATGTGTAGTTAGCCTGCATCGTAGCAGTGTTTGGTTGTGTCACTCATGTGACGTGCTGCACCGCGCCCCACTCACCAGTGTAGTGTCCTCTCCAGTCTCAAGGCCTGCACAGTAAGATGTGTTTTCTTATCTTGGCCAGAGAGAATATGCAATCTTGCTTTAGCCCTGAAAGGTCTGTGCTGAGTTATCATCACACGCTAAATATAACTTTTAGCATTAGCATAGCATTCATATTAGGCTGATGCTAATGGCAAGCATCCTCTTGAACTCTCAGACAACTTTGTTTACATCCAGGTTGTGGCGTCCAAGTGGGTTTGATTGATTGAAAATAATCTACTATTTTCCTGCTGAGTGTGTAATACCACCAAGTTGGTGTTGTTATTGTAGACGCTACAATATGTGCTCGTCTGTCAATGTTCATTCGAAAAAGGAACTTTTATTTCTTTTTTTTAAGTCGATTTTTTTATTTTACTGACAATAACATGTTTATTAAATGTCAACTAAAACTAGATGAAGACAAACACATTTTAAGATGACTAAAATATGCCTAAGAATAATAAGTATTATCGCCGTTATATGCTAGTATATATGGCGGAAAACACTCAGGTGACTTGAAGTTCCGCTCTGAGACCCTCAGTTTGGCCAAATTTCAAAATTGTCCTATAGACCCTACCCACCGACGTCACAAAATCACGTGATCACTGTATTGTTCCGCCCCCTTGTCCGTCATTTTGTGTCTGTATTATCAATGGTCTCAATTGATCGAGCAATTTATAATGCATTTCATGGAAGACCCGGTGCTTTCGGTTGCCGTAAACTCACTTGATGCGTTGCTTAAAAGGCGTTATGTGGAAAAGCTTCAGTTTATCCATTCGCCAGATCCATATTTGATGCCTAAATCGATGTTTTTCGACCCGCTGTCTCCGCCGTATTTGCCTGACATCTGCTAGCTACCCTGATATGTACAACTATCTTGTCCACACAAAATCAGCCTATTCTCACGAAAGTTTGAAAAACTTTAAGAGCTTGGAGGCTTATAAATACTTCGTTGCTGGTTGGGTGAAACAGGTCCTCGTCCACGAAAATTCGGCAGGAATCTATCTTGTGCTTGGAAAGGTGAGTTACGAAATTTTCAATTCAAAATCTTATGTTATTGCTAACATCCACTGTCAAGTCTAATGTATTTTGATGTCATTTGTCAATGGAGCTAGGGCTTTTAATGTTTATATGGTTTAGCGATAGCACTCTCACTACATACATACGTGTATGTTGTCGGCGATTAGCCTAGCAATGATCTTAATTGTGGTTGTCAGCCCAAAATCCTCTAAATATATATTAAATGCATCTTACCAGATATAAAATGACTACTACATAATCTGTGGTAATCGTTTGGAGCCCAGTTTTCTCGTCGAATTGCAGCAGCCCATCTCGCTCTCTCCTCTCCGGGTCTCTCGGAATCCGGTAGAACTTCAAGTCTCTCCGTCTATCTTCTTTGTTATTGCAACCGACCGCCACACACGCCTTCACCATTTTGATTATTAATGTTAACGAGCAGAAAAACACGCCGTAAATAGGAGGAACGTACGTAGCCGTAACAGGTAAACACGATGTGTTGACGGACAATTGGGCGGCACCAGTCAGGAGGGCTGAGTTGTGACGTCACGTGGGTAGGGTCTATATGCATGTGTGATACATCATCGGAAAGCCTAAAATCTCAATTTTATAGTGTAAGAAAGTTTTTGAACAAGAGGGCGTTTTTAGAAAAAAAATGTTTAAACCCCTAAAGCCTAACTCGAGGTGAGAGCATGAGAGAGCATAATTAAAGACACCATGATTTTAACGAGATATTATCGCTTACTTACCTTGTTTCAATCCAAAAACTTCATGTAGCATGTCTTACCGAGTGTCAAGGCACAGCTGTGAATGGCCACAGTCGGACTTTTTGGGGATTCCAATGCAGAAATCGCAGACATCAAGGGGTGGTTGAGATTTTTTTCCTCAAATATTTAACCTTTTAAAAGGGTTTCTTTGTTTGGATTGATTATCTATCATCTAAAATATTGGGGAAAATGCGACACTAACAAAAAAAAAACAAAAAAAAAAGTACAATCAAGCGATAGTTATGAGGTAGATTTCCGTGACCTATTTACGGACACAATTTTTTTCATTGTGGCGTAAATTGTTCAAAATATACAAGTGAATAATTTCATTAAAAAAAATTTTTAAACTAAATATTAGACTTCAATTAATGATTCTGAGCTAAAAATAATAGACATTTTAAATTATAAATATAATTACTTCTTTTTATGGCTGGGTTGAAACAAAAGCGGTTGCGCGGCGTCTGTAAACGGGGGTCTCCGGGGTAAAATGGCCAAATTAAAAATAGTTCGGGGGCTTAATGCACCATGAATTTGCTATGGCAGCATATAGACATGTTGTTCTATCAAACACAACGGTTCTTTCGGCTTAAAATCCAGCAGTTTATTTTAAAGAGGAAACTGCTTTTTCAGCCTTGTCTGTGCTTTCTGCCATACATACCGGTATGTATATGTATATATATAATTTAAAAAATCAATAAAATGCTAATCAAGCTAATTAAATCAAAATACAGTAAAAAAACTGGGTAACACTTTATAATAACTATCCATTTTACTAGTTAATAGATCATTAGTAAACTGTTGATAAATGATTTATTGTTGATTTGTGAAGTATTTGTTAACAGTTTGTTAAGCATTTACAAGGTGTTCCAATATGGTTGACCCCATTCTAAATGCCCATGCTAGTTGATGGATCTTAATAAAACTACATATACTTTATGTTGAAGGTCATAAGTTTTATTGGTTAAATATACAAAGAAAATTACAAATATTTGTTGGTTCTATGGCAGATTTTCATAAATGTGCAACATGAGCGCTGCCTGCAAAATGCCTTATCAAAATGCCTTTTCTTTTGAAGTGAATGCCATTTCTTAACCTGAAAAGATAGAAATGCCAAACTTGAAACGTTTCTACACAAACTGTGTTTCAGGTTAAGAACACCCTGTAAATGCTCAACAAACTGTTAACAAATACTTCACAAATCAACAATAAATCATTTATCAACAGTTTACTAATGATCTATTAACTAGTAAAACGGATAGTTATTATAAAGTGTTACCAAAAACTGAAATGCACACTGATTATGGATCCCAATAACCAGTGTTGTCACGGATTACGTTAAAAAGTAATTTAATTACTGATTACACCTAAAAAAAATATTCTAGTTACTTTACTGATTACTTTATTATCAAAGTAACTAAGTTACTTTAACAGTAACTTATCAGTTACTTTTTACCATTTTTTTTTTTCCTTTTGCTGCCTCAACATAAAAATAACTGGAAAATGTCATTGCGTGTAATTGAGTTTTTCACATAAGGCTTAATCTTTGAGTGAGCGGGGGTTTAATTAGTCGACCAGTCATTGACTCGCCCTAGCTTAGCCATTCCAGAGCCCTAAAACTAACAAATAACTGACAAATTGCACAAAATTTGTTTAAATCAACGCCAACGACTAATTAAACCCCTGCTAACTCCAAGATTAAGCCTAATGTAAAAAATTCTGAACTTCCCCTTTGAAATAAAGACCTAGCCGTTAAAATGTTGTCTCCAAAAGTTGTAAAGCAATAAAACAAACAATAAAAATTAATGAAATGAACAAAAAGCCTACAACCTAAAGTTTTCATAATGGGTCAAAATCATTTTTCGAACAGATCATGAGACTAGCACCTCGGAGACTATTCTTTGCTTTGCTAAGCCAAAACTACACCAGAGGAGGCAAGATGGATATTTAGAATTTCTTTAAACCTAAGCTTTCAAACGTTGCCAACAACAACTTGAACAGTTGATTGAACTCGAACAGAGTCAAGATGTGTATATACATATATATACAGAATTGGCCAAAAGTTTGGAGACACCTCAAAGGTGGATACTTTGAAGAATGTAGAACAAAAAACCTGTTTTCAGTTATTTCACTTTTTTTTTGCCATTCCACATGTTCGTTCATAGTTTTGATGTCTTCAGTGAGAATATACAATAGTAGTGAAAATATATAAAACGCAAAAATCATGAAGTGTGTCCAAACTTTTGACTTTTGTTTCAGTCTTCAACATGCTTTTCCCCCAGTCCCACAAATGTAAAACTTTGCCTATGATTACAAACGCTAAGTATAAAATGTACATAATTACACATATTATAAAGGCTGGTAACAAACTGTAGAAGTGCTGGCTGTCTCATTACCTGTCAGCTTTGATTCAAGTTTTTTCGCGTTGTGCTGTAATTCCAAGTGCTTCCTTGTTGAATTGGATGTCGAGTTTTTAGCGGTCGACAGTCTTTCTGAGCCTGCGCAGAGTTTGCAACGCACGGAGATATTTTTTTGTCATCTTTACTGGACGGATACGTGAAGTAATGGCTGTATCTCCAGTGAGCAAATGCAGCCGTTTGTTGTATCTCTCCAGCTCCTTTACTGTTAGCATCTTGATAGGTAGCCACTAGCCAGGCTATGTTGTTGACCGCCGTGGCAGACGGCGCGCGCACAGGCAGGATGGTAATACATGTGACCCGTTTTTTTTCCCCCCGATGAGAAAACGTAAGATGTGATGTCACTCCCAAACTCAAGCGCAGTATTTTCTTTTCAAATGCACTTCGTACATGCCTACAATATTCTTCATTCTACATACAGTATGAGGCAACAACAAAATAGTAACGCACAGGCACCGAGGAAACTAACTTTAATCAGATTACTGGCTTGGAAAAATGAACGCGTTAGATTGCTCGTTACTGATAGAACGTAATCAGATTACAGTAGACTACAGTTTTTATTGCTGCCATTGACAATAGATGTCCAATTCATTTAAACTGGGACGACAAGCTGTGAATGCTGTGAATGCTCATCTTTCAATGCCTTTTACAGCACTAATCGTCCAATCCATTTTAACTGGGAGGCTCTGTCAAATGAATTAGATGTCGAGAGCCGTCCATTGCAACCAGGGAGGTAAATGAGTGCCCTATATTAAAATAAAATAAAATTGAAGCCTCAATAACATCCTACACCTCAAAGGTACAACACAACAAAATAATGAGATTGGAAAATATGCTGTTAGATTTGAGTATTTTGATTAACAAACATGTTCATGGAACAAATTAAACTCAAGGCGCCGCTGAACATGAACTTAATATGATTTTGAAATGAAGTAACTGCATTTTATAATGAAAGCATAATTGCCAGCGATTTTTCCGACCCTAAATCTACAGTTCATGGACCCCCAGGGTTCCAAGGACCCTAGTTTGAGAACATGGCTGTACAGTTAATAAAGATTTTATGACTGCGGGCCACATTATTTATTATTTGGGTCAACCAATGTCGCCACACATATTGTGTTGGACTTAAGAGGTGCTCTCTGTCAGGGGGCTTGGTACATTACATTTAATTGAAGTATAAAATCTAAGTAGAGAAAGTAGGGATAAGATCTTACCCCGCTGGCTGTAAGTTAAATTTAGCAGCACGATGGTATTATCAGGGGAGGAAGAAATGATATTATACGGTTTAATTTTCCATCAACAAGGAGCACTAAGAGCCTAACAGTCCTTCCTCTTAATGCTCGTCGCAAATAAGAACTCAGTGCCCGAACGGCCTCTCTCGCAGCACTTGTTTGAGCTCCATCAATTTAGCAAAGACGCCTCATACCTACCTGCCCGCCACCGCATCCCTCTGTGTTCATTTACTCTCCTTCTTCACCCTCTCAAAGCGCTCTCTCATCGTTATTCCATCGTCTGTGTTTAGGGTTGATTCATAGATTCATAAACAAGGGCACAGTTGTGAGTGGTAAGGAATAACGTTACGCCGAGATCACGAGTTCGGAAGTACGGCGCTTTTCTTCCATTAAGACTGTGAACGCGTGCTACTACAGAGCATTAGCGAGGAGACACATAAACACATAAAAACAGACAAGTGAAGGGCTTTTTTTTGTTTTGTTTGAAGAGAATAAAAGAAAACAAGTCAGGCAAGCTGCACAAGCTTCCTGATGTCTGATCATTAAATATTTACACATAATTCTTCCTCCGCTGGTACTTGAGCAAACCATCAATTCACTCTGTTTCATCTGGAACAGATTTACATTCAGATCCCAGTCAATAATGCAGCATATGCCGCAAATCTCATCCGTGGAAAATCTGCAATTGAAGTTTTGCCTTTGTGAGAAATAAAAGAGCAGATTACTGGTTGGTGTGCATAAATAGGGCAGCACTATTAACGCTTCTTTCGTTGTGCTTTGCATTGTAATACGGTGCGATTGTTGTTTGTTTAGGATCCAAAGCAGCTATGCGGCTCTGCAAAGGATCAACCAGGATTTGGAGGACAAGATGCACAGGACGGTAAGAGACTGCCGTAATTTGTGTTCGTAAAATCACTCCCTGTTGAAGAACATTTTCATCATAATCTTCTCAAAATTGCTTACTTACTGTAATTTCCCGAATATAAGGCGCACCCGTGTATAACGCGCATCCCAACTATACCTGTAAAATCTAGGGAAAATTCTTGTACCCGTGTATAAAGCGCACCCTAATTTTAGCACCAATAAATATGAGTCTCGTATCTCGAACTTTTATAAAGTACGCGGTTGCAGCATTTTTTAATCCTTTTGTCAAATATATTTTTTTTTAAATAGAATATTAATTTTCGGTGGTAAAACTGTTCACAGTATAGGATAATTTTCACAAAGTAAGGAGTTGTAGCAAGTTTTAACTAGGGTCGGGAATCTCTGGCATGAAGTCGATTCGATATGTATCTAGATACACAGGTTACGATTCGATTGAAAAACGATACATTTTAAAGGCCGCGCGATTCGATACGATTCGATACAGTGTAGGGCTGCAGCTATCGAATATTTTAGTAATCGAGTAATCGACTGAAAATTCTATCGATTAATCGAGTAATCGGATAAAACAAATATATTTTTAGGTGAAGAGCAATTATAAATATACATGAGAAAACAAGACATTTCATCTAATCTTGAACCATTTTCAGTCAATCAATGTCTTTATTTTCGATGTATATTGTTGAAAACAGCCAACAATTGCATCTCAGATGTTAACTAGAATAAAATAAAAGACTAATTCACTGCTTTCACTCAAAAAAACCTTTAGATCTTATTAAAAAATATATATATATACCTAAAAATGCCGTTACGCTTGATAATACACATCACTTAAAAGTTAGGATTTTTTTCCCCACGTGTTTCAATTGAATTTCTATTTGTGTCAAGCCATTTTTAAGTTCTAGTTAAGTTTTAAGTTAGTCTAAACTGTAAGTCCTGATAGGATTTTGAGTTTTTGCAGTGTTCAAAATAAATGTATGATACAGGCTGTATTGGAGCACATTAGGGATCAGTGCGACTTGGTGTTTTATCCAGCAATGACTACTGAGCTAAAATTGATATTTAGCATTATTGAGTTTTTATTTTACACCCTCATCACTCCACAACGCTATGTTATGTTAAAGCCTGTATGTAAGACACGTTAGCCACGCATGGACAGTGGTCATAATTAGTAGAAACCTAGCCCTCCGCAGGGCTAACGTTGCGTGAGCTAGTGACAGTAAGGTTAATCTTATTTATTAGCGCTTAGCGCTCTTTATTAGCACTTAGCGCTCTACTGCTTTAAGATGGCGGCTGTTTACTAACGCTGCCCAGACGCGGCCGAGTCTGTCATTGTGCATCTAGTTCAATATACATGTGATCTCTATGAGACTCATCAGACGCTACCTGCAATCAACGTAGCATCGTGCGGGCTAGTATTTAGCAACGTCGGCGTCGTTTGTAGCGGGTGTCGGCTGGTGTGTTTTTTTTTTTTTGCTTCTTCCTCTATGCACGTGACATCAGCGCGTTGTGCCGCATTAAAAGTAGTCCGAGCAAAACGTGATGCGTAGAGCTGTCAAAATAAACGATTACTCGAGGTGAATAAAATTACTCGGATCAGTTTTTAAACTCGAGTTACTCGAGTTGCTCGAGTATTCGTTTCAGCTCTAATACAGTGTAAGAACGATACAGTTCGATAGAGTGAAAACGATACGATAGTAAATATTTGTTGTGTGTGTTTGTACAGTATTTTAAACATATAAAAAGACCACATTTCTAATATAGCAAAATTAAACAACAAAATTTCATACCAATGTTATGTTTTATTTTTTTATGAAAAAAAAAAAAAAAAAGGCTTACTATATGACTGTGATTTTGTTGGATGGGATTGATAATAAAATAAAACTCCAGTGACAGACAACAATAAAGTGCAGTAATTCAATTACTGTATTTCCTGGGGTTTTTAACACAAGAGGTAAGTAATTTAAGTGCAAACTTTCAACGTAAACATCTTACAAATGAAAAATATTATATGCAGCAGCTCTAGAAAAAAAAGAATTAAACCTGCTAGTGTTATCATAAATAAATAATAAGTTATGCTTTACGACTGGTATAATAGGGGGAATAAAAACATGGCATTTTAGACAGACAGGTCAATAATCATTACTTTAACCTAATACACAGCAAAGTCATTCACTTATGCCTGTGCTTCCTCATTTTTTATTTCTCATCACTTGTCCATATCTTTTTTGAAGGGCAGATTTTTCCTTGAGGAAGATCAACTAACCCACATGTTCATGTTTAAGTAGACTGCGTTTCGTGGAAAAAAAAAATCTCCGGAGGGTCATGCTGCCCTTTACACTAGGGTGACCAAACGTCCTCTTTTGCCCGGACATGTCCACCTTTCACGTCGTGTCCTCTTCATCCGGCCGGGTTTTATAAATTCATGAAATGTCCGGTTTTTATGATCTTCCACGGCAGGGGTCCCCAACCTTTTTTGTACCACGGACCGGTGTTATTTGGGTCTTTTTTTCACGGACCGGTGTTTTGACAAATTTTGCAACCCATTAAAAATTGCAACAATGCGGTTCTGCACGTGCGCGTAATGTTAAACATAGCCGCAAAATGCGCAAATGCAGCGATTCCAAAGTAAACACTACAAACTTTCTTGAAAGAAAGGAATATTAACTTACGTTTGATCATGGAAGGACTTGTAGAAAAGTTCTCCTCAGATTCATCCTGCCATGTAAGCTTCACACAACAGATGCACACCGCGCTCCCCATTAACGACTTCGCCTTGTCGTTAAACATTAATTAAGAAGCCCGCTTCACAAAGATACGATGTTGGAAAATGTAGCAAGGTTTTCAACGCTCTTGTCGCGATGTCAGGATATTCCAGAATGACTTTAATCCAGAACCTCGGTAGAGTTGTTGTCTCAAATGTACGTTTAATAAGGTCGCCGTCATTTGCAATCTCTCTGTTTATTCACAAACGAGTCACAAATCCACTCCTTCGTAGTTCGTGGGTCTTCGAGGTTATAGGCTCATCAGGTGCCCTTTTCGCCGTAAAAATATCCTTTTCGCCATAAAAATATTTCCAAAGACGTCTGTTTTCTTGTTATCTTCGCTCGTGTGGGGGCTAATTATTTCCGGGAACAAATGTGCTGCGACGCGGCCTAGTAATACGCTATTATCGAGGACAAGCGCACATAGATAAATTATATACACAAACAAGATGTACTGCTAGCAGTCCAATCAATGGACTTCTATGACAACATTGTAATCTATCCCGTAGTATTATATCTAGAGTAGACAGAGATATTGGTGTGTTAAGCAGGGGCACAGGGTTAATTCGGCCAGAATGCGGTTGTTATTAATTTTTTTTTTTTTTTGCGGCCCGGTCGCAAATGCGCCACGAACCGGTACCGGTCCGCGGCCCGGCAGATGGGGACCCCTGTTCCACGGGACCAGTTTGAAGAGAATCCCTCCGGCCGCTGGGGGGCAGCGCTTGCCTGCGTCGTCGTGGCTCCTACTAGTAGGGGCGGGAGAAGGAGTACAGTTTACCCCTTGTATTATGGGGCATTACCGCCATCTACTGGGTTGACGGTTTGGCAAGAAAACAGGCAGTTACAGACTACAATAAGGAGTAGTTGTAAGAGACGTTTATAGTGCTCCGTACACCTTTCTGTAAGTTTATCTTCTGTTAATGTCGCTTATGTGTCTTCTGTTATATACTATACAATATATGGGTACAAAGAGATGCAGTATGTTGTATTACTCTTGTATTAATTGTTCTGCATTCGTGTATTTGGTTGAATGTTAGTATTATATTCTAAGTGGGAGCGCCCGCACAGTTGTTAAGTTTTTTACGATAAATACGTATATAATATAGGGCTGTCAAACGATTAAAATTTTTAATCGAGTTAATTACAGCTTAAAAATTAATTAATCGTAATTAATCGCAATTAATCGCAATTCAAATCATCTATAAAATATGCCATATTTTTCTGTAAATTATTGTTGGAATGGAAAGATACAACACAAGATGGATATATACATTCAACATACGGTACATAAGGACTGTATTTGTTTATTATAACAATAAATCAACAAGATGGCATTAACATTATTAACATTCTGTTAAAGTGATCCATGGATAGAAAGACTTGTAGTTCTTAAAAGATGAATATTAGTACAAGTTATAGAAATGTTATATTAAAACACCTCTTAATGTTTTTGTTTTAATAAAATTTGTAAAATTTTCAATCAAGAAATAAACTAGTAGCCCTATTCTGTCCTCAATGTGTGTGAGTACACAAATTGACAGATAGCGAACATAAGTTCCAAAAAGAAATCAGACGGTGTGGCAAAGTTGCATGGGTTTACTGAAGTCATCTCTTTTTGACAGGAGCACGTTTCTTGTATTTTTGTAAAACTGAAAATAACAAGGCAATGTGTCAATAACTTGCATAAATCACAAAATAACATAAAATGTACACACACGTGTCCATTTGAGCAGTAGCACTAGCCAATTAGCTCACAAGCATCTAACAATGTAACTGCATTTCACCATATATGTGAACAAATTCAACTACACATCATCCATAACTATCTAATGCTCATGAATATAAACAAAGGAGGAATATAACTCACAAGCGGTGCATTAGACACAAACAGTGTGATGGGGCTATGAGAACTGCCACTGAATACTGGATGCGGACGTTAGTTGGTCTGAATAGCACTGTCTATTAGTGTGAGTTTGCGTCGACATATAATCACGTCAGAAAAGCGTGCCGAAACCCAAATAATCAGCTGCACTGAATCGCCAGTAGAGGGCGACATTACGTCACATAACATATGCAAGTCACACCCAAGCGCCAGCAGAGGGCGGAAAAACTCCATAAAACACAATTAACAAGTTGGCCCTTAACTGTACTGACATTTAAATCTGTCTGAGCGGGCCTAGTGCGTTAATTGCGTCAAATATTTTAACATGATTAATTAAAAAAATTAATTAACGCCCGTTAACGCGATAATTTTGCCCTAATATAATGACAACGGTTGACTTCTGTCGGAGTTTTGTACTAGCGTGATATGTAAAATCCCGTTTGGTGTCGCATCGTTGTGCTACAGATGATTGTGAACTTAAATAGCGAAGTTTGATTTTGCCTCGTCTCCCGGTACTCGCTAGTAGGGTAGCTATCAGTGAGCTAACTAAGCCGCACTACGCATTATGGGAAACGTAGTTTTGAACTGCTGTGTTTGGAAATATGCCGGTTGAATAGTTTGTCAGTTTATTTTAGTTATTGTTTGCGTGCAATCTAGAACATTGAATGAGAATAGAAATTAAGTGGGAATAACAATTTCTCAACGACAATTGTCGTGATAAAAATTTATAAAAATATTTATGTGGCACAAGCCTACTGTGGGGCTGTATTGACTGTACTATATTTCCACGGGTCTGCATGATATTTTTTTGTTGTGTTTTTTTTTTGTTTTTGTTTATGTTTTAGTAAAAATAAAGCCTCTTCAGCAAAAAAAAACTTATTTCCATATAGTATATAATATATACAATTTGGCTTTTTTGTTTTTTTTAATAAAACTGAATTTTTCTGTCCAGACGGAGGAGGCACACTTTAAATTTATTAAAGTGATACAGGCATCTTTGAGTGAACTTTGAGTAAAATTCAAGTATCTCGAGGCCGGGCAAAGTGTCCTCTTTTTTGGAAATCAAAATATGGTCACCCTACTTTACACCATTGTAGTGGATTATTTTTCAGGGTTAAAAACTCACGATCTCTGTACTGATCCATACTTCACACTAGCTCTGTCCCATGCGAACAGATCTGGCTGCCTTCGTCACTTCAAAGTCCGACTTTTGTTTTCTGGGGTGCGTTGAAAATCAATCGCTGCACGTCGCTGGCGTGGTGCGCAAACTGTCCATTGTTTTAGCATGTTGCTTCATTGCCACTACTAGTTTCGTTTTGGGCTGTGAAGAAAACGCTACGGAGCGTGCGTTACAGTGGTTTTGTTAGCTCTCGCGTTGTTATGACATGCCCGTGACGATCAGGTAATGACGGCGACTACTAGCGGTTCTGACTAAATGAATGGGAAGTTGAGGCAACCACGACGAAGTGCGCTGTGTGGTAAATGACACAAGCACAGTATGTGAGGTAAAAGCTAAATTATTATCATATTAAGCAATGCATTGAACTAAGCTTTAGAAGCCGATTCTTGTGCTCGCGATAGCCGAATTCTATCTCTACTATCGGTTCATTGAATATTTAATGGCTAATTATTGTCGAATGGTAACTTTACTATCGATACATCTGTATCTCTCACCTGTAAAACCGGATATCCGGTCATATCGGTTTATCGTTCTCAAGCTTGGAACTATTTTCTCCACTAGAGGGCAATCATGCTCTTTGGACAAATAATGCTTCATTTATTTTTTTGTTTTTTTTTTCTAACTCGCTGTAATTCAATGATTAGCAATAATACATTTTCAATCAATATAGAAGTAAATTTGCTAACATTTATATTTAAGCGCAATTAGGTATTTTTAAAGCATTTTAGTACAGTTTAAATCACATTACACAAGAACACACAGCCTAAAATGTTTCATGTTTTTCATTCCTGTACACTAGACAAATGGGTAAAACTATTAAAAGAGAAAAACTACATTATTAGCATTGTATGTGTAATGACGATGCAGGCGAAGTTTGATGACATCCCATAAACCTTAACAATCAGATAATTTTAGCTCTACGACATCATCAAACATCTTTGGAGTAACGAGCGTATTCTTCATGCAGTTTTCCTAAGCGCAGATGACACGATTACCAAAAATGTTGTTTGTATTTCATATTCAACAAGAAGTGTATAATCCTTATTGCTTGTGTAGTAATCAGAGTTCTCACAAAGACTCTCATAAAAGTTGCATGAAGGTCAGGCGGATTTGTGAACTCAAGTATGTGTGTGTGCGCGTTCCCACGTCAACAAAATACAACTAACTATCTTGACCTCCAACAGTGCACTTATTTCCGCTGCATTTATGAGAAAGACATCAACTCGGCTTTTGTGGGATCTACTGTATTGTCTTCCCCAGTTGTTTAACACAGCTTGTTAAAGCCAACAGAATGAACGAAGCACTGCCATTTTGCAAAACAAGGAGCACCTTTTGGGATGCTGGAGGCCTCACCTTTCCACACATCTTGCTGTGAGCCAAAAAAGTTCAATTTGAACAAATCTTTCCCCCTACTGAAACCATAGCCTGCACATTCCTCTCAATGCAGTGACACGATTAACGATAGACGGCACAACGTTATAAAACTATTACAGCTAACTGCTGCTCTGCTCACTTCTGCCACAGACATCCAATCACATCAAGAGGAGAGTTTTAACCCCCTCCATAGAGCTTAAGAAGCTATCAGTGCAAATGATGAGCTGGAGCCCCAACAAGCGAGGTCCATCCGTGTGACTTTAGCATCTCGATTAAAGTGGATCGTAATCTCATCACCAGTTTGATCCGCGGGGGGTTCGACGTTCCCGCCACACACACCCTGATAGGAAGGGACTGTGGGAAATGATTAGCCGGTCGAGGGAGTATTGACCCACGACAAGCTAAACTGGCTAACGGGGGTCAGCTGATTTGTCGTCGCTTTCATGTCTAAATTCGATAGAGTCCGTCGTGTTAAAGACTTGTTCAAAGAAGCGACGTGGATCAATTGGATTTGCCAGGTTGTCATAGCAACACATCTTTAGTTAGTAGAGGTGGGAATCTTTGGGCACCTAACGATTCGATTACGATTACGATTCAGAGGCAACGATTCGATTATAAATCGATGATTGATGACACCCACAAACCCCCCAAGTTATTAGCTGCTTTCAATGTTTCGTGCATTAGTTACAAAAATTGTACAAAAAGCCTCTCAGGCTTAAATAAACGACTATTTTAGTATCAAGTTAAGAGCTCAAAACAGTAAATAAAATATTCAAGTCCCCATTCTGTATCAGCAGCTTTGAACTACATTTAATTAATATAATGTTGTGAATCAACCGTTAAAGTTGTTAAAATTGCTCCCATTATTCCATAATTTCCGCTCTGTCTACTTCAGACGTGTGAAAGTTTTAAAACTGTTTTAGAGATAGTTTCAAGTTAAGATTTTGCCGATTTAGGAGTATTTTAGATAAAAATTTTATTAAATTCGCTACAACAGAGCCTTCTAGAGAAGTCTTCTGCTTTAAGATGGCGGCTGTTTACCAACGCCGGCAAGTTTGTCATTTCGCATCCAGTTTTCAATACATGTGCTTCTAACGCCATTGAGTCTGTCATTTTGTATCTAGTTCTGTATACATGATATCTATTACCTACCGTAACATGATCATGGTACCCGCGGGTTATTAAAAGTATTTTAAAAAAGCATTGAATTTAGTTTTCCATTATTAAAGGTATTAAAAGTAATAAATTAGCTGTTGTAAGTCTGGAATTTTTCCACCGTGGTTTTCATTTTCAAAAACATCTCAGTGCAACCTAAATTATATCCGTGACAGTTTTTTTTGTTTTTTTTAATCCATAACGAAGATGACGCATAGAATTTTTACGATGCACTGCACTATAAACCGAAATGCAACTCGTGCGTGCCAAACCACCACAACCGGCAAAACGGAGAATCCACCCACCTCTGCATCAGGAATGCATCCGTTTGTCGGTGGAACGAAAACCCTGCAGGCAGAAGTATTGTGGATTCTGAACACCAAAACAGACCATCATTCATATACTTCAAATGAGTCCATTGGTGATCTGTTTCGGATATTACGTCATTTTTGGTCGGCATCGGCTGTCACAATGTTGGTCATATTGCATTTTGTTCCAGAGAGAGCGTTCCCGATGTCGTAACTGTCTTTTGTAGAGCTGAAACGAGTACTCGAGCAACTCGAGTAACTGGAGTTTAAAAACTGATCAGAGTAATTTTATTCACCTCGAGTAATCGTTTATTTTGACAGCTCTAAGCATCACATTATGCTCGGACTACTTTTAATGCGGGACAACGCGCTGTCACGTGCAGAGAGGAAGAAGGAAAAAAAAAAACTTACTGCAGCCGACAGCTGCCACAAACGACGCCGACGTTGCTAAATACTAGCCCGCATGATGCTACGTTGGTACAGGTAGCGTCTGATAAGTCTCATAGAGATCACATGTATGTTGAACTAGATGCGAAATGACGGACTCGGCCGCGTCTGGGCAGCGCTAGTAAACAGCCGCCATCTTAAAGCAGTAGAGTGCTAAGCGCTAAGAAATAAGATTAACGTAACTGTCGCCACTAGTTCACGTAACGTTAGCCCTTCGGAGGGCTAGGTTTCAATTAATTATGACCACTGTCGATGCGTGGCTAACGTGTCTTACATACAGGCTTTAACATAACATAGCATTGTGGAGTGATGAGGGTGTAAAATAAAAACTTAATCATGCTAACTATCAATGTTAGCTCAGTAGTCATTCCTGGATAAAACACCAAGTAGCACTGGTCCCTAATGTGCTCCAATACAGCCTGTATCATACATTTATTTTGAACGCTGCAAAAACTCAAAATCCTATCAGGACTTACAGTTTAGACTAACTTAAAACTTAACTAGAACTTAAAAATGACTTGACACAAAGAGAAATCCAATTGAAACACGTGGGAAAAAATCCTAACTTTTAAGTGACGTGTGTAACGGCATTTTTAGGTAAGATATATATATATATATTTTTTTTTTAATAAGATCTAAAAGTTTTTTGAGCGAAAGCAGTGAATTAGTCTTTTTTTTAAAATTCTAGTTACATCTGAGATGCAATTGTTGGCTGTTTTCAACAATATACATCGAAAATAAAGACATTGATTGACTGAAAATGGTTCAAGATTAGATGAAATGTCTTGTTTTCTCATGTATATTTATAATTGCTCTTCACCTAAAAATATATTTGTTTTATCCGATTACTCGATTAATCGATAGAATTTTCAGTCGATTACTCGATTACTAAAATATTCGATAGCTGCAGCTCTAGTCTTTTGTAACGAATTTTCAGTTGGCAGAAAAAAAAACGCACATTTTCTTAATGTTCAAATAGTCTACATATTTTTATGATCATTATAAATGCATCTACACAATGAAATAACGCTGGAAAAGTTTGTTAAACATAATGTTGGTCAAATCGTGTTTTTTTCCGGAGGGAGCATTCCCGACTTCGCGACTGCAGCCAATTTAAGCTCATCAAGACTTTAAGATAGAGGTACATTCAGGCCTAAGAAATCCAGCCCGACCCGAACTGGTCCGCGGGTATTAAATCCCGACCCGCGTTTTGTGTGATACCATTTGTGACGATGTCTGCATAAAAGCCTGTCTTTTGTAACAAATTCTTAGTTGGCAGAAAAAAAAAAAAAACGCACATTTTCTTAATGTTTAAATAGACTACATATTTTTATGATCATTATAAATTTGTTTACACAACGAAATAACGCTGGAAAAGTTTGTTAAATATAAATAAACAGATGCGGATTTGCGGGCTCGCAGAGGGGAAGATTAAAAAGGGCGTATAGGCACGCTCTGGCTCTGCAATGACCATACAGCGCCTTCTTTTTTTATCCAAATTATTTATTTTGTAACAAGTATTCCTTAGTTTATCATTCATACATCGTTAATATATAGTTATTTCAAAATGTTAGCGAGAATGAACCCTGGCCCGGCCCGACGTAATAATTAACATTTTAATTTTGGTCATGTTTTCAGTTTAATTTAGCTGTTTCCAGCTTGCTATGTTTATAATTGCGATGTTTGTTTACCGCTTTTCCTCTTACTGCGAAGAGGGAGGAAGTTACATCGGCCGCCGCTATGATATTTAAGTCATCAGCCAACTGCTGTGACCCGGGAATTTAAAGCCTTCTTTCATGCACATTGCTTCCCATGTCAGTCGACACGGGAAATTGTTTTCACACACAACTGCTGCACGGTTAAGTCCCACGATATTCCCGTTGTTTTGGAGTATGTGATAGGGGCTCAAGTTACATCCAGATACTTTAGGTTGCAGTTTATGGGTCATGCGAAAGCAGTGGACCTGCTTAAACATTTCGGTTTGCCTTTCGAATGAATGTGAATTTCGTCGTTTTAACTCAAGAGTTAGCCATGTTCACTGGGGTCTTGGCAGGTGCACTAGCGGCTAGCCTGTTACAGAAGATGGCTGGTCTGAGTCTTGTCTTCCTCCTCTTTTTGTCCATAATTATTGTGTGCGTGTGTGTGTTTAAAAAAATTCTGACAGACTTTATGTTACTTTAAATGTGTTTTAATTGTATATTCAATATAAGTGCATTCTTTTGTCAAACACACTTAGTAATTGAGGTTCAGTGCTTTATTTATTTCATACGATTCAATATGATCTAAATAATGGGTGCGAGAAAAGTATTAATTTTCAGTTGAAATGGCATTAAAAAAGGTCTTAAAAGTCTTGAATTTAGATGTATCAATCCTGGGGGGACCCTGACGATACGGACGTAGTTTGTAGCGGCTGTCGGCAGCAGTCGGGTATTATTGTTTTTTTATCTAGCGGCATGAGTTGAGCCAGAGCCGTGAGTTGAGCATTGCCATTAGCCGGGTAATGACAAGCATGATGTTTACTCTCGGGACGCAATGCGGTCCGTTCCTCATTGCGTCCCAAAGGTAGCGCTGACTGTGTTTAGTTCCGCTTTACTTGACATATTTCAATAATCTGAATTTGGATGTTTGTGAATCGTTCTCGAATCTTGCACGGCCGAATCGCGAATAATCTAAGAATCGGAAATTTTGCACACCTCTATTAGGCTACGTTCATACTACAGGTCTTAATGCACAAATCCGATTTTTTGTCATATCCGTTTTTTTTGGCGTGCCCGTTCAGACTGCCTTTGTCCATTGAGACCGTTCAAGTATTACGCATGCGCACTAATTCGCAGTCCGACACGCGCTGAGCAAGAAGACCCGCATGCGCAGAAGCATCAAAACAATTGACACACGTCATCCGTCATTCCAGGGATATCATATTTTGCTTTTCAAAAGGAGGACAAAAATAACATACATAAATAATCCCCGTTTAGGCTTATATTCAAAGTTTTTATGGATCGATAGCATGCACGCACTGTCCGTGCATGTCACACACACATACGGGCGGCCGTGTAGGCAATGTTGAAATATTGCTCACTTGGAAAGGAGAGAAAACTGAGCATTCTCAGGCTTATCCTCAACCCATTTTCATTTTTTTATGACTGTTGTCAAGCCCAGCCCTTCCCCAAAAGCCGTGTTCACTGCAAGCTAGGCGCTAATAACGCACAGCTGCACCGGTACGGTAATGTCTCTCTTGCTATTTGATGACGTAATTGCTGCATGAAATCCGATTTGGGAGAGTGGACAGTACAGACCGCCGCGACAGTCTGGAAAAATGTGGCCCAGATCGGATTTGAACCACATACGAAAGTGACCCAGATCGGATTTGAAATGGTCCAGTTCTATGCGACTTGTCACGTTCAGACTGTCAAGTTAATGCCTCACTCGAGTCGGAAAAACACGAAAAAATCCGATTCGTGCATTAAGACCTGTAGTATGAACGTAGCCTTAGTTAGTACTTCCTTTGTGACTCGTGCTGCATGATATGAAACAATCTATCATGATATGGCCCATTTTATACCAATATGCCATAGGTGTAATTTATAGGGGGGTTGCAAACCACTCAATTATCCAGCCCCGCCCAATATCATAATTATTTTAAATGATTATGAGGTATTATAAACATGACAATGTGGTCGATTTTTGCAATAGTAGTCAAGAATAGTGGCATTATTCTCACCCTTCTGATGCAGGGTATGTCCTCAGACCTGCTTCAGGTGGAAATCTCAACCTCCCCAATGTTTGACTCAATGTTTGACACCCTTGCAATATGCCACGATTTTTTTTCATAATTATGTGTTTCTCATTGTTAGTAGCTAATTATTTCACAATGTATTAGTAGTAGCTATGGATGTTCATCGTACACTCATAATGTTGACATTTTCATTTCCCTTGTTTTTTGGACTTTAAGTCGCACCTGAGACCTGCAGGTCTACAATTTTGTCTCTGGTGTCCTTCGACAGCTCTTTGGTCTTGGCCATAGTGGAGTTTGGAGTGTGACTGACTGAGATTGTGGACAGGTGTCTTTTATACCGATAATGAGTTAAAACTAGGGTTGTTCCGATCATGTTTTTTTTGCTCCCGATCCGATCCCGATCGTTTTAGTTTGAGTATCTGCCGATCCCGATATTTCCCGATCCGATTGCTTTTTTTGGCTCACGATTCAATTCCAATCATTCCCGATAATTTTTCCCGATCATATACATTTTGGCAATGCATTAAGAAAAAAATGAATAAAACTCGGACGAATATATACATTCAACATACAGTACATAAGTACTTCATTTGTTTATTATGACAATAAATCCTCAAGATGGCATTTACATTATTAACATTCTTTCTGTGAGAGGGATCCACGGATAGAAAGACTTGGGACTTTGTGTATTGTGACTAAATACTGCCATCTAGTGTATTTGTTGAGCTTTCAGTTCAGATACTGCAGCATGCCCCAAGGCATGATGGGAAAGTGGAACCATGATGGGAAGTAAAACCATGACTGTGAGTCATGCTAACAATGGATATACCATCTCTGCTTTGAGAAATAAGTTGTGGTGCAAAGACAATGAATAAATGCAATAATACTTCCCATGCTACCTCTCATCATGGGGAGGAAGTTTACAAGGTTTGACCAAATGAGGGACAGTTTCAAAAGCTGATAAACTTAATCTCGATTACTGTTGATTTGAGTCTCTCTTTGTAGGTAAAACAGTGTCATAACAGATTGACTGTGACAACAAGCGAAAAGGTTGTACAGCGTAAATAATAATAGCTTTAAATACAGTATTGTGACTCACTTATCGATCAAGCAATTTCCGCTGTCTTTAGGATAATAATGAAAACCCTACCTTAATCCTAAACTAAAGACTCTGGATGAGTATAACATATTATATCTGTAACGTTAAATACAATTAGAAAACAATTTAATTAAAAAATATATATATTTAAAAACGCATGGCCGATATTTTGTTGCCGATTCCGATACTTTGAAAATGACGTGATCGGACCCGATTGATCGGGAGGCCGATCGATCGGGACATCACTAGTTAAAACAGGTGCCATTAATACAGGTAACGAGTAGAGCCTCGTTAGACCTCTTTGACAGCCAGAAATCATGCTTGTTTGTAGGTGACCAAATACTTATTTTCCACTCTAATTTGGAAATAAATGCTTTAAAAATCAAACAATTTGATTTTCTGGGGTTTTTTCCACATTCTGTCACTCATGGTTGAGGTTTACCCATGTTGACAATTACAGGCCTCTCTAATCTTTTCAAGTAGGAGAACTTGCACAATTGGCGGTTGACTAAATACTTATTTGCCGCACTGTATAAAAAGCACAAAAAGATGTGAATAAGAGAATTTGTGACGAGGTGAATTCACAAATAGGTGAGGGATTTTGTGTGGCAAAAGCAATAATAATCCCCCACCCCCAAAACAGAAGAGAGAAACGCGTCCCAGTTGGACTGTGAACAAACTCCACTGTGGTTAGTGCTATTCTGAAGCAATCCTTTTTGTTGAATCAAGAATAATAACCTGTTCCCATCACGGCCCATTCATCTAGACTGCCACGCACACACACCACTGTATTCCAGACAGGTGAATAATTTTTTTCCCAGGACCTTTCTGAACCAGTGTTCCATTTTTGCCTTGCGGCGTCGCCGTTTCCTTTGATGTGACGCCTCGCCAAAGCATTGCAAAAACCGGAGATGCGTTCCGTTGCGGAAGGTGTCCTCTACAAAAGGCGAGGTGAAATCAGAGGCGTAATTAAGAGAGGACCGAAGAGAGCGGACAAGGTCGGCCAAGGAGTTGCAACACTTCTCGCCGTAAGGTGAACAAAACGCGCTTGTGATGACACTGCACGGATATAGATTGAGATGAAGATGGATTTTGATTGTAAATTAACAATCACGTGTTCAGCTGAAATGTTGTAGAAACACAAAAGAGCCTAAACTGTCAGCTCAAATTGTTCATTCATCTATCTGGAGACTCTGAATCAATGTCTGCGCTTGCAAATAACAATTGTAACCAGGTGTGAAACCCTGAAGTGACACATACTTAATTTAATCCTTTCATGCATGAATAATTATTTTTTTTCCAACACTTACTATGAGCTCATGAGCTACTATTTAAATCATTGGCTGAAAGATAAGCATTCACAGCCAAATTTAAATTAATTGGATTTCTATTGCCAATGGCATGCTATGAGTTAAATACAATGAACTTTAGACTAATGCTGCAACGATTAATCGATTAACTCAAGTAATTTGATTAGGAAAAAAAGCTTCAAATCAAATTTTGCTGCTCTGAGGATTTGTGTAATTAGAGTGGCGTTGTAATGGTTTGTTTTGAAAGTGTTTGCATTAAGGAATATGGATTTTTGGGTGGATACAATGCCCTCTAGTGGGAACAGTAAATATGACAAAACTCATCTAACATGGCTGGATCCAGCTGTTTAAGAGTATGCTTAAAAAAAAAAAAAGTTAGCATTTAAGCTAACGGAATTTTGTTATGCAAGTTGGCCATTTGTTGTTTTGTTGTACTTCAATCCTTATTTGTTATTTTTTCATGCCATTTGAGGCCAAGCTCTGGAGTTAAATACAATGAACTTTAGACTAGTGCTGCAACAATTAATCAATTAACTCGAGTAATTCGATTAGAAAAAAGCTTCAAATCAAACTTTGGTACTTCGAGGATTCTTTTAATTAGAGTGGCGTTGTAATGGCTTGTTTTGAAAGTGTTTGCATTAAGGGCTATGGATTTGTGTGGATACAGTGCCGTCTAGTGGCAACAGTGAATATGACATAACTCATCTAACATGGCTGGATCCAGCTGCTCCCTGTTTAGACCAACATAACGTAAGTTTTTGTTTAGGCTAATATGAATTTTAATGCATTTGTAAGTTAGTTAAGAGATATATTTAGAATTTTTTTTGTGGGAATCTGTGTTTGAATGACTTGTTAAGAGTATGGTAAAAAAGTATATATATATATAGCATTTAAGCTAACGGAATTTTGTCATGCAAGTTAGCCAGTTGTTGTTTTTCTGTACTTCGATCCTTATTTATTCATATTTTTATTGCCATTTCAGGCCACGCTCAGGGGTTAAATACAATGAACTCAATCAATTAACTTGAGTAATTCGATTAGAAAAAGCTTCAAATCAAATTCTGATGCTTTGAGGATTCTTTTAATTAGAGTGGCGTCTTAATGGTTTGTTTTGAGAGTGTTTGCATTAAGGGATATGGATTTGGGTGGATACAATGCCCTCTAGTGGGAACAGTGAATATGAAAAAACTCATCTAACATGGCTGGATCCAGCTGCTCCCTGTTCAGACCAACATAACGTAAGTTTTTGTTTGAGCTAATATGAATTTTAATGCATTGTAAGTTTTGAGATATATTTAGAATTTTTTGTGGGAATATGTGTTTGAACGACTTGTTAAGAGTATGGTTAAAAAAAAAAAAGAGCATTTAAGCTAACGGAATTTTGTTATGCAAGTTAGCCATTTGTTGTTTTGTTGTACTTGGATTCTTTTTTTTTTTTTTTTCATGCCATTTGAGGCCATGCTCAGGGGTTAAATACAATTAACTTTAGACTAGTGCTGCAACGATTAATCAATTAACTCGAGTAATCCGATTAGAAAAAAGCTTCAAATCAAATTTTGATGCTTTGAGGATTCTTTTAATTAGAGTGGGGTTGTAATGGTTTGTTTTGGAAGTGTTTGCATTAAGGGCTATGGATTTGGGTGGATACACTGTCCTCTAGTGGCAACAGTGAATATGACATAGCTCATCTAACATGGCTGGATCCAGCTGCTCCCTGTTAAGACCAACATAAATTAAGTTTTTGTTTAAGCTAATAAGAATTTTACTGCATTTATAAGTTAGTTTAGAGATATATTTAGAATTTTTTGTGGGAATATGTGTTTGAACGACTTGTTAAGAGTATGGTAAAAAAAAAAAAAAATTTGCATTTAAGCTAACGGAATTTTGTTATGCAAGTTAGCCAATTGCTATTTTGTTGTACTTCGATCATTATTTATAAATTTTTTAATGCCATTTGAGGCCAAGCTTGGGAGTTAAATACAATAAACTTTAGACTAATGCTGCAACGATTAATCAATTAACTCGAGTAATTTGATTAGAAAAAAAAGCTTCGAATCAAATTTTGCTGCTCCGACGATTTGTGTAATTAGACAGGCGTTGTAATGGTTTGTTTTGAAAGTGTTTGCATTTAGGGCTATGGATTTGGGTGGATACAATGCCCTCTAGTGGGAACAGTGAATATGATAAAACTCATCTTACATGGTTGGATCCAGCTGCTCCCTGTTCAGACCAACATAACGTAAGTTTTTGTTTGAGCTAATATGAATTTTAATGCATTTGTAAGTTTATAGATATATTTAGAATTTTTTGTAGGAATATGTGTTTGAAGGACTTGTTAAGAGTATGGTTTTTAAAAAAAAGTTAGCATTTAAGCTAACGGAATTTTGTTATGTAAGTTAGCCATTTGTTGTTTTGTTGTACTTCGATCCTTATTATTTTTTTCATGCCATTTGAGGCCACGCTCAGGAGTTAAATACAATGAACTTTAGACTAGTGCTGCAACGATGAATCAATTAACTCGAGTAATTTGATTACAAAAAAGCTTCAAATCAAATTTTGAAGCTTTGAGGATTCTTTTAATTAGAGTGGCGTTGTAATGGTTTGTTTTGAGAGTGTTTGCATTAAGGGCTATGGATTTGGGTGGATACACTGCCCTCTAGTGCCAACAGTGAATCTGACATAACTCATCTAACATGGATGGATCCAGCTGCTCCCTGTTAAAACCAACATAACGTAAGTTTTTGTTTGAGCTAATATGAATTTTAATGTATTTATTAGTTTAGAGATATACTTAGAATTTTTTTGTGGGACTATGTGTTTGAACAACTTGTTAAGAGTATGGTTGGGAAAAAAAAAAAAGCATTTAAGCTAAAGGAATTTTGTTATGCAAGTTAGCCATTTGTTGTTTTGTTGTACTTCGATCCTTATTTATTAATTTTTTAATGCCATTTGAGGCCAAGCTCTGGAGTTAAATACAATGAACTTTAGACTAGTGCTGCAATGATTAATCCATTAACTCGAGTAATTCGATTAGAAAAAAAAGCTTCAAATCAAATTTTGGTGCCTCGAGGATTCTTTTAATTAGATTGGTGTTGTAATGGTTTGTTTTGAAATTGTTTGCATTAAGGGATATAGATTTGGGTGGATACACTGCCCTCTAGTGGCAACAGGGAATATAACATCTAATTTGACATGGCTGGATCCAGCTGCTCCCTGTTAAGACCAACATGGTCTGGAGGGGTTAATCTAAAAATGTGTTTTTAAGTATAAAATAAGGAAGGTGTGGTGAAAGGAGTGTGAAAACGAGTGGTCGGATGGGTGGTCGAAGTAGACTACCCCGGGGCAGCTGTGGTGGCTACAGTAGTGGCTTACCACCATCGAGTGCAGAGTGAAAGAATAATGCAATGTAAAGCGTCTTTGAGTGTCCAAAAAAAGCGCTATGTAAATCCAAGGCATTATTATTAAATAATACAATAATGATTAATAATTCTAGAAAAACCAAAAAGGATCATTGCTGATATTCAAGTTATTTTTAATGACCAAAAATTGTCACTTGCTCAATAAAAGGGTTAAGCCATTTATTTACTTCCAATTAAAATTTTACAGTAAAACACATAAAATATAAACAATGTACAGTGGGGCAAATAAGTATTTAGTCAACAACCAATTGTGCAAGTTCTCCTACTTGAAAAGATTAAAGAGGCCTGTAATTGTCAACATGGGTTAACCTCAACCATGGGAGACATAATGTGGGGGGAAAAAAATAGAAAATCACATTGTTTGATTTATAAAGAATTTATTTTCCAAATTAGAGTGGAAAATAAGTATTTGGTCACCTACAAACAAGCAAGATTTCTGGCTGTCAAAGAAGTCTAACTTCTTCTAACGAGGTCTAATGAGGCTCCACTCGTTACCTGTATTAATGGCGCCTCTTTTAACTCATTATCAGTATAAAAGACACTTGTCCACAGTCAGTCACACTCCAAACTCCACTGTGGCCAAGACCAAAGAGCTGTCGAAGGACAAAATTGTAGACCTGCACCAGGCTGGGAAGACTGAATCTGCAAAAGGTAAAACGCTTGGTGTAAAGAAATTAAATGTGGGAGCAATTATTAGAAAATGGAAGACATACAAGACCACTGATAATCTCCCTCGATCTGGGGCTCCATGCAAGATCTCACCCCGTGGCGTCAAAATGATAACAAGAACGGTGAGCAAAAATCCCAGAACCGCACGGGGGGACCTAGTGAATGACCTACAGAGAGCTGGGACCACAGTAACAAAGGCTACTATCAGTAACACAATGGGCCGCCAGAGACTCAAATCCTGCACTGCCAGACGTGTCCCCCTGCTGAAGAAAGTACACGTCCAGGCCCATCTGCGGTTCGCTAGAGAGCATTTGGATGATCCAGGAGAGGACTGGGAGAATGTGTTATGGTCAGATGAAACCAAAATAAAACTTTTTGGTAGAAACACAGGTTCTCATGTGTGGAGGAGAAAAAAATACTGAATTGCATCCGAAGAACACCATACCCACTGTGAAGCATGGGGGTGGAAACATCATGCTTTGGGGCTGTTTTTCTGCAAAGGGACCTGGACGACTGATTTGTGTAAAGGAAAGAATGAATGAGGCCATGTATCGAGAGATTTTGAGTGAAAATCGCCTTCCATCAACAAGGGCATTGAAAATGAGACATGGCTGAGTCTTTCAGCATGACAATGATCCCAAACACACAGCCAGGGCAACAAAGGAATGGCTTCGTAAGAAGCATTTCAAGGTCCTGGAGTGGCCTAGCCAGTCTCCAGATCTCAACCCCATAGAAAATTTGTGGAGGGAGTTGAAAGCCCGTGTTGCCCAACGACAGCCCCAAAACATCACTGCTCTAGAGGAGATCTGCATAGAGGAATGGGCCAGAATACCAGCAACACTGTGTGAAAAGCTTGTGAAGAGTTACAGAAAACATTTGGCCTCCGTTATTGCCAACAAAGGGTACATAACAAAGTATTGAGATGAACTTTTGGTATTGACCAAATACTTATTTTCCACCATGATTTGCAAATAAATTCTTTAAAAATCAAACAATGTGAGTTTCTGTTTTTTTTTTCCCACATTCTGTCTCTCATGGTTGAGGTATACCCATGTTGACAATTACAGGCTTCTCTAATATTTTCAAGTGGGAGAACTTGCACAATTAGTGGTTGACTAAATACTTATTTGCCCCACTGTATAGCTCAACAAAAAATGTTCAACCAAAACTGCCTGACGAAGTTATCTTAGCTAATGATAACACAAAGCAAACGTCAGACTGGCGTGTGGACTCACCTTTAAACACCCGCTGTATAATACACACAGCCATACGTTCTCTCCGATATTCTATTATCTTTAACAAGGCAGAATTTTGACACTGCTCTTGTATTGGCTCTCATTAGAGTGCGTAGGTGTACCTGAAGTTGTGTCTGATGAAAAACGATCACTCCTAAAACGACGCCGATGCAAGCCAAGAAGACATCTTTGCATTATTTAGAAGCCATTCTCTAAACACAACAAAGTGAATTATGAATACAATGCACAGGAGCAATGATAAACCTGGCCCGCCCCGCCACAAATGCACACAAGCGCGTCGGTTGTGAAAGGAGCTGTCCGTGGTGCTGCAAATAATTGTTTCCGGCGTAATCCTCCTAAGAGTCTTTGGCAGGGTCGTCTAACTAACTGCCGCTCGGCCACTGGCAAAAAATCAAAGTCTCACTCCTCCTAATAAGATTATTGTTCACCTCATTGGGGAGTCATCCAACATTGTCCCGCAATGGAGTCTATTCAAATAGTGTGCATCTGCTGAAAAACAACAACACATCATGTGTATGGAGATGCCAAAAACAAAACAGGGAGGGTGATTTGTCGTTCATGTTCAGTGCTGTAGACAAATGGAAACCTTTGGCTGGTGCCGTGTACTTCATCACTGCAGAGTCGTGAAAGGCTATTTTTAACCAAGAGAAACAAAGCCAACGTTAACATTCTTTAGACATTTAGCCAGTGGCTGCCCATGTATTTAGTACTTGGGCTTTGTACCTATTCTATATATGGCGGAAAACACAGACAAGGCTAAAAAAGCAGTTTCTGCTCTTGCACCCCTCTTTAAAATGAACTAGGGCTGTCAAACGATTACAATTTCTAACACTAGAAAACCCAGCAGAGGCCGACTTGGCCTTTCCCGAGATAAACACTCCTAATATTCCCTAGCAATGGCCGATTTGCCCTCTCCTCCGTGACTCATGTGACAGTTTGTGTCAGTTTAAGTCAAGCTACATTTTTTTTTTAAGTTTGACACTTTTTACTCATTTTTTAATTCACTTCTCCTATACTCCACATATAACGACAGAAAGAATGGCCCAAATGTGTACATTGTTTTGAAGAAGAAAAAAAAGCGTTTTAGAACTGCAATTTGAGTGTAAAGCAGGATTTGTGTTTATAGTTTAGAACAGACATGTCCAAAGTCCATAATAACGTCTGGCACGCACACGGACTTAATAAATTGGTCATCAGTACTGCTACCATCATATGAAGTATCTTACACACTAAATTTACCCACTAAAAGGCAGCAGTACTCTAAACAACATTATCCCGTGTGACCCTTCCAATTTTCTTAAATTGCTTAAATATATTTTTCTACGTCAGTCAGAGGTTGCGCTAGACTTTTTCGTTGTCTGTAATTTTGACTGACAGTGTCATAAAAATCCGGTCATAATCTATTTTTACCCGTCACTTACATTTTAAAAATAATAATAAGGACATTTTCAATAGTATTTAGTTTTCATTCATTTTTAATTAATATTCTGTCCGAACAAGCTTAACAAGAGGCAAACAGACAGCGGAGTGCACCAATCAGAGACGGGCAGACGTGCCGTTAGCAAAGCGACGAGGGCAGGACGAGGGACTTGCGCGCGGAAGTAAACATACGAGGAGAGCGGAGTTTATTCAGCATGGCTAGCGCCAGACAGACTGTTGTCAATGACTCGTGTCGATGTGTTTTAGCTCATTTAAAACTGAATTTACCGCGGATTGGAACATATTCTCGGCTCTTCCGTTCGCCATCCGTGTTGATGTAGAGACGACTTTCGGCGCGCAAGAGTGACGTTGCTCGTGAAGAACATGTCACGCAAATAAACAAATCTGATTTGTCGATTGATTTTGTACCTACTCGAGAGGCCGTTAATGGGCTGGGTCCCAGACTTAAATACTTAGAAAAATACAGGGAGAACAGTCTGGCTGTGCCAGGCAAACACTCAGTTGCCTTGACATTTTTCCGAGTAAGGCCAACGACGTCATGCATCAAGAGAGACAATAGCTAATTAATATGCTCACTCGCCACCCTGTGGTCTGGGGTGTGAATTGCAACCTGTCAAAATGACAGATGGACTTCAATTTTTTCCGTCACCGTTTTAAAAAAAACGGTCAACGACGGAAAATATTCGGTTAACGCGACCCCTGACGTCAGTGGTTCTTAACCTTGCTAAAGGTACCGAACCCTACAAGTTTCACATGTGGATTCACCGAACCCTTCGGAATTAGAAAATCAAACAATTTTTTTTTTTTTATTTAAAACCGATATATCTAAGCTAGCAAGATAATAATTTTGCATATTCCTGTCCAATATGATTTTCATTTTTACAGCATGTTTTGCAAACAGATCAAAATTTGAGACCATGCTGCCCATTGGTCTGTTGAATTCCCTCATATCAAGTCAACCTTCTACTGAGCAAGCCACGTCCTTCTCGAGGACTAGGAGTTAAGAGAAATTCATTAAGCCTGTAAATTAGAAGTAAACCAGTCCAAAAACTGGTCTAAAAAGCCACTTTGCCTAGATTATTTAATGTACGAAAATAGGGCTCGTTTCTTTACCTTCGCCGAACCCCTCAGACTTAATCACCGAACCCCTGGAGTTCGATCGAACCCAGGTTAAGAACCACTGTTCTACGTAAAGGACGTCAGCCAAGGTCGGCCCCCCACATTTTTACCGCACCAAATCTGGCCCCTTTTGCAAAAAGTTTGGACACCCCTGGTTTAGAAGGACTGAATTAGGGGCATGGAATATGGATTGTGATCATTGTGTCTGAAGTTAATGTATGTCTAGTGGTTGCATTTCCATACGAACGGCTGTTGTCTGTCCGACAACGACTTGCCAATTCAAAAGCACTTGGGTCATTTTTGCCACTTCTGGGTTTTCCGGGGGAGAGGCCATATCGGCCATTGTTTGGGACTAGTAGGAGTATCAGAATTCTCTGGGACTTCTAGTGTTAAACGAATTAATTACAGCTTAAAAATTAATTAATCGTAATTAATCGCAATTCAAACCATCTATAAAATATGCCATATTTTTCTCTAACTTATTGTTGGAATGGAAAGATAATACACAAGACGGATATATACATTCAACATACTGTACATAAGTACTGTATTTGTTCATTATAACAATAAATCAACATGATGGCATTAACATTATTAACATTCTGTTAAAGCGATCCATGGATGGAAAGACTTGTAGTTCTTAAAAGATAAATGTTAGTACAAGTTATAGAATTTTTTTAAATATTAAAACCCCTCTTAATATTTTTGTTTCAATAAAATTTTTAAAAATTTTCAATCAAAAAATAAACTAGTAGCTCGCCATTGTTGATTCCAATAATTACACGATGCTCATGGTGCTGAAACCCATAAACTCAGTCGCACCCAAGCGGCAGCAGAGGGCGACAAAACACCAAAAAACACAGGTAACAAGTGGCCAATGGCCCTGTGCTGTCATTTTAATCTGTTTGTGCGGGGCATGTGCATTAATTGCGTCAAATATTTTAACGTGATTAATTTAACCAATTAATTACCGCCCGTTAACGCGATAATTTTGGCAGCCCTAAAATAAATTGCTGTATTTTAAGCCAAAAGAACTGTTGTGTTTGATAGAACAATATGTTTCATGGCGCAATAAGCCCCCGTACTATTTTTAATTTGTCCGTTTTACCCTGGAAAGCCCCGTTTACAGACGTCGCGCAACAGCTTTTGTTTCAACCCAGCCATAAAATGGTCATTAATTATACTTATTTAGGGCTGTCAAAATTATCACGTTAACGGGCGGGAATTAATTTTTTGAATTAATCACGTTAAAATATTTGACGCAATTAACGCACATGCCCCGCTCAAACAGATTAAAATGACAGTACAATGTAATGTCCGCTTGTTACTTGTTTTTTGGTGTTTGGCGCCCTCTAACTGATTTTATGGGTTAGTACCATGAGTTAGCAAGGTGTAATTATTGACATCAACAATGGCGAGCTACTAGTTTATTTTTTGATTGAAAATTTTACAAATTTTAATAAAACGAAAACATTAAGAGGGGTTTTAACTTTTAATATAACATTTCTATAACTTGTACTAACATTTATCTTTTAAGAACTACAAGTCTTTCTATCCATGGATCGCTTTAACAGAATGTTAATAATGTTAATGGCATCTTGTTGATTTATTTTTATAATAAACAAATACAGTACTTATGTACCGTATGTTGAATGTATATATCCATCTTGTGTCTTATCTTTCCATTCCAACAATAATTTACAGAAAAATATGGCAGATTTTATAGATGGTTTTAATTGCGATTAATTACGATTAATTAATTTTTAAACTGTAACTCGATTAAAAATATTGACAGCCCTAAAAAATACATATGTAAATCAGTGCTTCTAATGTGGTAAGCCATCAGAAAATACTTGCTTGTGTGTGACAGCCCAGCACTGCATCTTATTATTTTTTTGGGTGGGGTAGGGGCAAGTAAAGTTATGGCTTATCTGACTCTTCCATCAATGGTGCAGCAAAATACGATGCATGGCTCAGGGCTGCAATTAATCTGTAGCCCCAACACAGCCAATCAGAATTATTTGTGTGTTTAATTATGAAGCTCCAAGGCCCCATTTAATCTATGGGGTCTCTGGATGTAATTCTATCTTGGCTCGTCTTCTATTAAAAACAACAATAGACTCATCAATATTAATTGTTGGCGGGTCAATACGTTTTAACTGCATTGTTTATCAGGCACCGGAACATTGTGAGATGTGCATTTGAATCCCACAGATTTTATTTTTTGCCAGGAGGTAAATACAATTTGGGTTCAGTCGGGTTGAGCTTGTTATATTTACCCAAAATGAATAGAATTCTTAAGGCACTCGTTGAAGTAGTAGTAGATATTTTTGTATTTGTTGGTCTGTGTGTGTTTTTTTTTTTTTTTTTTTTAATTAAAACATAAAAAAAAAGGGGGGGGTAGTAAATATTTTCTTATTTCTTTAATTTTTTTTGAAATAGTTAAAATACAAAAAACTGCAAAAAATTGTGTTTTACAAATGTTTTTTTTTTAATTAAAAATAATAATTTTGAAATCCTTGTTATTAATATGATTTTTGTTTACAAATTTTTAGTTTTAATCAGACCATAGCATAATTATGTGTATTTCTGTTTTTACTCCTATTAATTTTGTTTTCGAAACATTTTATTGATTTAGAACTTTATTTTATAATATATACAAATAAATATACATACATATATACAGTATACATACATACCCACACACACACACACACACACACACATATATATAAATAAATAAATAAATATATATATATATATATATATATATATATATATATATATATACTGTATATTAAGGGTGTAACGGTACATGTATTTGTATTGAACCATTTTGGTACGTGGTGCTCTGTTCGGAACGGAGGCATACCGAACGAGTTTCTGACGTAATGTAACCCTTACTTTTCCAGGCTGTGAGTCGATTGGGTTACAGTTTCTTTGTGTAGATTATATTTACTCCGTCTTCTCTTCTATAATGAGGACCAATACGGTAGGACAGTATAACCCAGAAACGTCAATGGCGCGACAACGTGGCCGCCACGAGAACGCAGTGGAACGGGGGCGTTAAAGTCAATCAGCCAATGCACACCAGTCGCAGTGCGGCCGCGTGTTAGACGTGTCTCAGAAGTGGCTCAACACGACGCACGCGAAAAGAATGGCAGAGTTTATTATTTGACGTGAGACATGGCCCTCCTGCGTCAATACTACTATCGGTAGCCAGGATCAGGCAGACCGGAAGTCACTCGTGTAAAAATACGGTGGATCCGGTCGATTTTCAAACTAATATGCAATCGTAACCCACTTTTTGAGTCCATCAGATCTCTTGAGTGGTGGATCGGGGCACAGTTGACTTGTCTTTGTTGATTTACTGCTGTCTTCTCTGCTATAATAATAACCAACACGGCCCCGTGTTCAATATAAAACCCTCCGACCACAACAAAACAAGTAGGAACTACCATCATATTCACATAGGAACTAAAGTTATACAACATCAAATATACAATATAAATGAATATTACATCACATTTGTAAAATATAAACACATAAAAAAATAAATAATAGCCCATTTAAATAAAATAAATTGAAATGAGCTAAAACACCTGTAATTGAATGATAAGAAATATACACACATCCTGCTTATACTCTTATATTTATTAATTTCTGTGCGGTGCTTTAACTTGAGAAAATCCACCAATAAAGCTTTTGAAAACCGTTCATAAGAAAAAAAAATTCATTGAGGCATTTCATTTGTAAAATACATGTTAAAATCTTTGTCATTGGGATTGCTTTTCTCTTTACTACAGGACTTCTTTTTTCTTCTTTCTTTCAGAAAGAAAGCTGACCAATACGCGGGGTCTGAAAGGCAAATTGCTTTTGGATTATCGTTAAATACCCGCTACTTTTTGAGCAGAGTTCTAGCTTTGTATAGGCGAATGTTCCTATTGTTGAAAGGTGTGTAATAAACAACTAGCACATTTATATTTTGCATTTTGTTTTCTTACTGTACCGAAAATGAACCGAACCGTGACCTCAAAACCGAGGTACGTACCGAACCGAGGTTTTTGTGTACTGTTACACCCCTAATATATATATACACATACAGATATATGTATGTATATGGCGGACACTCAGGTGACCCCCAATTTGGCCAAATTTCAAAATTGTCTTATATGCATATGTGATACATCATTGGTAAGCTTAAAATCTGAAAAAAAATTTGAACAGGAGGGCATTTAAAAAATATATATATATTTTTTTTTGAAACAGCAAAACCTTATCTGGAGGTGAGAGCATAATTAAAGACGCTGTGATTTTAACGAGTAAAAAGTATGGATTCCATACTTTTTGCTAGGGTTTGTATAACAAGGGTTGCAATGCAGAAATCGCAGACATCAAGGAGTGGTCAAAATGTTGTTTTTCATATGTTGACCCATTTAAACTTTTTTTTTTTTTTCAATTTTTTTGTTTGGATCGATTATTTATCATCTAAAATACTGGGGAAAATGCGACAGTAACAAAAAAAAAACAATTTAGCGATAGTTATGAGGTAGATATCCGTGACTTTTTTTTACAGACGCCATTTTTTTCATTGTGACATAATTTATTACAAGTTTAAAATATATGAGTGAATTTTTTTTGTTTTTTTAAACGAAATATGAGACATCAATTAATGATTCTAAGCTAAAAATGATACATATTTCAGATAATAAATATAATTACTTACTGTACCTTCTTTTTATGGCTGGGTTTAAACAAAAGTGGTTGCGCAGTGTCTGTAAATGGGGGTCTCCAGGGTAAAAAGGACAAATTAAAAATAGTTCAGGGGGCTTAATGCACCATGAAACTGCTATGGCAGAATATAGTATGGAGTACGTCCGCTTTTGTAGCAATTACAGCCTCAATTCTCCGAGGTATTGATTCATAAAACTGTTGAATTGTTTCCAAAGGTTAGAATACCCTCTAACTCTTTTAGAGGCGATGGCGGTGGAAATCGACGTCTGAATTGAATCTCTAAAACTGACCATAAATGCTCAATAATTTTGAGGTCAGGGGATTGTGCCGGCTATATGACATGCTCAACTTCATTAGATGGTTCCTCATGCCATTCTTTAACAACTATGTTCAATGATTATAATGCCAAAATGTTAGTTGTTTCCATTATTTTGTCCAACCGGTGTACATATTTATAATTTAAAGCTGACGTCCACATATGTGAACATCACATTTTGGGTCATGTAGTGTTTTTTTAGATAAGCAAAAATAGTCACTTGCCCTATAAAGGGTTTAAAAATTGCATCTAGTTCTAATCTATGAGTCATTGTATGTGTTTTGGTGTGCATCTTCTACTGTAAAAAAGTGTCAAGGCCTACTGCCTGTACAATTCCAGTTATCACCATTAAACAGCAGGCATTTGTGCTGACTTGTAATTACTCCAAGGAGAGGAGCAGCATCACATTGCTGTGATTCATGAAATGATTTCAGCAGATTATTTACTCTTGATTCTCTACGGTGGTGCAGAAAATACGAGCCGGGCGACGAATCGGTGACTGAAATGAGATAAAATTACAGTGGAGGCTAGTTCCATGACTATCAAACAAAGACCATTCTTCTTTATCTCAGGTAATATACGCGGCAGGAATATTTTAAAAGTTGATCTCTGAATTGGAGTACTCTGGCGCATTCCAATTTGGAGGCTCCGATGTGGTTGATTATGAAATGCGCCTGTGTGCCTTGATATGATTGCTTGAGCAAGTGCAGCATGTGACATAGCCCTGTGAAAGAGATGCTAAATGTGATGGATTAACCGCATCGAGAAAGTGTGCCAAGCAGCTGTCCATAAAGCTGATGAAGATGTTCAACTTGATAAAAGGAAAAATGCTGATGTCAGCCCCTGCCAAGGTCTCTTACTTTTAAGCACTAGGCCATTCATGATTCCTAACCTTCCTTCAACTACATATATTACTCATAAAAAGTTTGGGGTCCTAAATTTACAACTCCAAAAATACATCTTCACTCCATGCCACCATTTACATAAAACTCAGTGTCGTTATTTTAAATTACCATAATTTTCAAACTATAAACTGCTACTTTTTTTCCCCTCAGTTTTGAACCCTGCGAGTTATGCATACATTGAGTGCAGCTAATTCATCTGTTTTTACAGGCTAACTATGTGTGTGTCTTTTAGTATAAATATCCATTAATACAACGTAAACACCTTGGTGTAAAATTTAGTGGGTGTGGCTTATAATCGGGAGTTCTATATCGTTTTTAAAAATTACGATAGAAGTGGTCTTTAATGCTTTTTAGGCTACTATACCAAGTCGAAATGAAAGCATTATTACATACATGGGGAAAAAGTCTTTTTCATAATAATTTTGTAACTAATTACAGGTATGTAAAATTGGGTTATTTCCTGCATATGCATACAGGGTGTCCATAAAGTCTCTATATAGCCTACTCACATGACGTCACAACCACGCCTCCGCGCCATATTGTCCGTCTACTCGTCGTGTTGATGCATTACCGCTACGTAAATTCCTCCTATTATGGCGTGTTTTTCTGCTCGTTAACATTAATAATCAAAATGGTGAAGGCGTGTGTGGTGGTTGGTTGCAATAACAGAGAAGATAGACGGAGAGACTTGAAGTTCTACCGTATTCCGAGAGACCCGGAGAGGAGAGCGAGATGGACTGCTGCAATTCGACGAGAAAACTGGGCACCAAACGATCACTACAGATTATGTAGTAGTCATTTTATATCTGGTAAGATGCATTTAATATATATTTAGAGGGTTTTGGGCTGACAACCGCAATTAAGATCATTGCTAGGCTAATCGCCGACAACATACAGTTTCAAATTCAAGATGCTTATTTCTTCCACCATCATTTCATTTTGAATAAGATTTAGCTGGTACCAAGTGAAAGAAGCTGGCCTCGTCTACGGATCATCAGTTAAACAAGTGTGTCCAAACCTTTTGCAAAGGGGGCCAGATTTGGTGTGGTAAAAATGCCGGGGGCTACCTTGGCTGATTTACATAGAACAATATATTTAAACAAATGTTAGCAAGCCCTTCTGTGTGTCACATTTGCTTTATTATTTTTTTAAATTCATAATTTCAACAGTCTCGTCTTTGTGGCGTTCTCTTTCGACACTCGGGCTCTTGCGAAATACTGCTGCTGTGAAATTAAACTAGCTTCAAGTTGCTATAATTCCCTGTAATGTCGTACATGTCAGCGTGTCTTGTTCGGTGATATTATCGAGTCACATCGAACTCTTTGAAAACAGCGACTGTCTCTTTGCAAATGAGGCAGACACGGTTGTTGCGTGTTTTATTGAAGAAATAGTCCAATATCCACCTATCCTTGAAGCGTCGGCCATCGCAGTCAACTTTTTTTTTTTTTTGGTCGCCATTTTAGAAATCACACAGGGTAATGTTGCTTAGAGTGCTGCTCTTAAAGTTTTTCAAACTTTCGTGAGAATAGGCTGATTTTGTGTGGACAAGATAGTTGTAGATATCAGGGTAGCAGATGTCAGGCAGAGAGGGCGAAGACATCGGGTCGAAAAATATCGATTTAGGCATCAAATATGGATCTGGCAAATGGATAGACTGAAGCTTTTCCACATAACGCCTTTTATGCAACGCATCCAATGAGTTTACGGCGTCTGAAAGCACCGGGGTTTCCATGAATTGCTCTATAAACTGAACGACTAATTGAAACCATTGAGAATAGGGCTAAACAGAGACGGACAATATGGCGGCCGGATACAGTGACACGTCATTCTGTGGCGTTGGTGAGTAGGCTCTATATCCAGGGGTGAAAGTGGCTAGAATTTCTTGCCGTAACTCCCCGACGAGAAGGTCGCCACAGAGCCAGAAATTTTATTTATTTATTCATTTATTTTTATATTTTGGGGGGAGGACGGGCAAACCTCCTAAAACTACTGAAATGCAAAGAAAACTGTTTTGGCAGTCATTTCTATAACACATACAAAAACTGATTTTCATTTCAAAATTGTACTTTTTCAATGATTTGGAAAATAAAAACAACAAAAACAGCAGTTACCCCAACCACTTCCAAATTCCCCCCCCCCCTCATTTCCTCACATAGTAAGTGCCAAGTCTCATTTTTTACTGCTAAAGAATATTGGGTGTATATTAAAATTGAAGTTAATGTAAACGTTTACTTTTGTTTTTTTAATATGAAATAAGTAACATTAGGGCGGTCAAAATTATCGCGTTAACGGACGGTAATTAATTTTTTAAATTAATCACGTTAAAATATTTGACGCAATTAACGCACATGCCCCGCTCAAACAGACTAAAATGACAGTACAGTGCAAAGTCCGCTTGTTACTTGTTTTTTGCTGTTTGGCTCCCTCTGCTGGTGCTTGGGTCCAACTGATTTTATGGGTTAGTACCATGAGTGAGCATGGTGTAATTATTGACATCAACAATGGCGAGCTGCTAGTTAATTTTTTTATTTAAAATTTTACACATTTTAATAAAACGAAAACATTAAGAGGGGTTTTAATATAAAACTTGTACTAACATTTATCTTTTAAGAAGTACAAGTCTTTCTATCCATGAATCGCTTTAAGAGAATGTTAATAATGTTAATGCCATCTTGTTGATTTGTTATAATAAACAAATACAGTACTTATGCACCGTATGTTGAATGTATATATCCGTCTTGTCTCAATTCCAACAATAATTTACAGAAAAATATGGAATATTTTATAGGTGGCTTGAATTGCGATTAATTACTATTAATTTTCAAGCTGTAATTAACTCGATTACAAATTTTAATCGTCTGACAGCCCTAAGTAACATACATTCAGAAAAATAAGTACAAATGACTTATATTATGCAGAGTGAAAAGGAATGTATTTTGAAGATTGCACAAACAAACAAAAAAGTTTTATTTTTTTATATCATAAAGAAATGAATATGTAGCCTAACATAAATATAACAAATATAAGTCCAAAGTGCACATTGGCAGCTAAGATGTTCTGACCTCCTAAAACTACTGAAATGCAAAGAAAACTGTTTTGGCACAGGCATTTCTATGACGCATAAAAAAACTGATTTTCATTCAAAATTGTACTTTTTCAATGATTTGCAAAATAAAACCAACAAAAACAGCAGTTACCCCAACCACCTCCTAATTTTTATTTCCCCTCATTTCCTCCCATACTAAGTGCCAAATCTCAATTTTTACTCCTAAAGAACATTGAGTGTATATAGGGCTGTCAAACGATTAAAATTTTTAATCGAGTTAATCACAGCTTAAAAATTAATTAATCGAAATTAATCGCAATTCAAACCATCTATAAAATATGCCATATTTTTCTGTAAATTATTGTTGGAATGGAAAGATAAAACACAAGACGGATATATATACATTCAACCTACTGTACATAAGTACTGTATTTGTTTTTTATAACAATAAATCAACAAGATGGCATTAACATTAACATTCTGTTCAAGCGATCAATGGATAGAAAGACCTGTTGTTCTTAAAAGATAAATGTTAGCACCAGTTATAGAAATTTTATATTAAAACCCCTCTTAAGATTTTCGTTTGAATAAATTATGTAAAATTTTCAATGGGGGGACAGAGCCTACTCCGTTGCTGCCCCCTCCATTTGGAACTCATTCCCTAAACCCATCCGTACCTGTAAAGACCTTCCCACATTCAAAAAACTGTTAAAAACTCACCTTTTTAAATCAGCTTTTAACATATAATTATTTTCTTTATTGTTTTGTTCTGTTCTCGTTGTTTGCTGTTTTTTTGTTCCTACTGTAAAGTGTCTTTGAGCATTGGAAAAAAGCGCTGTACAAATAAAATGTATTATTATTATTATTAAAAAATAAACTAGTAGGTCGCCATCGTTGAGGTCAATAATTACACAATTCTCATGGTCACAAAATCAGTCGCACCCAAGCGCCAGCAGAGGGTGACAAAACACCAAAAAACACAAGTAACAAGTGAAAAGTTACAGTTAGTTAAAAAGTTAGTTAAAAAGTTAACAAGTTAAAATATTTGACGTAATTAATTATTGAATTATTGAATTATTCTTCAACCAGAATAACAAAAAAATGTGATGTTTGAAGCGCAAAGTAGTTAGGGATCGCTGTTGATCATTTTAAGTATCGCATAGCGTTCTCTAACCACTGTAGTAATGGCACTTCACTTATTCACTACCTTTGACGGTGACTGTCAGTGTCTCTTCCCGCCAATGGCAGTGAATGACATAATATCACAGTAATGTAATAACAAAGGACTAAAAGTGACGGAAACTAATCCTATAGACCCTACCCACGTGACGTCACAACTCCGCTCTCCTGACTGGTGCCGCCCAATTGTCCGTCAACACATCGTCTTTACCTGTTACGGCTACGTACATTCCTCCTATTTACGGCGTGTTTTTCTGCTCGTTAACATTAATAATCAAAATGGTGAAGGCGTGTGTGGCGGTCGGTTGCAATAACAGAGAAGATAGACGTAGAGACTTGAAGTTCTACAGGATTCCGAGAGACCCGGAGAGGAGAGAGCGAGATGGGCTGTTGCAATTCGACGAGAAAACTGGGCTCCAAACGATTACCAGAGAATATGTAATAGTCATTTTATATCTGGTAAGATGCATTTAATATATATTTAGAGGGTTTTGGGCTGACAACCACAATTAAGATCATTGCTAGGCTAATCGCCGACAACATACACGTATGTATGTAGTGAGAGTGCTATCGCTAAACCATATAAACATTAAAAGCCCTAGCTCCATTGACAAATGACATGAAATACATTAGACTTTACAGTGGATATTAGCAAGAACAAAAGATTTTGAATTGAAAATTTCGTAACTCACCTTTCCAAGCACAACATAGATTCCTGCCGAATTTTCGTGGACGAGGACCTGTTTCACCCATCCAGCAACGAAGTATTTATAAGCCTCCAAGCTCTTAAAGTTTTTCAAACTTTCGTGAGAATAGGCTGATTTTGTGTGGACAAGATAGTTGTAAATATCGGGGTAGCTAGCAGAGACAGCGGTTCGAAAAACCTCGATTTAGGCATCAAATATGGATCTGGCGAATGGATAAACTGAAGCTTTTCCACATAACGCCTTTTATGCAACGCATCAAGTGAGTTTACGGCATCCGAAAGCACCGGGTCTTCCATGAAATGCATTATAAATTGCTCGATCGATTGAGACCATTGATAATACAGACACAAAATGACGGACAAGGGGGCGGAACAATACAGCGATCACGTGATTTTGTGACGTCGGTGGGTAGGGTCTATAGCCTTAAAAAGATGCAAATATCACTACAGCATCTGTCAAGTTCAAAAATAGACTCTTAGGTAGACATTTGTAAAATTACCCAAAAATAAGGAGCGAAGACACTCAGTTTTCTTGGCCAAGGAGAGCAAGGAGGGACTAGACAGTGAAATGCTAGATTACGCTGTATAGTCACCAAAATTGATCTAAAACTAAACTCCCTGCTCTTTCTTTTATTAGGGGCTTGTCCTAACACAGAAAGGTGCCGCCCTAAAGGGAGGGGGAAAGCAAGCTGGAGACACCCATGTGATTTTGGTTGGCTATGTGTGTGCATGTAGGTGGAACTAACTAAATACACGTGTGTAAGCAAAGGCACTTAGGTAAAGTGGTCAGAATGACCCAGACACTTCAGTTATGCAACGCTGCGGCCATGGAAGATGTCCTCGGATGGAAGGTGTCATCGAAAGTCTAGACGTAAGATGCTGAAGATGTCCTAGAAGGTCTAGTTACGCAATGTTGCAGCCATGAAGCAAGGCAGTTGTCATCCCGACCCTCTTTAACACTTTGTAACACTTAAACATTATACTACAGCCTAGTATAGCAAGCAATAATCATTTACTGGTTATATCAAATAAGAAAAAATATGGCAATATTTATTATGCATGTATTAGGTATATATGAGCACAAGCAAATATTCAATCAATCAAGCAAATATTCAATCAACCCTCGATAATTAACAGCATCCATTCAAAACAATGATTAACACCATGTAATATTTATACTTTGAAGAAAATGTGTGTACTATTTTGATTAATTAGTTGTCACAGCCCACAGAGGCTGATTTGTGTCAGCGTGGCATGCTGTCACATAGACTTTATTATCAGTTGGGAGCTGAACACCCCCCTCTCAACCCAAAAAGTTGATATGCAAATACCGTATTCATATTTGAGGGAGATTGGCCTGGAGGGGGCTTTGTTTCCCAAACACATGGCGGCTTCAGAAACTCTCTGCTGACAGCCCAAATATGCAAATGTCCTCTCCACACGAAGATAACTACCAACCTGCCAGCGCACATCCCCGAAAGCCTCTTGCGCACACACACAAACAAAACACAACACACAGCTTGTTTTGGCTTTATGGAAAAAGTGTCGGAAAATGTTGCGGATTTAAAAAGTCTGTCACCTTGAGTGCTTTCACGTATTCCGCTAGAGATTCTGGCTTTTCACCGGACCACAAATGAAGTCCAAATCTCGTGAGATGCAATTACCGGAAACTTCGTGGAGGAGTGCAGAAAAACTCCGCAGACAAAATAATGAAGGAAAGAACAAAACTGTGATGTTCTTTCCTCATTAAAGAGGAATCAAATATCACCTTCGTGCATATTGTAAGATTTGGAAACAAACATAAAAAGTTAATATTGAGGGAGACAACATATAGTATTGAGTGATTCAATAACTGCACTTTTAAAAAATGTTAAAAAAAGAAGGTTTATGAAGAGAAAAATAGCCGAGGCAAAGATAGCCTGAGTCTACTTTGTCTTTTTACAGTTTTTTTTTTTAATTCTCTTAAATTAACAAATAATGACGACACACAATTCATAACAACTTAAAATAAGAATTATGAATAAAACATTGAACGAAGTATCAAATTAACTAAGGTAAAAAAGACCAGAAATAATTATTTTAGAAAGTCCAATTGTAATCCAGCCAGGGCCTCGTCACATAGGCAGAGTTTGACTTTTGGGGCAGGGGGGGGCAGAGGCGTCGCATCCCATTAGGCCAGGGGTCCCCAAATTTTTTCCTGTAAGGGCCACATAACTTTTCCCTTCTCTGATGAGGGGCCGGGGTCAGTTTTTAACAAAAAAAAGTGTGACGATTGCAGGAGTGCCTAAATGTAAAAATGTATTGTTTTTCAAAAAGCCAAGATCAAATAACCTTTGCTGGATTCTTTACGGAAAAAAAGTAAATAAAAAAAAATATATATATATATATATATTAGGGCTGTCAAAATTATCGCGTTAATGGGCGTTAATTAATTTTTTAAATTAATCACGTTAAAATATTTGACGCAATTAACGCAGATGTCCTGCTCAGACAGATTTAAATGACAGTACAGTAAAACGCTCCCTTGTTATGGAGTTTTGCCGCCCTCTGCAGGCGCTTGTGTGAATGACCATCTCACATATTGCCTCAAACAGATTACAATGAGGCCGTTTATGGACATTAAGAGTGAAGAGAATGCCACCAGCCGCTTGGGGGCAGCGCCGTTCCATACTCATGTTATTTCTTCTAAACGTGGGAGAATTAGTAGTTGTGAGACGTTTATGCTGTATTCACAATGCAATGCAAATTGCTATTTGTGCTCCAGACATATTTCGGTAAGTTTTCTTTATTTTAGTGGCAATAAGTGTCTCTTGTTGTATTTTGGGTAAGATATGTACAGATATATGTTATACAGTATAGGCGAGTGGACACAGGCGTTCTTTGGACCGCGTCGTTTATTGGCAACTCCTTCACAACAAACATACAGTGGGGAGAATACACTGCCAATGGGTTTTCCCATTGGCAGTGTATCAAATACTTGTTCTCCCCACTGTAAATATCGTTTAGTGAAAACAACAAAAATAATATTCCTATCTCTCCAAAAAAAAAATAATGTTCACAAAAAGAAAAGCACTTCAGTCTATAGTAATGAGGCCCTATTCTGACACACAGTTAAACAACAATGCAAAATGAAATGGCATTCCATATCAAAATAGTTATGCAAAATACACGTAAAACTTAGACTTTGGTCACTCTATTTTTGTTATTGTTATTTTTATTCTTAATATTATTATTATTATATTAACTACTTTTGATTGAAAATTTTACAAATTTTATTAAAATGAAAACATGAGGAGGGGTTTTAATATAAAATTACTATAACTTGTAAGTATAACATTTATCGTTTAAGAACTACAAGTCTTTCTACCCATGGATCACTTTAACAGAAAGAATGTTAATGCCATTTGTGGATTTATTGGTACAATAAACAAATACAGTACTTATGTAGAGCATGTTGAATGTATATATCCGTCTTATCTTTCCATTCCAACAATAATTTACAGAAAAATATGGCATATTTTAGAGATGGTTTGAATTGCGATTAATTGCGATTAATTACGATTAATTAATTTTTAAGCTGTAATTAACTCGATTAAAATTTTTAATCGTTTGACAGCCCTAATATATATATATATATATATATATATATATACATACCCTAATTTTCGCACTATAAGGCGCACCTGACTATAAGCCGCATCCCACCAAATTTGGCACGAAAACGGCATTTGTTCATAGATAAGCCGCACTGGACTATGAGCCGCAGCTGTCCTCACTGTATCATGTGATATTTACACCAAAAGATATTAACCAGTACAAGTTTATTTGACCGCGGCATCATACGACCGACTGTCATAAGACCAAAAGAACCATCATTAAACTTTGAACCAATTAGTGCAAAGCTTTATTGCTTCAAGCTTCATTTGGCCATCACCGCTTCCTTGGAGGAGACAGTCAACCTCTGCTGCCACCTGCTGTTGACTGTTGTCACCCAACATGCCTCTTAGCATGCATTGCAGCGCTACAGATGTAAATAACAATCAAAAATCATGTTCTGTGCTAAATATTTCTTCAATTACTGTTCCAATTGTTTCATCAATTGCTAGTTATGGTATTTGCTAACACTTTATTTGACAGTGGTGCCATAAGACTGTCATTACACAATCATAATTATGACATGTCTCTGTCCTGAGCATTCATGAATGCTTATAACAGATGTCATTAAGTGTTATCCGGCAAATGATCTCACTTTTGAATGGATGCAAAAGATCCAAGATGGACAAAAATTGAGTTAGTGACATAATTTGCCAAATGACACTGAATGACATATGCATTCACTAATGTCCATGATAGTGTCATGTCATCATTTTGATGATCTTATGACAGTCTTATGACACCGCTGTCAAATAAAGTGTTACCTAAAAAAAATCAACAAATAAGTCGCACTGGACTATAAGCCACAGGTATCAAAATGAAGGAAAAAAGTAGCGGCTTATAGTCCGAAAATTACGGTAATATAATACAATATAATATAATATAACTAGGGCTGTCAAAATTATCGCATTAACGGGCGGTAATTAATTTTTTTAATCGATCATGTTAAAATATTTGACGCATTTAACGCACATGCCCCGTTCAAACAGATTAAAATGACAGCACAGTGTCTTGTCTAAGCCTGTCGCAATATGCAATAATTCCATTTATCGCACGATAAATAAAAATGAAGGCAGTAATTTTTCCGCTGCGATTTATCGCCTCGTGTGCACGTGCGTGCGTGCGGCAGACATGCTGTTAAAAGTTCGGATTCCTTGTTACCAACTGCGCAAAATGCATCTTCATTCCAGGTCCAGCAAAAAATAGCGCCAGAGCCAATCGTTCTCATTATATCCTATTGTTCAACGTATACCGGCCGCGTCAGAGCTCTGGATTGACTGCGGCTCATCTCCGGCGTGCCGGTGTTGTTGGCATGTGGTCTCTCCCGTCAGGGGTGATATTTCACGCGGGGCGGCTATTTTTCGGCAAAAAAACGGATATTTGAGTGGCAAATTAAGAGCGCTGTGCTTCAAACTCGTCCTGTTTATGAAAGTCGATTGTCATATGCTGGTGTTGTGCAGTAATGAGCAGACGTGACTTCTGTGGCGTTTGCTAACTTTTTTAATGCGCGCACACACTAGATATCATGAAATAGCAAACTAGATGTGCTACGTCCCATGCCATTGGCTACGTGAGCCCAGAGTGATTATGGAACACGTAGTCCATATACTACATCGACGATGAATTATAAACCGCCATGACTGAATGGAAGTTAAGAAGGCCAAATCAATCCATACCAGTGACGATAGATAATGTTGCAAATATTGTTAATTTAGTACGTGACACAGATGGATTCGGACCACAAATAGGATGTCTTGCTCATGTAGTAAACCTAGCTGCTAAGAGAGCTGTAGCAATCAACAGTGTGCCCCGCCTCACTTTACAAACAGTAAAGATTGTTCTCAGCACTTTTATTGTAAATTTCTTCAGATCAGTAAGAAGTAAGCAACTAGATATTATGCACTAAAATGCATGTTTATATGATGGGAATTTAATTTTTGCTCGTTTGCAAAAAAAAAAAAAAAAAAAAAAAAAAAACGAAACAAAAAATACAATTTTTTTTTTTTTTCAGAGCATTATATGTATTGAATCAGATCGAAAAATGTGTCCCCCGTATCGAAAATCGTACCGAACCGTGACTTAACTGTATCGTTGCATCCCTATGGAACACCATTGCAGAAGCTATGAGGGGACAAGTTTTCGTTTGCCTAAATACTTAAGTTATTAACTGCAATTGTATTTTTTTTTAATTCTTGAAAATACATTTTATTTGTTGTGTGTTTCTGTGTGGTATTAATATTGTTGTCTTTTACTTTAGAGGCATGGTCTATTGTTTTTAGTTGTGATTTCTTATCACGTTTAAATGGGTGTACTTGATCTATTAATTAGGGGTGTCAAACGATTAAAAATTTTAATTGAGTTAATTACAGCTCAAAATTTAATTAATCGTAATTAATCGCAATTAATCGCAATTCAAACCATCTATAAAATATGCCATATTTTTCTGTAAATTATTTTTAAAATGGAAAGATAAGACCGAGATGGATATATACATTCAACATACGGTACATAAGTACTGTATTTCTTTATTATAACAATAAATCAACAAGATGGCATTACCATTATTAACATTCTGTTAAAGCGATCCATGGATAGAAAGACTTGTAGGTCTTAAAAGATAAATAAAAATAATAAATAAAATATACAAATATATAAATAAATAAAATATATAAATATTTATAAAAATTTATAGAAAATAAATAAAAGATAACTAGTACAAGTTATAGAAATTTTATATTAAAACCCCTCTTCATGTTTTTGTTTTAATAAAATTTGTAAAATTTTCGATCAAAAAATAAACTTGTAGCCCGCCATTGCTGATGTCAATAATTACTTACACAATGCTCATGGATGCTGAAGCCTATAAAATCAGTTGCACCAAAGCGCCAGCAGAGGGCGGCAAAACACCTTTCACTTTGCTGTCCTTTTAATATGTTTGAGCGGGGCATTTGTGCGTTAATTGCGTCAAATATTTTAACGGGATTAATTTAAAAAATTAATTACCGCTCATTAACGCGTTAATTTTGACAGCCCTACTATTAATATATACTGTATTCTCACTGTGTTATTGTAAATTGGTTTTAAATAATTAGGGGGGCGCAATAATATCGCATATCGCAATAATTTATGAGATAAATTATCGCACACTAAAATTTGTTATCACGACAGGCCTAGTCATGTAAATTTGTTACTTGTTTTTGGGTGTTTTGTCGCCCTCTGCTGGCACTTCGGTGCGACTGATTTTATGGGTTTCAGCACCATGAGCATTGTGTAATTATTGACATCAACAATGGCGAGCTACTAGTTTATTTTTTGTTTGAAAATTTTACAAATTTTATTAAAACGAAAAAATTAAGAGGGGTTTTAATATAAAATTTCTATAACTTGTACTAATATTTATCTTTTAAGAACTACAAGTTTTTCTATCCATGGATCGCTTTAACAGAATGTTAATAATGTTAATGCCATCTTGTTGATTTATTTTATAATAAACAAATACAGTACTTATGCACAGTATGTTGAACGTATATGTCCGTCTTGTGTCTTATTTTTCCATTCCAACAATATTTTACAGAAAAATATGGCATATTTCATAGATGGTTTGAATTGCGAATAATTACGATTGATTAATTTTTAAGGCCCTTCTCCACAATCTTTGTCAGGGTGCGGTCACCTCTTCTGGTTGTGCAGCGTTTCCTGCCACACTTTTTCCTTCCCACTGAGGTGCCTTGATACAGCATTCTGGGAACAGCCTATTCGCTCACAAATTTCTGTGTCCTAGCCTCTTGCTTGAGGGTGTCAATGATGGCCTTCTGGACAGCAGTCTTGCCCATGATTGCGGTTTTGAGTAATGAACCAGGCTGGGAGTTTTTAAAAGCCTCAGGAATCTTTCGCAAGGGTTTTGAGTTAATTCGTTGATTCAGATGATTAGGTTAGTAGCTTCTTTAGAGTACATTTTCATGATATGCTAATTTTTTAAGATGGGGATTTTTGGTTTTTCTAGACTTTTTTGCCAAAATAACCAATGTTAAAACAATAAAAGGCTTGAACTACTTCAGTTGTGTGTAATGAATGTAAAATATATGAAAGTCTAATGTTTATCTGTACATTACAGAAAATAATGGACTTTATCACAATATGCTAATTTTTTAGAAGGACCTGTACACCCTAGATCTGCAAAAAAAAAAATTCAAAAACTGGTCTGAACTAATTTTTTATTCAGTTCAAAAATCATGGTTTATCGGCACCGCATCTTGACAATCAGAACAATGAAATTTTTTGCCAATAGGTGATAGAATTTTAATCCGCGTTAACAACCAAAGTACAAATTGCATAATACACTCACCGGCCACTGGTTGTACCCCCTTTTGCCTTCAGAACTGCCTCAATTCTTTGTGGAAGCATTTGCTGGAAGCATTCCTCAGAGAGTTTGGTCAATATTGACATGATGGCATCACACAGTTGGTGCAGATTTGTCGGCTGCACATCCATGATGCGAATCACCCTTTCCACCACATCCCAAAGATGTGACTGTAGAGGCCATTTGAGTAAAGTGAACTCATTGTCATGTTCAAGAAAGCAGTCTGAGATGATTCCAGCTTTATGACATGGCGCATTATCCTGCTGAAAGTAGCCATCAGAAGTTGGGTATATTGTGGTCATAAAGGGATGGACATGGTCAGGAACAATACTCAGGTAGGCTGTGGCGTTCCAACTAAAGATGTCCCGATCGATCGGCAAAGTATTGGAATCGGCAAAAAAATATGGGACATGCCTTTTTAAAATTTTTTATAAAATTTTTATTTAAATCGTTTTCTAATTGTATTTAACGTTAAAAACAAAATGTCTTACACTCATCCAGAGTAGTTTTGGCTTAAAGTAGGGCTATCAAATTTAATGCGTTAACGGCGGTAATTTTTTTTTTTTAATTAACCACGTTAAATAATTAACGCATGCGCTGCACGACCCACTCACGCATCAATCTATAAAGACGCCGTTTTACTGATAGATAGCGCTAATAGGCAGCGTATAATGAGTAGAGAGATTTTTCACAGCCTTTATAGCCATTTTTTATGTGGCTAAAGCCTTACAATGCCTCTCTCAGCAATTAATAATAACGTGGGAGGCAATGTGGGGAAGAAAGGTAGTAGTTGATCATTTTCTTATCACCCTATGTTCTTTCCCAACGCAGAGAAGATATATCAATTGGTGCCCCTACGCACAGTCATGGTTGCACTTCCCATCATGCATTTGGGCAGAAGTTAAATGGCGACAGTATCATTTACTGAGAGCTCAACAAATACACTAGATGATAATATTTAGTCACAATATACAAGGTCACATTTATCCTTTAAGAATTACAAGTCTTTCTATCCGTGGATCCCTCTCACAGAAAGAATGTTAATAATCTAAATGCCATCTTGAGGATTTATTGTCATAATAAACAAATACAGTACTTATGTACTGTATATTAAATGTATATATTCGTCTGAGTTTTATTCATTTTTGTATTAATGCATTAATGCATTGCCAAAATGTATATGATCGGGAAAAATTATCGGGAATGATTGGAATTGAATCGGGAGCAAAATAAAAGCAATCGGATCGGGAAATATCGGGATCGGCAGATACTCAAACTAAAACGATCGGGATCGGATCGGGAGCAAAAAAACAAGATCGGAACAACCCTAGTTCCAATGATGCTCAATTGGTACCAAGGGGCCCAAAGAGTGCCGAGAAAATATTCCCCACACCATTACACCACCACCACCAGCCTGAACCGTTGATACAAGGCAGGATGGATCCATGCTTTCATGTTGTTGACGCCAAATTCTGACCCTTCCATCCGTTTGTCGCAGCAGAAATCGAGACTCATCAGACCAGGCAACGTGTTTCCCATCTTCTATTGTCCAATTTCGATGAGTTTGTGCAAATTGTAGCCTCAGTTTCCTGTTCTTAGTTGAACGGAGTGGCACCCGGCGTGGTCTTCTGCTGCTGTAGCCCATCTGCCTTAAAGTTTGACGTACTGTGCGTTCAGAGATGCTCTTCTGCCTACCTTGGTTGTAACGGGTGGTTATTTCAGTCACTGTTGCCTTTCTATCAGCTCGAACCAGTCTGTCCATTCCCCTCTGACCACAACAAGGCATTTCCGCCCACAGAACCGCCGCTCACTGGATATTTTTTCTTTTTCGGACAATTCTCTGTAAGCCCTAGAGATGGTTGTGCGTGAAAATCCCAGTAGATCAGCAGTTTCTGAAATACTCAGACCAGCCCTTCTGGCACCAACAACCATGCCACGTTCAAAGTCACTCAAATCACCTTTCTTCCCCATACTGATGCTCGGTTTGAACTGCAGGAGATTGTCTTAAACCATGTCTACATGCCTAAATGCACTGAGTTGCCGCCATGTGATTGGCTAATTAGAAATAAGGTGTTAACGAGCAGTTGGACAGGTGTACCTAATAAATTGGCCGGTGAGTGTATATGATACACCATGGCTACTAGTACTGTTATCAAATTTCGAGTATTAATTATTATACCATCGTCACACTGTAGTACATAATGAGAAAACCACTGAGGTACACATGTAGTGACTGCAATAATACATCATATGAACAAAGAGGAAAAAGGCACAACAACACATTTGAAGTACAAGTCTGTAACATGGTCATCCCAACACAAGTGGATTCTCCAGTAATGAGCTCGGGAGAGCGAGTGCCTGCTTGTTCGCCGCTGATTAATGACACCGTGACAAGATTGGATTTGAATATCAATAGCACTCTATTGCTTAAACTGACATTAATTGCCACCTATTAGATTGACTGCGCTCTCCTGTAATTCCAGGCAATCGGCTCAGTTAAGGAGAGAGTGGAGGGTCGTTGTCTACTTGGGTTTTGTGACATGATTCACAATTGCTAAGAGTGTGTGCGTGTCTGCACATCCTAATGCCAGGTTTTTGCTAGGCAACAAATGAGACAACGAAAATCGTTTTTTTTTTTTTTTTTTTAATCCGCTATTATGACCAATAACCTTTCATTTGATAAAGACATCTGAGGAGTAAGAGTAAACAACCGAGATTAGGTGGCTGCACAAGCCTGCAAACCATAAGACTGGGTTCAAAATTAACTGTTAAATGGAGGTTGAACACAACTGGCAACATTTAATGTGCCTCAGATTAACGTTCAGCTGTTTGAGTGGGTTGTTCCTGAAAATGTTTTTTTTTTTTGCTTGCACAGTCAATTTCTAAAGATGTCCCGATCGATCGGTCCGATCACATCATTTTCAAAGTATCGGAATCGGCAAAAAAATATCGGACATGCCTTTTTTAATATACAGTTGTGGTCAAAAGTTTACATAGACTTGTGAAGAACATAATGTCATGGCTCTCTTGAGTTTCCAGTTATTTCTACAACTCTGATTTTTCTCTGATAGAGTGATTGGAACAGATACTTCTTTGTCACAAAAAACATTTATGAAGTTTGGTTCTTTTATGATTTTATTATGGGTGAACAGAAAAAAAGTGATCAAGTCTGCTGGGTCAAAAATATACATACAGCAACGCTAATATTTGGTAACATGTCCCTTGGCCATTTTCACTTCAATTAAGCGCTTTTGGTAGCCATCCACAAGCTTCTGGTTGAATCTTTGACCACTCCTCTTGACAGAATTGGTGCAGTTCAGTTAAATTTGATGGCTTTCTGACATGGACTTGTTTCTTCAGCATTGTCCACAAGTTCAAGTCAGGACTTTGGAAGGGCAATTTGAAAACCTAAATTCTAGCCTGATTTAGCCATTCCATTACCACTTTGTGTGTTTGGGGTCATTGTCCTGTTGGAACACCCAACTGCGCCCAAGACCCAATCTTCGGGCTGATGACGTTAGGTTATCTCGAAGAATTTGAAGGTAATCCTCCTTATTCATGATCCCATTTACTCTCTGTAAAGCACCAGTTCCATTGGCAGCAAAACAGCTCCACAGTATAATACTACCACCACCGTGCTTGACTGTAGGCATGGTGTACTTGGGGTTAAAGGCCTCACCTTTTCTCCTCCAAACATATTGCTGGGCATTGTGGCCAAACAGCTCGATTTTTGTTTCGTCTGACCGCAGAACTTTCCTCCATAAGGTCTTATCTTTGTCCATGTGATCAGCAGCAAACTTCAGTCGAGCCTTAAGGTGCCACTTTTGGAGCAAGGGCTTCCTTCTTGCACGGCAGCCTCTCAGTCCATGAAAATGCAAAACACGCTTGACTGTGGACACTGACACCTGTGTTCCAGCAGCTTCTAATTCTTGGCCAGTGTTGTCAATCTTACTGAAAAAAAGTAATTAATCATAGTTACAAATTACTTCTCCCAAAAAGTAATTGCGTTAGTAACTCAATTACCTGAATGTAAGAGTAATTAGTTACTTGGCAAAGTAATTGGTGACAATTACTTCTTTTTTTTCCCCTCAAAAACACCATTGGCCACACTGTGTGAAGTTTTTTGTGAAGGTTTTTGGTACAATTGGCCCAAGCCCAATTCTTTACCCTAATTTACCCTTTACCCTGAATCAACTGTTAAAAGTTGTTAAAATTGCTCCCATTATTGCATTAGTTCCCTTCTCTCTACTTTCGACATATGAAAGTTTTAAAACTGTTTCATCATTTAAAGATAGATTCAAGTGAAGATTTTGCCGATTTAGAAGTATTTTAGATAAAAAGTTACTTAGGTTCGCTAGGAAGGTTCTCTACAACAGAGCCGTCCTAAAAAGTCTACTGCTTTAAGATGGCGGCTGTCTACTAACTCATTTAGTGCCATGTCTGTCATTTTGCATCTAGTTATATCTATGTACAGTACATGTGATATCTACCATGTCTACCATATCTACCATAACATGCGGGCGTAGTTTGGTGGCTATCGGCTACAACATGTATTATTGGAGCTACCTAGCATCGCATTTGCTTGCCGTCACAACTTTCTTGCCTCCTCCCTACTCCTGCTCTGCTCTGTCATCTCGGTGAGTCCGTCTCCCTCAGACTTTCGACCAATATAGTAACGCATAGTAACGCATGCCTTTCCGTCCTCAGTAACGGTAACGGCGTTGCCAAGATCAGAAAAGTAATTAATTAGATTACCCACTACTATAACGCCGTTATATTGTAACGTCGTTATTAACAACATTGTTCTTGGCAGATCTGCTTTTTGGTGATTCTCGGTTGAATCTTCACCCTCCTGACCAATTTTCTCTCAGCAGCAGGTGATAGCTTGCGTTTTCTTCCTGTTCGTGGCAGTGACAAAACAGTGCCATGCACTTTATACTTACAAACAATTGTGTGCACTGTTGCTCTTGGGACCTGCAGTTGCTTTGAAATGGCTCCAAGTGACTTTCCTGACTTGTTCAAGTCAATGATTGTTCAAGTCAATAATCACTCACAAGAAATTGCTAATTCGTGTTGCTGTATGTATATTTTTGACCCAGCAGATTTGATCAGTTTTTCTGTTAACCCATAATAGTCATAAAAGAACCAAACTTAATGAATGTTTTTTGTGACAAAGAAGTATCTGTTCCAATCACTCTATCGGAGAAAAATCAGAGTTGTAGAAATAACTGGAAACTCAAGAGAGCCATGACATTATGTTCTTCACAAGTGTATGTAAACTTTTGACCACAACTGTATATATATATATATATATATATATATATATATATATATATTTTTTTTTTTTAATGAAATCGTTTTCTAATTATATTTAACGTTACAGACAAAATGTCTTACACTCATCCTGAGTCTTTAGTTTTGGCTTAAAGTAGGGCTATCAAATTTATCGTGTTAACGGAGGTAATAACATTAAAATATTTAACGCAATTAACGCATGCGCTGCACTACTCACTCACACATTGTCGCGGTCAAGCTATTATGGCACCGTTTTGCATATACATAAAGCTAAAAGGCAACGTAAAACGGGTAGAGAGAATTTCGGCAGCCTTTGAAGCCTTTTTTTAATTGGCTAAAGCCTTACAATCCCTCTCTCTACAATTAGAAATGTTGTGGGAAGCAAAGTGGGGAAGAAAGGTAGTAGTTGATCTTTTTCTTAACACCCTATGTTATACCCCAACACATAGAAGATATATCAATTGTTACCACTACGCACAGTCATGGTTGCACTTCCCAACATGCATTTGGGCAGAAGTTAAATGGCGACAGTATCATTTACTGAAAGCTCAACAAATACACTACATGGCAATATTTAGTCACAATATACAAAGTCACATTTATCCTTTAAGAATTACAGGTCTTTCCATCCGTGGATCCCTTTCACAGAAAGAATGTTAATGCAGTCTTGTGGATTTATTGTTATAATAAACAAATACAGTACTTATGTACAGTATGTTGAATGTATATATCCGTCTTATCTTTCCATTCCAACAATAATTTATAGAAAAATATGGCATATTTTAGAGATGGTTTGAATTGCAATTAATTGCGATTAATTACGATTAATTCATTTTTAAGCTGTAATTAACTCGATTAAAAATTTTAATCGTTTGACAGCCCTAGTTTACATATTTAAATGTTCAGATAAAGATTTGAATGAGGCAAAATAACATATTTTTCTCTCAAATACATTGTTATAATCTTTTGTTTCGGATGTACTGTAATTATTTTCTGTATAAAAATTAATTTGGTGTTCAAAAAAGTCTTTTTCAAACTTGAATCTTGAAAAAGAGGGGGTCGTATTGTAATCCGGGCCGTCTTATATTCAGGCCACTACGGTACTGTACTTAGCATCAATGCTGAGAGTTGGCGGACGAAACACTGTAACGTGGCTTAAAAAAATGACTGGAGAAAAACAGTGGACGAGACACAAGTCGTAAATTTGAAAACATATAACCCTGGTACGTCGTAACCCAGAGATTTTTTGAGTTGGACAATATCGGGATATCGGTTGTCATTATCAGACAACTCTATAAACAACATTGTTTATACGTCTTTGGATGTGAATGAGTTCATTGCATTGTGTTTGCTATATTCTGTTTAATTAAAAGTGTTATACTGTAGACTCTCGATTCTGAGAAAGTTTATCATTATGGGAAAAAAAAAAAAAAACATTGAAATTCCAAACCCTTCCTAAACAAAAGTTCGAGGGGAAAAAATCAATAGCAAACTTTGGACCCTATTAGAACGACGTGGTGAATATGAATAGGTGCTGCTACAAAAGAACAAGAAAACAGCATCATTAAGCTCCTCCGTCTTCATTCCATCACTGGAAATGGAAGTGTTTCATTTGTCTCCTCTTCTGTCCTCTTTCTGCATCAGTGTAATTGATACGCAAGTGTAATCTTCTTTTAATTAAGACCTGCTGCTGGCACATGCTTCACACCGATAGGCTGTTCTTGCTCTCATTTCTCTTCTATGCCTTTTTTCTCTTATTTTTTTTAGGTTTATAAAAACCTCTTTTTCTTCTCCGTCGAAGGCTCATTTTTCTCACCCTTTATCGCAGGCACTTCATTTTAACAAGTATCTCAGGTTTGGGGAAAAAATGTTTTCATGGGGCCCTTATTTGATTGTATAATGAACAGATCACCGTTATTTCTTGAAATATTTTCTTTTCGTGCTGCAAAATTATGTGTTGATCTCTGCTATCTTACTGTAACGGCGATTAGTGTCTGTAAAAAACTGACCAATTGTCACCAAAATGCATAAACGGGCTCAGAAATGGCAGCATTCAGCATGAAACATGATTAAATGGAAAGGGAAAAAAGAGAATAGTATTTATTTGAAGGACATAATAAATACCTATGAGTGACAGTTCAACAGTATTTATATTTGTCCTGCACCATCACGGTACGGGCATCAGGGTAGTGTCTGTGTGTGTGTGTGTGTGTGGGGGGGGGGGGTACTACGCGAGCCAATCGCGTAGTATCATTCTCCCTGCTGTTGGTCAGGCAGTGAGTGCACTGGAGTTGCTTATTAAAGTTAACATTGATTGAAAGACGTTGATGTTTGATGTTGCCAAAGAAGCAAGCTTCAAAGCGCCGAATCCTTCAATCATCATTTAACTTGTTAAACAGTTGCTGTGGCAACTCATTGTGTGTATGTGAGCAGCTTGAGCGGATTTGAGTGGACTCCCTTCATGAAGCATTCAATAAAGCCAAGCATTTTTCTGCTTTATTCTTGTTTTAAAATAATTCGGTGGGACAGTAACATGTTTAAAACATCATAATTATTACATTTGAAGTGCTTAAAAACCATTTACTTATATATAGAGATTCATAAAAGTTCATTTTAATTATACTTTGGGGAAAAAAGGGAGAAAAAACATGTCTTATATATGTGTATATATTAGGGCTGTCAAACGATTAAAAATTTTAATCGAGTTAAATACAGCTTAAAAATTAATTAATCGTAATTAATCGCAATTCAAACCATCTATAAAATAAGCCATATTTTTCTGTAAATTATTGTTGGAATAGAAAGATAAGACACAAGATGGATATATACATTCAACACACGATACATAAGTACTGTATTTGTTTATTATAACAATAAATCAACAAGATAGCATTATTATTAACATTCTCTTCAAGCGATCCATGGATAGAAAGACTTGTAGTTCTTACAAGATAAATGTTAGTACAAGTTATAGAAATTTTATATTAAAACCCTCTTAATATTTTCGTTTTAATAAAATTTGTAAAATTTTCAATCAAAAAATAAACTAGTAGCCCGCCATTGTTGACGTCAATAATTACACAATGCTCATGGGTGCTTAAGCCCATAAAATCAGTCGCACCCAAGCGCCAGCAGAGGGTGACAAAACTCCAAAAAACACAAGTAACAAGTTGGCTGTCATTTTAATCTGTTTGAGCGGGTCATGTGCGTTAATTGCATCAAATATTTTAACGTGATTAATTTTAAAAAACTAATACATTTAACACAAAAACAAAATGTTATTTTTTTTTGTGAGGGGGCGCTTCTTCGCGGTTTTTTACTCATGGCGGCAGGTACTGGTCCCAATTAACCGCGAAAAACGAGGGATCCCTGTATTTCATGAGATGTTTTTTCAGTTTTTGAACAACAGTGGTACAACATTTAACATAGGCATGGTGGCTGAGTGGTTAGCACGTCTGCCTCACAGTTCTGAGATCAAGGGTTCAATCCCGGGCTTCGGCCTTCCTGTGCGGAGTTTGCATGTTCTCCCCGTGCCTGCGTGGGTTTCCTCCGGGAACTCCGGTTTCCTCCCACATCCCAAAAACATGCATGGTAGGCTGATTGAACACTCTAAATCAGGGGTGGGCAAACTATTCCACAAAGGGCCACAGTGGGTGTGGGTTTTCGTTGTAACCTATCAAGAGGAAACCTTTTCACCAATCTGGTGTCATACAAGTGCAATCAGGTGCATCTTTTTTCCCCGGACCTATTATTGGTTAAACTGCCTGTGCTTGATCAGTTGTAACAAAGACCAGGACCCACTGCGGCCCTTGAGGACTGGTTTGCCCACCCCTGCTCTAAATTGTCCGTAGGTGTGAGTGTGTGTGTGAATGTCTCCTTGTGCCCTGCGATTGGCTGGCAACCAGTTCAGGGTGTCCCCTGCCTACTGCCCGTAGTTAGCTGGGATAGGCTCCAGCACCTCCGCGACCCTCGTGAGGAAAAGCAGCATGGAAAATGAATGAATGAATAATACATTTAACACAAAAACAAAATGTTTTTTTTTTTGTGAGGGGGCGCTTCTTCGCGGTTTTTTACTCATGGCGGCAGGTACTGGTCCCCATTAACCGCGAAAAACGAGGGATCACTGTATTTCATGAGATGTTTTTTCAGTTTTTGAACAACAGTGGTACCTCAACATACGTACACCTCTACATACGATCCTTTCGACATACGGCATAAAATTTGACTCATTTGTCTCGACATATGACGACACGCTCAAAATACGACGATTAAATCAGCGTTCATTGTTTTCCCACAAGACGCACAGGCGGCGGATGTTCTTGCGAAAGAACTCAACATGGGTCCAAGTAGGCATTAGCCAGTGTGATATTCTGAAGGCATGATAACCTTAACCCAAAATGTTAAAAGTTAAAATAAATTTTAAAAAATGACAAAATATTCCAAATAATATTAAAATAAATGCAGTCCTTTAGGAGAGCCTGAACCCACAGCCACAGCTCAACATTATTACCATCAGAACAAAAACAATTGAATTATTTTCCATAAGAAGCACGTGTGTATGACTCGTATCATGTTTACATTATATACACACACTCTCTTTCTCAACATAGACAGTTGCCAGAGAATTTTTTTTTACTTTGTTTTACCACCGCTAGATACACTAAACACGTTAGAGTTAACTCTAGTAGCTGGTGTGAAACGTTAATGACAGTGTTTACTAACCTTTAATTTTGTATTAATGCGAAATCATATTGGAGGTATTGCCTCCTCGGCAGCCACCCTCCACAAATATGTTTTACATGTCGGTTGGCCCTCCTCCTCTAAACCACAGCGGCTTTTTTGTAGCCTAAGTATCCCCATTCCAGCGATTTCGATTGGACATAAAAAATAGCTAATACCGTAGGGACCGTATGTCGGAACATTTTTGTGGTTTTAAAACCTTGATGTTTTTATGCGGTGGAAAAAAAGGGAAAACATGACGTTAAATTTTGTCACTAACACCATTTATGTCCAGCTCAGATCTTTTACATCCATTCAAAAGTGAGATACTTTGCCGGATGACACTAAATGACATCCGTCATAAGCATTCATTAATGCTCATGACAGTGTCATGTCATGTCATGTCATGTTTATTTTACTGAAATTAAGGAAGCGTCAGATCTTTTGTATAAAAAGATGTGTGTGTTGTCTTTAAACCTTTTCAACATACAGTGGGGCAAATAAGTATTTACCCAACCACCAATTGTGTAAGTTCTCCTACTTGAAAAAATTAGAGAGGCCTGTAATTGTCAACATGGGTAAACCTCAACCATGAGAGACAGAATGTGGGAAAAAAAACAGAAAATCACATTGTTTTATTTTTAAAGAATTGATTTCCAAATTAGAGTGGAAAATAAGTATTTGGTCACCTACAAACAAGAAAGATTTCTGGCTGTCAAAGAGGTCTAACTTCTTCTAACGAGGTCTGACGAGGCTCCACTCTTTACCTGTATTAATGGCACCTGTTTTAAATCATTATCGGTATGAAAGACACCTGTCCACAAACTCAGTCAGTCACACTCCAAACTCCACTATGGCCAAGACCAAAGAGCTGTCGAAGGTCACCAGAGACAAAATTGTAGACCTGCACCAGGCTGGGAAGACTGAATCTGCGATAGCTAAAACACTTGGTGTAAAGAAATCAACTTTGGGAGCAATTATTACAAAAATGGAAGACATACAAGACCACTGATAATCTCCCTCGATTTGGGGCTCCATGCAAGATCTCATCCTGTGGCGTCAAAATGATAACAAGAACGGTGAGCAAAAATCCCAGAACCGCACGGGGGAACCTAGTGAATGACCTACAGAGAGCTGGGACCACAGTAACAAAGGTGACTATCAGTAACACAATGCACCGCCAGGGACTCAAATCCTGCACTGCTAGACGTGTCCCCCTGCTGAAGAAAGTACATGTCCAGGCCCGTCTGCGGTTCGCTAGAGAGCATTTGGATTATCCAGAAAAGGACTGGGAGAATGTGTTATGGTCAGATGAAACCAAAATAGAACTTTTTGGTAGAAACACAAGTTCTCGTGTTTGGAGGAGAAAGAATACTGAATTGGATCCGAAGAACACCATACCCACTGTGAAGCATGGGGGTGGAAACATCATGCTTTGGGGCTGTTTTTCTGCAAAGGGACCAGGATGACTGATCTGTGTAAAGGAAAGAATGAATGGGTCCATGTATCGAGAGATTTTGAGTGAAAATCTCCTTCCATCAGCAACAGCATTGAAGATACGACGTGGCTGGGTCTTTCAGCATGACAATGATCCCAAACACACAGCGAGGGCAACAAAGGGATGGCTTCGTAAGAAGCATTTCAAGGTCCTAGAGTGGCCTAGCCAGTCTCCAGATCTCAACCCCATAGAAAATCTGTGGAGGGAGTTGAAAGTCCGTATTGCACAATGACAGCCCCAAAACATCACTGCTCTAGAGGAGATCTGCATGGAAGAATGGGCCAAAATACCAGCAACAGTGTGTGAAAAGCTTGTGAAGAGTTACACAAAACGTTTGGCCTCCGTTATTGCCAACAAAGGGTACATAACAAAGTAATGAGATGAACTTTTGGTATTGACCAAATACTTATTTTCCACCATGATTTGCAAGTAAATTCTTTAACAATCAAACAATGTGATTTTCTGGTTTTTTTCCCCACATTCTGTCTCTCATGGTTGAGGTTTACCCATGTTGACAATTACAGGCCTCTCTAATATTTTCAAGTGGGAGAACTTGCACAATTAGTGGTTGACTAAATACTTATTTGCCCCACTGTATACCGTACTGTACTATTTAATGCTCATTTTACGTAATATAAATTTTCGATTTGACTAATACTTATTGCAATATAACTTAGAATATATCACTTAACAAATTAGTCAACAAAATTTGTTTTTAAGACGACTAACTAACCAAATTTAGTAGGGAAAACAGCTGTAAGACGAATGTTACAGAACATAATAGTCGGTGACTCATCACTGACGGTGACGGTCCATTTGAACCGGGAGAGCTTGCACTGAATGATCTGGACCATGACGGCAGTAGACGTTCAATCCATTTGAACTGCGAATCCCAGTTAAAATGGATTGGAGGTCTATTGTGGTCGTTGGCAGCCTATTAGATAAAGAGCAGGTCGTGATGATCAACTCCTAACACTTGCTAACACTATCACCCTTTGCTTCTTTCTTGTTCTTCAGTCTCAGCACCACGAAGAGGAGAAAAGAGCCCTGAGCCGTGAGATTATTGTCCTCAACAACCACCTCATGGAGGCCAAGCTCACCATAAATAAACTCAAAGAGGACAATGTGAGTTATCCTCGCCTGCGGGTAATGTAACTGCTGCAAGGTCTCGATAACTGCCTTGTCTGCATAAGAGATTATTCCCAAAAGGGAATACATTAAAACCAAAAAATAGGAATAATTTGGTTCTTTATTCGATACTTGAGAAATGAAGAGTAATTTACGATGAACATGCAATTCAGTGAAGCATGATAATGGTTTTAAAGCTGTTGTTTGAAGGTCATATAGCCCACTTTTGCTTTAAAGTGGCACTAAAGCGTTATTTCTTAATACAGACTTACACGATTTCGACTTTACGAGGCCGGAGTCTCGTCTCGTGTTTTCTTTTATTTAGTGGCTTTGAATAGTATCTTATTGTACTTCTTAGTATCTTATTTTTTACTTCATTAATATGACGTGTTTTGTTCTAACTAAACGTGAAGTTGTTCAGCTTTACAGACAGCAAACAAGGCCATTGTGCTTTTTGAAGCTTTTGACTTCCTTCACTTTTGACAAATTGTAAAGCTGTAACACGCATATGTACATTTATGTTCAAAACGACACGTATTTTAACAATAAAATACTTGACACAATCTATATTGTAAAGTTTGGAAATTAAATTAGCCTAATTTGCCTGACAAAAGCCCGCTAGCTTAAATGCTACAAAAGCTAAGGTATTTACAATTCTCATATACTCAAACTCAAACTGTAGCTCTAAACTTCATAACAAATGCATACAAAAACATATTATTAGCTGAAACAACTTACAGCCTGATGTAAACCAAACCAGGGTGCGGCTATGGTTTATCCATGTCAGACGTCTGAGTCTGCTCCTCAGTCATAAAAGGCGACAGTCCAGCCAGATCCAACGCTGCCACCAGAGGGCAGTGTGTCCTCCATCATTAAACAGAAATTCAGAGAAATTCATAGTAAAGTTAATTGAAAGTTCATATAACTTGAAAAATAATCAAGAAGTTAAGAAATTAATAAAAACTGCAATTTTTTGACCCCGCCTATTAAAAGAATCGGAATCAAGAATCGTTTGGAACCGGGATCGAAACTTGGAATCGGAACCGTTCAAATTCAAACGATGCCCAACGCTAATGCTCGTCATGCTAAAGTTGATGCTAATGCCAATGTGAATGCTATGCTATGCTAACATTATGAGTTACATTTAGTGCATGATGATCACTCAGCACGGACCTTTAAAGGCTAAAGCAGAACTTCTCAAATAGTGGGGCGCGCCCCGGGGTGGAGCATGTGACCTCGAGGAACATACTTTTTTGTCGTAAAGTGTACTTGCACATCCAGTGTCAGTGGCAGTCTCTCTATTGCTGTTTTTGGGCCATTTGGCTTTTGGCTATGACTTTTAATACCATGGGAGACAAGGAAAGACCACTCTGTTTACTGTGTTCAAAAATTATTGTAGCGGACAGAGACAAGCCAAATCAGTTGTCACTTAAAGACATTAGAGCCCAATCTCATTGATAAGACGCTTGTTTTCAGCAAAAATGTGCCGAATATTGCCAACAATCAAATGTTTTGGCATATTGTCCTCAGAGCGCATTGAAAGGTGGAAAAGCGCTATACAAGTATAACACCATGAATGTTGCTAAAAAAATTGTATTTATTATTATGTATTGATTTGATTATATTTTATTTTTCAGTATCAAATGACCAAAAATGTACCTTTAGTATTTTTACAGTTTGGATGTCACTTCTTTTTTTTAATTCAGGCAAATTGAGGCGCTTAAGTATTTTTCTGCTACAAACAAAACAAATTTAATATAGTTATACTTTATTATAAGTTGATCTGTGTCACTTTTTTTTCTTTAAATGAAAAAGGGACACAATGTTAGCCTATCTTAAAACACATCCGAAACTCCTCTGAGGAGAGTGAGGGAGAGACGCAGTGAGACGCAGTACATCTCACATAAGGGACACGACCCAAACACTACTATGATGCGAGCTGACGTACTCCACGTACAATATGAAAATGTCACACATTGTGAACACAAGACAGAAACTACTGTGTCACATTTTTGTCTCGTCAGGTCGAAAACTGGCACTCTTCTCGTTATGTTCTCGTCTCCCGACCCACGTTTTAGCTTGTCATAGTCATGAAAAAATTGTTCGTCGACGAAATATTTTCATTACTGTCATCGTTGATTAAAACAACATTGACAGGAAGGAAAACATAAGAGAGCAATTGTTTATGTGGTAAAGGATTAGCATAGGGTGACCAAACGTCCTCTTTTGCCCGGACAAGTCCTACTTTCACTTAGTGTCCTCGTGGTCCGGGCGGGTTTTATAAACTCATAAAAATGTCCGGTTTTTAGGATTTTTCACGGGACCAATTTGAAGAGAATCCCTCCGACCGATGGGTGGCAGCAGTTGACATGGCTCCTACGAGAATAGAGGGAAGTAGTAGTTCTTCTTGTTTTTGTTGGCAGTTTACCCCTATCATGAGGCATTACCGCCATCTACTGGGTTGACGATTTAGCCACAATGCCAGACGTTTTTTTTAATGATAAATACGTATATAATGGCAACTGTTGACTTCTGTCGGAGCTTTGACTGTAAAATCCCGTTTGGTGTCGCATCGGTGCGCTGCCGATGATTGTAAACTTTTATAGCAAAGTTTGATTTTTGCCTCAGCTAGCTATCAGTAAGCTAAACCGCGCTAGGCATTATGGGAAATGTAGTTTTGAACTGCTACGTTTGGAAACATGCTGATTGAATAGTTTGTCAGTTTATTTCGGTTTTTGTTTGTGTGCAATCTACAACATTGTATGAGAACATCAATTGAATGGGAATAACAATTTGTCAAGGACAATTGTCGTGATAGTAATTTATAAAAATGTTTAGTTGGCACATAGCCTACCGTGTGTGTATTGACTGGACTACATTTCTATGGGTCTGCATTTTATATATATATATATGTACATACATACATACATATATATATATATATATATATTAGGGCTGTCAAAATTACTGCGTTAACGCGTGGTAATTTTTAAAATTAATCACGTTAAAATATTCGACGCAATTAACGCACATGTCCCGCTCAGACAGTATTCTGCCTTTTGGTAAGTTTTACAGCATGGCTTTTTGTGCTGCCTAACAGCGAACTCTTGTGGTCGCTTTGCGACACGGTTTATTGTTTTCTTGCCAGTTCAATATAGACGTCTCGGGCTGACGCCTACGTTGTAATGTTGTGCTTATATGATCCTTGGACAAGATTTGTCCGTAAGTATGGTTGTTGTAAAGAATGTACATATTATGTTAGTAAGCGAAATGTTATATTTTTTGCATGAGACGCTTTTTGTTTATGTTTAGTGAACCTGTATAGCGTGCTAAGCTAACGTTGTTGCTAATGCAATGCTTGTGTACTTTTTTGTAGTTTTACGACAGTCTAAAGAGGACAATGGTTTGAGGCCATTTTATTAATAAATCAGATGAAAAAGGAAGAAGTCTGATAATTAAGGCGTCGTTCACTAGCTGTCTAGCTTTGGAAAAAGTAGACGCTTCGGAGTGAGGACAGGATATACAGATTTAAATGACAGTAGAGTGAAATGCCCACTACAGTCCTTATGTACCGTATGTTGAATGTATATATCCATCTTGTGTCTTATCTTTCCATTCCAACAATTTATTTTACAGAATATATATATAATTTACAGAAAAATATGGCATATTTTATCGATGGTTTGAATTGCGATTAATTAATTTTTAAGCTGTAATTAACTCGATTAAAAAATGTAATCGTTTGACAGCCCTAATATATATATATATATATATATATATTTTTTTTTTTTTTTAAGTCATTATTTATTTTTTTTCAAACTGCATTTTTCCATCCAGAGTGAGGGGGCACACTTTAAATATATTAAAGTGATATCGACATCTTTGAGTGAACTTCGGGTAAAATTCAAATATCTTGAGGCCGGGCTGAGGCTGGGCTGAGTGTCCTCTTTTTTTAGAAATCAAAATATGGTCACCCTATTATGTTGTAGTCTCCCGACCCACGTTTTAGCTTGTCATAGTCATGAAAAAATTGTTCGGCGACGAAATATTTTCATTGCTGTCATTGTTGATGAAAACAACATTGACAGGAAGGAAAACATAAGAGAGCAACTGTTTATGTGGTAAAGGATTAGCATGTCTGTTAATTCTTAGATAGTAGATTATGTGACCAATTAATGCAAATGTAAAGAAATTCTAATGGTTCCGTATGCAATTTCATCACAAAGCAGGCCTACTTCCAGCCTTGTTAGTGCCGATATGGAGGTTAGCTTGAAGCAGCTTTTCTTCATAAAAGTAAAGTATCTTATTTTCCACAACACCTTGGATATTTGCGCTGCAAGCAGCCACAACAGATGGAGGCATTAACTTGAAGCCGCTGGGTGTTTTAGGCAGAATATACTCTAATCAATGGGTATCCTCCAGGCTGTCAGGATCTACAAGCGAGCTCTCTGTGGAGCCGAGTTCCAGAGGGTGCATGTGGCAGTGCGCTGCCTCTCTTTCTTTTGAACTGAAGATCTTTGCGAGGACTGGGGGCCAGGTTAGAGATTCTCTCTTCACTATCTGGCAGTCGTGAGCCCTTTTGAGCTGCGGAAGAGTATTTGTACAATCCCTCTCCATTTCCTGCAGGGCTGACTGGAGTCAAGGTTCATTTTGAAGCGGGGTGAGCCTTTGGCATTTGCTGCAAGGCAGCCATCGCTGCTAATGAGCGGGTCTTGCCACTCTGCTGTCACACAGTACACCCGAAGGAGGAAAACATGATATTGTAATAGTACATCTTATTTTGGAAGGCCGACTGTAATAATAATACGACATGGGATGCAACGGTTATTCTTTGTCAGAAAATAGAGAGAAAATACAAGATAGACGATTTTTTTTTTAAGGTTCAGACTGAAAGAGTTGCCATGGGTGCGAACACATTGTTTAGGGGTCCAAGTTAGAGTGACCAAACGTCATCTCTTGCCCGACCAGACATGTCCACTTTTTACATCCTGTCCATGGCGTCTGTCGGGGTTTTATAAATTCATGAAAATCAGTTTTGTTTTCATTAACGACAACGAAAATATTTCGTCGACGAACAATTTTTTTCATGACGAAGTCACGATGACGAGCTAAAAACGTGTCTTGAGAGAATTACACATAAGGAGATGGATGCCAATTGTCGTCTGACGAGAACGAGATGAAAATTCGACACTTTCCGTCATAAGTTCACAATGTGTGATTTTTTTTTTTTTATCGTATGTGTAGTTAGCACGCATCTTAGCAGTGTTTGGTCGTGTCACGAAAGTGATGTGCTGCGATTCCCCCCGACCCACCCCACCCACAAGCATGTGCCCATTCCAGGCTCCTTTTGTGAAACGTTCACACTGCAAATTTATAACATCTTAATCTGATCATTTTTGTTAAATCTTGCCAAATAATTTTCTCCATCTTTTTTTGAGTGTTTAAGGCTAATTAACAGATTAATGTGTCAGATTCTTACTTTAATATTACTATATGTTCGTATTGAGACCATACATCTAAAAGTTGTTCATTTTTCACCTAAATCAAGAAAAAAAATATTTCAAATAATTTTTTGAACAATATTCTTGAATTAAGAACATTTTAAGATTAAATGTGCAAACGTTTTGCTTAAAATAAGTCTATGAAGCTTATTTTCAGCGAGCTGTTTTTTCTTATTTCAAGAAATCTCAGTGAGTAAAATTGACTTGAAGCGCTGTAGCAGTAGTGAAATTCGTGGAGTGTTCCCCACCTCCACAACATTGACGTCTTTTTACATTACTTACAGTGGCTGCTGCTGGTGGGAAAAAAACTTCTAATATCCCTCGTCTTTGAAGGGGGCGGGGGAGGCGGCATATTGTATTTCTGTCGGGCTGTCAATGGGTGTGTGTGTGTTGAGGGGGTCAATTCATCAACCAATCAAACGTGCGTTTTAGGGGAAAAAATGGACTGGCACATTCAGCGAGTGAAAAGGGGTCAATGTAAGTCTGAATATAATAAAAGTACTGGAATTCACTTAATAATCGTAGGATCAATTCTATCCTTACAACATATAGGAAGACAATCTAAATGACCTATATAACTGAAGCCATTATATAATGCAAATAAGGTTGCTTGAAAGTTGGTGGGGATAATTTGAGCATCCTGAAAAGTTGTGTTATGTCCCTACCGTCCCTATGCAAACCTATGCCCTTGTATGAAACAAGTCTGTAAATAATATTGTTATCATGTACTTATGTGCTGATGTACCCATCAAGGAACCAAGGAAAGGGAGAACTACACGCCTGAAGGCTATTGCTCAATCGCGAACACAAGTGAATAGGCACTGTGTGATAGTGACCTCACAGGAAAAACACGGGATGAACCGGAAACATACGATTTACCACCATTTAATAAATACAGTGGGGCAAATAAGTATTTAGTCAACCACTAATTGTGTAAGTTCTCCCACTTGAAAATATTAGAGAAGCCTGTAATTGTCAACATGGGTAAACCTCAACCATGCGAGACAAAATGTGGGAAAAAAAACAGAAAATCACATTGTTTGATTTTTAAAGAATTTACTTGCAAATCATGGTGGAAAATAAGTATTCGGTCAATACCAAAAGTTACTCTCAATACTTTGTTATGTACCCTTTGTTGGCAATAACGGAGCCCAAACGTTTTCTGTAACTCTTCTCAAGCTTTTCACACACTGTTGCTGGTATTGTGGCCCATTCCTCCATGCAGATCTCCTCTAGAGCAGTGATGTTTTGGGGCTGTCGTTGGGCAACACGGACTTTCAACTCCCTCCACAGATTTTCTATGGGGTTGAGATCTGGAGACTGACAAGGCCACTCCAGGACCTTGAAATGGTTCTTGAGAAGCCACTCCTTTGTTGCCCTGGCTGTGTGTTTGGGATCATTGTCATGCTGAAAGACCCAGCCACATCTCATCTTCAATGCCTTTGCTGATGGAAGGAGATTTTCACTCAAAATCTCTCCATACATGGCCCCATTCATTCTTTCCTTTACACAGATCAGTTGTCCTGGTCCCTTTGCAGAAAAACAGCCCCAAAGCATGATGTTTCCACCCCCATGCTTCACAGTGGGTATGGTGTTCTTCGGATGCAATTCCGTATTCTTTCTCCTCCAAACACGACAACCTGTGTTTTCTACCAAAAAGTTCTATTTTGGTTTCATCTGACCATAACACATTCTCCCAGTCCTCTTCTGGATCATCCAAATGCTCTCTAGCGAACCGCAGACGGGCCTGGACGTGTACTGGACGTCTGGCAGTGCAGGATTTGAGTCCCTGGCGGCGCATTGTGTTACTGATAGTTGCCTTTGTTACTGTGGTCCCAGCTCTCTGTAGGTCATTCACTAGGTCCCCCGTGTGGTTCTGGGATTTTTGCTCATCGTTGTTATCATTTTGACGCCACGGGGTGAGATCTTGCATGGAGCCCCAGATCGAGGGAGATTATTAGTAGTCTAGTATGTCCTCATTTTCTAATAATTGCTCTCACAGTTGATTTCTTTACACCAAGCGTTTTACCTACTGCAGATACAGTCTTCCCAACCCTGTGCAGGTCTACAATTTTGTCTCTGGTGTCCTTCGACAGCTCTCTGGTCTTGGCCATAGTGGAGTTTGGAGTGTGACTGACTGAGGTTGTGGACAGGTGTCTTTTATACCGATAATGAGTTAAAACAGGTGCCATTAATACAGGTAACGAGTGGAGCCTCATTAGAAGTTAGACCTCTTTGACAGCCAGAAATCTTGCTTGTTTGTAGGTGACCAAATACTTATTTTCCACTCTAATTTGGAAATAAATTCTTTAAATATCAAACAATGTGATTTTCTGGGTTTTTTTCCACATTCTGTCTCTCATGGTTGAGGTTTACCCATGTTGACAATTACTGGCCTCTCTAATCTTTTCAAGTAGAAGAACTTGCACAATTGTTAGTTGACTAAATACTTATTTGCCCCACTGTAAATATACATTACTGCAATGATAATAGGAAGAATCCTGAGCCTTTATTACAGTCCTCTTCATTGGAAATCAAAATATGGTCACCCTCGTCCAAGCTAAAACATTGAACCTCACTGAAGTCTCATGTGATACTGTATTTCGAAGGCGTCATGCACAACAGTAGTTCAAAATGTATTTTTGTTCCAGAAAACTGTACAGCTTCAGGGGGATTCTAAAGTATTAGCTAACTATGAAATAACCGAAACTAAGACATCGCCAGCAAACTATTTGAACCGTCTTCACAATCCATTGACGCCCTCACGCCCCTCCCGGCATTAGCAAGAGAAGGAATAGAATGATTGGAAACAAAGTCGCAGCTAACTGGCGGGGGAGTCAAAGCTGTCAGAGCAAAAGCTTTGATGCTTTGGTAAAAAAAAAAAAAAAAAAAAAATCTCAGCGCTGCGGCACGCTCAAGACATACGCAGCAACCAGACCATGACCTTTTTTAAGCAGGCTGATTTTACAGTGTAAAACTGCGAACCACCCACATGAGAAAATACTGCAAACAAGAAAATGGAACATCAGCCGCACCCGGAGACCACCCACTGCGTTCAATACTGAACACAGATTGAGAACCTCAAATATGCCTTTGCTTCTTTGGCTTTAAAGTGGAAACGAAGTATATGTAACAGTTTAAGCTAAGTGAGTCATGTTAGCAAAGAGAGTTGTCTGATTATAGCATTTAAAATAATAACTGCACCGGTTTTTGTGCCATGGGTTATAAATTAACGTACAAGCCTGCAGCCTTTGTGCATGTGCTGGTCACAGCTTAGCACAGCAGCTGTGCTCAGAGTGTTCTCTCCAAACAAACATGCTTGGGATTTTTAACAGAGGAAAAGACCTTGGTCACTCATGGTGTACAAATAAATGAATATTAAATGAGAAATAGTTATTTATAAACTCATCACATATTACTACTGCACCACCAGAAAGAAACAGTCACTAAGAAAAGTAATAAAACACACAATTTTAATTAAAAATCTGTGCAAAAGCCCAGCTAAATGCATCTTGGGAATTTCCATGGCATTGGAATGTCTTATGACTGCCTGCCTGTATTTGTCATGCTGTGTGGCCCCCGAGTGGATCTTTAGGTTAACTAGTGTAAACATGATTTATTTGTGAATTATTCCATTTATGTAATTACGGCCATTTTGGCTCATTTCATTTTAACGTATTTATATGGGATATTATTTTGACACTTTTTCTATGTCTTTAGTTAAAGTTGTTCTCTTAATTTTCACAGAGTGTTAATTTTATTTTGAAAATCCTTGTGTAGTTACATTTATCATTATTAAAGCATCCAGTGGGGTATTACAATATAATTAGAATTATTTTAACGCAAGACTTGGTAACTTTTCAGTTTTAGTAGTTTTAAGCAACCCCAGTGGACAAAAGCGGTACTGTTTTGCCTTAAGGAAGATTGCGTTTCCCATGGACAGACAGCGAGAACCAAAAGTGGTATTTGCCTTGGAGCAAAATGGATTTTGTCATGTGGCATTTTTTTGCCATGTGGCAAAATGGATTTTGCCATTTGGCTTTTTTTTTTTTTGCCATGTGGTAAAATTGATTTTGCCATGTGGCATTTTTTTCTTTGCCATGTAGCATTTTTTTTTTTTTTTGCTATATGGCAAAATGGATTTTGTCATGTGGCATTTTTTTGCCATGTGGCAAAATGGATTTTGCCATGTGGCATTTTGTTTGCCATGTGGCACAATTGATTTTGCCATTTGGCATTTTTTTTTGTCATGTGGCAAAATGTATTTTGACATGTGGCATTATTTTGGTACGTGGCAAAATAGATTTTGGTTTGTGGCATTCTTTTTAAAAAAATTTTTGTATGTGGCATTTTTTGGGGGTGCATGGCATTTTTGCAGGCCATGGACGTCCATGCCATTGACGGCTAGGCACGTCCAAATTTTCCATTCATTTTAAATGGCAGAAAAACGTGTGGCTGTGATTTTTGACCATACACTTTACATTACAGCGCATTGACATTCAACTGGCACCCAAGTCAGGTTATGCCATTGACAGCTATACACGTCCAAGTTTTCCATTCATATTAAATGGCAGAAAAACAAACAAACCAAAAATCCATTTTGCCACATGGCAAAATACATTTTGCGACATGGCAAAATCAATTTTGCCACATGGCAAAAAAATGCTACATGGAAAACAAAAATGCCTGATGGCAAAATCCATTTTGCCACATGGCAAATTCCACTTTTGGTTCTCGACCCTGCTGTTCCCATGAGGACCAGCGCAAGCCCGCATAGTGTCATAAAATCACGACGGTCGCCTGCAGATGTATTAAACAACATTTCTGTTTCTAACGGCTGTGTGAAGGATGAAAAGTAATACGGTAATGAATCCAGATGTGGCTAAACGTTAGCATCGACTTCTGTCTTTATAATTAATGAGGAAAGGAGTAAGTGAAGTCTAACGTAAAGCAGTCAGCAGATTTATAGTTTTTTTTTGTGTGTGTGTGGCAGGGTTCCTGCCATCCTCCTCAAATTAGTGCTGGTGAAAGCGATACAGACCCCCTCAAGATATAAAAGAGGTGTCATTCAACTAGTTGTCAGTTGACATTTCATCACAAATAATATGAAAATATTTTATAAAGGTTGAAAAGTTACCTAGTGTTGCTTTAAGTCTGCGAACACATATATCGGTTTGATATCGGTTAAAAACTCATTATCAGACAACTACTTTAACTGAATAAATATTACATGCATCATTGTTGGAGCAGTTAAACAGTAGACGGCTCAAATTTTCTGCTTTCATATTTAAAAATTGCTACCAAAAAGGATGCATACAGATTATATTTCATTGTTCTGGAGCTCCTTTATGAAGCTTAACGCTATCACACTGCATCACTGCACCTATAATTAGACCTCCTTCCTCTCAGGGCTCCCCTAATTACAAAATAATTAAACGGCAATTAGAAAGTAGTAATTTAAAGTGTTTCAGAGTTTGCCCAATGGCAATATGAACACATACCCCCTCACTCCCTCTGGTACTGCAACAATATAGTGATAGATCTTTGTGTTTCCTCCGCAGAACCTATACAGGAAAGACTGCAACCTGGCTGCCCAGCTGCTGCAGTGCTCAAAGTCTCATTACAGAGCTCACAAGATGTCTGAGGTGAGATGTTAACATTTATGTCGAGAATTTACACATGAATAAAGGTCTCGGACTATATTCAAACAAAACATCACTGTGTTTTAGTGACAGGTTTGAAGAATTTCAGTTTTCTTAATCGGAAGGACAAGGATGAAAAATTTAGACATGAATGCCGCATGTGTCAAGCTTTAGGCCACAGGTATCAAACTCACGCCCCACGGGCCAGATCTGGCCGACCACATGATTTCGTGTTGCGCACGAAAGTAAATCATAAGCACCGACTTCATGTTTATCGCTAAAACAAGATTTTAATCAAATATACTGGTTAAATTACAACTAGAGCTGTCCCGACTAGTCGACGTTGTAGACGTCATCGATGACGTAAATGCGTCGACAGGCAAAACATACTGTCGACGGGTAATGACAGGTTAAAAAAAAAAATTACATGCGGATAACGTTTAAAATGGCAGGCGCTCGCGATGCAAGCGGTTGTTACTGGCACCCCCAAGGCGGCCGCTGTTATTTCAATGTGACCGGCATTGTCAGATTGAGCAAAGAGGAAGAAAGTGGGCGAGCGAGAGAGAAGGAGCGAGATCGGTGAGTTGGGAAAGTGCGCGGGTAGCGCGGCGTTGAGTGACTGCATCCCCCACGTTTTTGTTTTGGTCAATAAATGTATCCATAAAGAGCCATCCGACGCCTCTCGGTGTTTTTATGCACGCCGCCGCCTTTGTGAGGAGGAAATCGAACGACCAGAATAGCCAGAGCCTGGAATTATTTCAAGGAAACTATGGAGGGTGCCACTGTGTGTAGTCTTTGCTAAACTGAGCTGGCATACCACGGTAGCACGTCGGCTATGAACGAACACTTGAAACACCGTCATCCACGTGTAATTTTCGAAGACAACTAGAAATAACAAGCTAGCGGATTGTAAATCGATACAACTTTCTAACAATTTTTTAAAATGGAAGTTGCCTTTATGTGCGTCGTATCAACGTGCATTTTTATTTAAAATAATTAGTATATATATTATATAATTTTTTTTAAAATTATTATGAAATTTATTAGTATCATGGAAGCTCCCACTTGGGTAAAATATATACATATATCCTGTATATACATAATATAATAAAAATATATATGGAAACAGCACTGGCCTGCTTACTGTAATCCATTACTGCACTAATGTTAGTTACTTTATATTATACAGTATTATTGTGTATATACGTACATATACTATAAAATTAATAATATATATTTAATTTTTGTTACTGTATGTGTGCCTTTCACTCAAAATAATTGTAATATTTCAGTGTGCCCTCTACTTTTATTTATTTTCAGGTTAAAACAAACAAAAGTTGAACAGTTTTTCCCCTCCCCCAAAAATGCGGAATGCACACCAGAAAAAGCATCTGAACTCACACAAAATATTCTGAAAATGGTTGTCCGGGACGCTGCAATTCATTTTAACATTTAGAACAATATAGACAATGACATACCACAAAAATAGTAAGAATTGTTTCGACTCCTGTTAAAGAGGTGAAGTCTCAGTGTTTTTTTGCACTAGTTAATGCCAGCAGCATTTGACCTCATTGCTTGTGATTTATTATTGATATTTATGCTATTTATTTATACGTTAATAAAAAATGTAGGTGTTCCAAAATGTTTTTTGTGAATTAATAAGCTTCAACAAAAATTTCATTATTAAAGTAGAAAATTTTTTTTTTATTAGATTGGTCGACTAATCGTAAAAATAGTCGGCTGACTAATCGGGAGACGATTTGGGACAGCCCTAATTACAACTGTACGGTATTGGGGGGTTGCTGGGGAGTGGCTGAGAAATTATCTAACAGGAAGGGTACAATATGTAACAATGGGGTCATCGAAATGCTCTCTTCGTCGCGTTTTCCTTGTTGTGAATAATTCCTCCTCAATGGGCTGCATATTAAATCAGATGAAATCGTGACTCCGCTGACGTCATCCACCTGTTGGGGACGCTAGAGCCCTATAATGGTAGGCGTGGCTAACCGGCAGATTAAAAGACTAATTTCTCGTCATCTGCGCGTTGCTAAATTGTTGTATAAAGGCAAATCGTCTCAAAATACGATTCTAATTCACATAATAATCCTATTTAAGACATTTTTTTCTCCTGTCATACGCACTTTAATAAAGACAAGCATTTTTCTACTTTTTTTTTTTTTTTAATGGATTGGGCATTTTTTCTTGTTTAAAAATAATTCAGAGGGACAGTAACATGTTTAAAACTTATCGTAGTTATTACATTTAGAGAGCTTAAAAACCATTTACTAAAATATATATTAGGCCTGAACGATATATCGTTTAAACATCGCCATCGCGATGTGCGCATGTGCAATAGTCCCATCGCAAGGACGTGCGATAGTTTTTTAATTTCATTTTTTTTAATCCACAAACGTTTGTTTTGAGGAAGGAGAGGGAAAAAAAGCGCACAGCTTCTCTTTCCCTCCAGCAAGTCATCGGCTCCTCCCCCTCCCCCTGCAACAGCGGAGTGGAGGGAGGAGGGGCCGAACAGCAGAGCGGAGGGAGGAGGGCCCGTTCTCAAAGTGAAAGCAAGCAATCAACACGTTGGAGGAGCAAGGAAGACTGTATCCAAAAGGAGTTTTGGAAGTATTTTGGCAAGAACAAGACTATAAGGGACAAAAAACAGCCCTGTCGACAGTGCCTCGCCATGGTTGCCTCAACAAGAAGTAATCTGTCAAACATGTGGGACCATTTAAAACGCAGGTATCTATGCATTCCTGCTACGAGCTCCCCATCAGAGGCTTTTTAGCACAGGTGGGAACATTGTTACGTGCCAACGTTCTTGTCTCAAGCCTGCTTTAGTGGATAAACTAATAGTCTTGGCCGAAAACCTATGAGACCCAGTTGAGAATTGCTGAGCAAGGAAGGTGGACGATATGCAGACAAATACATAACACAGCTGAAGGAATGTCTTTTCTTCTTTTTATTCATGTGACAGCTATCAGGAAGCCAGGAAATTTGGTAGTTAAAATGGTTCTGTTATTCATCACAGTTATTTGCAGTTATTCAGTTCAATTATTTACAAGTTCAATTGAGTTTGTATCTTTTATATTTAAATTTATTGTAAACCGTATTTTTCAAATAACTGTATATAGTACAGCTGCACATAAAGTTTTGATACTTAATATTTTTGTTGAAATATTTTTACAACTTTGTTGCCGTTTTGCAGTTTTATATTGTTATATTTTGTGTAAACAACTCAGGGGACTAATGCACTTGCACTTTTATTAGTCAGATTTAATATTTAAGTTCAAATATGTTGACAACTTTGTTGTTTAACTGAGGTTTTTATTTATTGTTATAGTTTGTGAACTCTTTTGTCATATTTAATATTTTTGTTCAAATATGTTGACAACTTTGTTGTTTTACTGAGGTTTTTATTTATTGTTATAGTTTGTGAACAACTCTTTTATTTGTCATATTTAATATTTTTGTTCAAATATGTTGACAACTTTGTTGTTATTTTACAGAAGTTTTTATTTATTGTTATATTTTGTCAAAAACTTAGGGGACTAATGCACCTGCTCTTTTATTTATCATTTAATGTATTTGCTGCTGTTGAAGTGTAAAATATTGTATTCAATAAATGATCTATTTTGTGCAGACATGACTTCCTGGATACCTTCATACAGAAATCTTCATCATTCACAAATTAAACGGTATTATATGAATACACTGTGGTCACGGTGTGTTATGTAAAGTATTTCCAAACAGCTATTCAAGTCATTTAGTGAAAATTTCTTTAAAAAAGATAGATCTTTTTTTTTTAATATCGCAATATAATATCGCAATATATTGCAAACCTAAAAAAAATCGCAACAATAGTTTTTTCCAATATCGTTCAGGCCTAATACAGGTATATATGGCGGAAAACACTCAGGTGACTCGAACTTCCGCTGTGAGACCCCCAAATTGGCCAAATTTCAAAATTGTCCTATATGCATATGTGATACATCATTGGAAAGCTTAAAATCTCAATTTTCTGGGGAAAGAAAATTTTTGAACAGGAGGGCATTTAAAAAAGAAAAAAAAAAAAAAATTAACAGCAAAACCCTAACTGGAGGGGAGAGCATGCGCGAGCATAAATAAAGACGCCACGATTTCAACGAGATATTATCGTGTACTTACCTCTTTTCGATCACAAAACTCCATGTAGCATGTATCACCCAGTATCAAGACATACAGTAGCTGTGAATGGCCACAGCCAGATTTTGGGGGATTTTTCGGGTGAAACATGGTAATACAACAAGGGTCGCGATGCAGAAATCGCAGATATCGAGGAGTGGTTGAGATTTTCATTTTCTTATATTTACCCTTTTAAACTGTTTTTTTTTTTTTTTCTTTGTTTGAAACAATTATTTATCATCTAAAATATTGGGGAAGATGCGACAGTAACGAAAAAAATACAATTAAGCGATAGTTATGAGGTAGATATCCGTGACTTTTTTAAAGACGCTAATTTTTTCATTGTGATGGAATTTGTTTAAAAGTTTAAAATATGCGAGTGATTTTTTTTTTTTTAAGTCTTTTTTTTTCTTTTTTTTTTTACTAAATATTGGACATCAATTAATGATTCTAAGCTAAAAATGACAGACATTTCGAATAATAAATAAGATTACTTACCTTCTTTTTATGGCTAGGTTGAAACAAAAGCGGTTGCGCGACGTCTGTAAACGGGGGTTTCCAGGGTAAAACGGTTCAGGGGCTTAATGCGCCATGAATCTGCTATGGCGGCATATAGACATATTTTTATATCAACCACAACAGTTCTTTTGGCTTAAAATACAGCAGTTTATTTTAAAGAGAAGTTTAAAAGCAGAAACTGCTTTTTCAGTCTTGTCTGTTTTTCGCCATATGCAGTACATAAAGGTTTTCATTATATTTTGGAAGAAAAGTGAAATAACATTTCTTATACAGTATGTATCTCTTTCCAATGATAAATTTGAATAAATACATTGAACACACGTACAATTTTGTTTTTGGAGGGGGTGGGGGGTGCTACTTCGTGGTTTTTATACTTATCGCTGCAGGTTCTGGTCCCCATTGAACGAAAAAAAAGAGGGATCACTGTATTTTTTTTTTTTTATAATTCTGAAATAGTGAAGCTTGGTATCATTGAAGAACGATTGTAGTCCGCAATGCGTCAAAGTCAACACATTTTGCCAACTGCCTAAAGCTTCCCACTGATGGTGAAACCGTGAAAATTGAGGGATCACTGTATTTAACACATTGCCTGCTGTTGACAATGATAGACGTCCAATTCATTTCTTTATTTTCCTTTCAGGCATGACAAATCCAAACAAACATACAGCATTCATATGCGTTTACATTTAATTCAACCTGAAAAGAAAAGGGCAGACAGGAGAAGCCGAAGCTTATTGAATACCGCCCCCAGTATACCATAGGACGCAGAAATTATCGAATAACAATTTTTGACATTTCAGATTGTGTAGTGATTACAAGGTTGTTTTTTTTCCCTCCACTTGATTGTTTATTTTCCCAATACTCCTTGTTGATCGCAGCGATGTGCTCGTTATGTTGATTAAATCCAGTAGATTAAGTTCATAATTCAGAGGTCAGTTTATTCAGTTGATTTGATCCAGAAGATAGGGAATATCTGAGGACCGATGGCAGGCTGTGTCCGCCACCCCATTTCGTCGATTTAATCCTCGTCGTGGTTTTCATTCCTTGCTTCCTTCATCTCCAGGTTTCACAGCTCCGTCGCAATTTTCATTACCATTCTGGTTGTGGCAGTGTTGGATGCCGCTAGATCATTCTTCACCTGTAATAAGTCATCACAGGCTGTTGAGGCTGGCGTGCAGTCCGGCGATAGCGCTAGCCGCAGTACTGGCCAATTCCACTGATCTCTTTTGGCTTTCCAAAACTTTCATGATGATCTGACGAATCAAGTGGGCTCCAAGCCCCTGTGGAAGAATTGCAGCCAGCAGCCCAACAAAAAGATACACATCCTCGATGTCTTCAACTTCGAGTGCGGTCAGACACAGCGGCCGCCATTTTCCCCAGCTATCCTCCTTATATCCAGACTTGAAAGTGTTTCCTGGGCAGGCGCGTTGTCCAGGTTCAGATCACATTGTAGAGAAGATCTTGTCCGGGGCACAGAGTGACCAATTGACCAGTTCCATGTCATTACAGAATGTCACAATACTAATATTAACTCATTTGCTCCCAGAAACGTATAAATACGTTCTATTTCTAAATGCTTCATTGTCCCAAAAATGTATTTATACGTCTTTTGCGTTTTTTTTTTTTTTTTTAAATAAGAAGCTTATATAGCTTCCGCTCTATCTGAGAAACAACAAAGCTCCAAACCCATTTTAAAGCGATAAAACTGGCCACTGGAGGGCAGTAGCGCATTTTGTAGACCAGGCAACCTGATTCAACAGCAATGAATGGCCGAGCAGCATGGTCGGAGCGCTGGCAGCATGATGCCAGGCGGCGCTCCGACCGAACAAAACAACCGAGAGGACGCCTGGGAGGCCAGGCGCTGGACGACCGAACAAAACGAGTGGGACCCCCAGTGCAGCGACTCGCCGAGCAGACCCCGCAGAAACGCAAAAATAATCCATCTTTGTGAGACAGACAACAATGAGGGAAAAGTTTACACGGCTGACGTGGCGACAACGGCGTCATCTCGGCGACAAACCAACATCTCTCAGTAGTCATGTGTGAATAAATTGTTACTTTGCTATCAAAAGCTCTATTTGTCTGGTTGTTCATGGTATTTTGTTAAAAGAAAACATTATTTAGATGTTTGGTATGTAACTAATGCAAAAAATAGCTTTGTTAAAGTCAAAGTTATGTTTGAAATGTATGCATTTACAAAAAGCTCATTTTCTCCGTTTTTTCATCAGAAATTGGAAAATTGCTCGAACTAAGCTATTTTCTAATGCTGATTTCTAAAGAATGGAAAAAGATATGAACTTTTTTTCTGCTAAAAGAAGAGAGTCTAATCTTTCTTTTGGTGGGTTCCAAGCAATAGAACAGAATTTTCTGTGGGCCTTGCAAAATCAGTCGAAATCCAGAAAAACGGCCGGGAGCGAAGGGCCTTGCTCTGACGAAAATGGCTGGGAGTGAATGAGTTAACCGCGAAAAATGAGGGATCACTGTATTTTGTTTGTTTTTGTTTTTTCTAATAATTCTGGATTAGTGAAGCTTGGTATCATTGAAGAACGATTGTAGTCCACGTGTCTGCAATGTGTCAAAGTCAACACATGCTTTGCCACTGCCCTAAAGCTTCCCACTGGCGGTGAAACCGTGAAAATTGAGGGATCATTGTATTTAACTCATTGCCTACCGTTGACGATGATAGACGTCCAATTCATTTAAACTGGGAGGAGTGGCAGTGAATGACCATTTTTCATTGCCACTGATAGAGCTAGACATGCAATCTATTTTGACTGGGAGGTCTCGCAGCAAGCAAATGCTTCAATGAGAGCTCTATAAAGGCTTAAAATATGTAAGGCATCAATCATCTACCAAGTCGTTTTGTACACCACTTATTAAGATTCAATCTGTCACGTTATTACAAATAAAAGAAACTACAATGGACATTAAGTCACAGACAGGGAAAGAAGAGTGGTAAACTCCCTTAGAGTGTAGCATCAAACGACTTTAAATCCCAACAAAGCTGTGCGTTGTCGTTGAACTCTCAACTGAACTATCCCTGAACCGTAATGCAAAGCCTCATCTGTAAGGAACAACGCGTTTTATCTTCCTTTTGAGGTTGCGGACTTCATTCCGAATTGCGGTAAGACTCTAAAGCAAGGCAAAACCGGCAAGAATCCCAAACTAATAACTTACAGAGAAAAGCGTAGAATTGCTGCGAGGCAAAATATAATGAGTGTTACTTCTATTGTCAGCCGTTAAACCGTGAACATCAATAAGTGGAACAAGACCTGTTGAAGAGTACGCCGCTAGATGCGTTAAATTCAAACAGAGTGGCAATGGTACTGCTAATTAAGATTTGCCTCAGATAACAACTAATGGCTGAGCTAGCTCTCTCCAAGCATCCTCACCTACTTTCCATCTGGATTCCTCCTGGGAATTGGCAGTCGCTAAAAATAGCTCGCATTTACAAGTTGCGGGTTATTTTATGCCGCGGAGAGCTTCTATTTCTAAACAAAGCCCAGTCCGTAACTCATCTTTTCCTCCCCTCTGTCTATTTCCATCTGGAGACCCGGAGCGCTAGTTTAATCTGAATCTAAGACATTCCCTGTGGAACTGATATGTGTTTGATGGTAGACTGAGGGGAAAAAGGACACTGAGTAAGAGAGGAAATTAGGCTTTTTTTTTTTTTGAGAGGCACTGAAGGATGAAAGAATAGGAAAATGAATCGAAGATGTTGATATGGCAGGAACATCCAACAGACTGTGCCCAAATTCAACAGTCACGGCGAACAAATTGGTAACTGACAGAGATATGGTAAGACAAGGAAAAAAGGAGTGTTCGCAAAGAGAAAAATATACATCATTAATAATAGAAATCTCTAGCCTTCATCTTCATCGAAAGGCGAAGCAGAATGGTGTTAGGAAACAGTGGAACAAATAAATAAATGGATGTTGTGTTCAGCAGTTTCCTGACAAGTTCATTAGGAGGGCAAGGTAGTGCAAATCCCCTGAGAATCGCAAGCAGACCTGGACTCGGCAAGAATGAATTACTTTCCGAGCCAAGAAAAAGAACGTCCAAAAGGAGCAGCAACACACGAACAGAACGGCATTTATAATAGCTAGAAAAAATATCGGCCATGCCTTTTTTAATATATATATATATATATTTTTTTTTTAAATTAAATCGTTTTCTAATTGTATTTAACATTACAGACATAATATGTTACACTCATCCAGAGTCTTTAGTTTAGGCTTAAGGTAAGGTTATCAAATTTATCCCGATTACGGTGGTAATTAATTTTTTAAAAATGTATCACGTTAAAATATTTAACGCAATTAATGCACGCGCTGCACGACCCACTCGCGCATTGTCGCGCTCAATCTGTAATGGTGCCGTTTTACCTATATAGAGAGGTAAAAGGCAGCGTAAAATGAGTAGAGTGAATTTTGGCAGCCTTTGGAGCCTTTTTTTAATTGGCTTTACAATCCCTCTACCTACGATTAGAAATATCATGGGAAGCAATGTGGGGAAGCAAGGTAGCAATTGATCTTTTTCTTAACACCTTATGTTATTCCCCAACGCAGAGAAGATACATCAATTGGTAGCACTACGCACAGTCATGGTTCCACTTCCCATCATGCATTTAGGCATGGCTACAGTATCATTTACTGAAAGCTCAACAAATACACTAGATGGTAATATTTAGTCACAATATACAAAGTCAAAAGTCTTTCTATCCGTGGATCCCTCTCACAGAAAGAATGTTAATAATGTAAATGCCATCTTGAGGATTTATTGTCACAATTAACAAATATAGTACTTATGTACTGTATGTTGAATGTATATATTCGTCCGAGTTTTATTCATTTTTTTCTTAATGCATTGCCAAAATGTATATGATCGGGAAAAATTATCGGAAATGATTTGAATTGAATCGGGAGCAAAAAAAAGCAATCGGATCGGGAAATATCGGGATCGGCAGATATTCAAACTAAAACGATCGGGATCGAATCGGGAGCGAAAAAACATGATCGGAACAACCCTAACAATAGCTTTATTTTTTTCAGTAGTGAGTAATGTAATTAATTACTTTTTCCATCTTTGCGACGCCGTCACCGTTACTGAGGATGTGAAAGGGGCGCGTTACTACAGTGTGGTTGAATGAAGCGAAAGTTGTCTGATTTGTCACACATCTGCTTGCCTGCCTGCCTGCCCTGGAGAGTGCAGAGCGGGAGGAGGAAACGGGGTGGTGACGCCGTTGCAAACACGATGTTTGGCTAGGTGGCATAGCATTCTCGTTAGCATTAGCATTTAGCGTAGCGAGCGTTATCTTAAAACTCTCGGGGAACTTTTTTTTTTTTTTAGATCCAGTTCGTGGCGTCCAGGTGGGTACAATTCATTGAAAATAATGTACAGTGATCCCTCTTACTTCACGCTTCAAACTTTGCGCCTTCAGTCCATCGCGGATTTTTTTTACTCAATTAAAAACTAAATAAATAAAATATAGATAAGCTGTCCTGAGCCGATCGCATAGGCTCACTCGCTCTCCCTCCCTCACTCTCCCTGCTACTTGTTTGTCAGGCAGTGCACTGGAGTTGCTTATTAAAGTTAACGATGACTGACAGATGTTTGAGTTTGACTATTTTTTCAAAGTAAGATTAACAACACTGGTGATCAGCATTACAAATAGCAAGTAAATAACTTTCACTTCATATTGTCGAAAGCGAGCCTAGTTAAATTTGAAAAATGTGTCACAAGTAGGCATGTGCCGGTATGAGATTTTGACGGTACGATAACCGTGAGCAAAAATACTGCGGTTTCACGGTATTGCAATTATAGCTCCAAAAAGTGTTATTTTGAGATGTATGGGTTAAAAAAAAAAATTACTTTTTTCCATTGAACAGGATTTTTTTATTTTTCAGAACATAGTTGCAAATTGGAACATGAATATGTTGTTAAAATAAATAAATAAATAAAAATATTTTAAATACAATTAAAATAAATAGATCTTACAGACTATACCCACAGCCACAGCTCAAGTTGCTCAAGATTAGAGCAAGAAAAAAATAATTTCTATAAAAAAGTAAAAACACTTCTAAATAAAATTTAAAAAATAAAAATTATACTGCATGACTTTTTTTTTGAGGGGGGAAAAGTTCAAGTGAAGTTTCGCCATTTTCAGCCACTGTGTCAACTCTAGTCTACATGATGTCATGCCTTTGTGTTAAAAAGAACATAAAGAATTCATAAGTTAATAAGTTAAAAATGTATAAGTTAGTTAAAATGTAAATATTGTTGTGGAAAGGTTACATCTAAAAAAAAACAAAAAAACATTGGGAGTAGAGACCTCCCTTGATCCAGCGAACGTGGATTTGTGCTGACGGCAAGATCATCTTTCGCAATTAGCGATCTTTGACGTTATCCCTTTTTCTCCTTCATTCAAGCGAATCAAACATGTTTTCTCACTCTGCGGCTGTAACACTCGACAAAATTGCTCTCCCAGCTAAGCCTAGGCTAACATTCGTCTTTGTAAGTTTTTAGTTAGTTTTTATACTGAACTTGAAAGGAAAATGTGTGATTTGTTTTTGGTGAACTTTTTCATGGTGCTAATCTGTTGAAGCTACTCACACATGGAAAAATACGATTGTACAACGTTTTAAATGTATTCATTTTAGGCCACTTACCACGATTTGAGAGCTCAATAAACTGAAGAAAAGTACACCTTGTGTTTGGAGTATTTGTTTTTGGGTTCGCAGGCTGTCTAGCCGAATATAGTCACGTTCACACACAGCAATAGACGGGAAGGGGTGAGCGTTGCCGCGCCAAGCCACTTCTGGCTGCATTTTTGACTCATGAAAAATAGCGAATACCGTGCTACGGTCTGACAGAAAATTTTAGTGGTTTTGAAACCGCGACTTTTTCACACCACGTGAAACCGCTAACCGGCACATGCCTAGTCACAATTCATCTGCATTGATACACCAATATTAATCAACCTCGTTATGTCTCTCAATGTTTCAGCTCCCGCTGGACTTCCAGGAACGCATCAGTTCCCACATCGAGAAACACAATCAGGGTAGTGAGGCCACCATGGCAATGTGCCACTCCAATTACTCTGATGCTGTTCCCACAGCCATCATTGCCAAGATCTTGGAAAAACCAGAACCGGGAAACGGTTCCCCCGCGACTCGTTCCCCAAGTCCACACATGCAGGATGGAGACTCCATGGCGGGAGCAGGTAGTAATGATCACTTCAATCGCCGTGTTGCCTACAAGACTTCAGACTTGTACTGTAGCGACACGGCCCTCTACTGCCCTGAACGCTGGCAGGAAACAGACCGCAGGCAAAGCATCGACCTCCACGGCACCACTTTGCTCCAGCTTCATGCCCAGAACTCCACAGATAGCAACGCGGACGAGGAGGCCTACCACTCAGGCAGCTTCTCCCATCACGGGCCGCCATCATCCTTCCGCCACCATGAAGAGTTCAGCGCCGGAAGCCTTCCCGCCTCCAGTTCCTACTCCAGTTTTAGCCTTGCTTCAGATGACAAGGGCGGCATAATGGCCAGTGGGGTACGCACTGCCAGTAGCACTTTATCCACTTCACACCAGGGTTTGTATATGGACTGGCGGGACAGTGGCAGCGGAGACTATGAACGCAAAAGTGTGTCTTCCTACGATAAAGACGGCTCAGGTTTCCCTAAGTCCAACAGCATTCAGCACATTGGTGCTGCAAGGAGCCCGCAGAAGGGCACCTCGCCAGCATACACAAGGACAGCCTCTTGCTTCAGTGAACCGTACCATGCCAGCACCCCTCGCCTGGCTTCCTCTCACAGCATGGGATCTACAACCGGATTAGGCCAGGTGCAGAGTACACCTCTGGAAAGCAGGGCTGATATCCACGCCCAGGAGGATGAGCTGAGCAGCCAGTGGAAACAGCTGAGTGTGGAAGATGTTAATACCTTTTCGTCTTCCTATCATAACGTGACGGGACGGGTCTCCCCGTACAGTTTTTCAGAGTGCCACTACGCCATGGGTCCATCAAGTAAGACCAAAGGATCTCTTTATAGCAGCTTCCAAGAGGGGGACGACGTCTTCCACAGCCACATGCTGGACCAGTGCTTCGCACTGGGTTCCCCTTCACCCAGTCGCAGCCCGAAACTTCCGCCTGCGGAGCTCCGCAAACCGAAAAAGAACTCTGCGACCTATCGAGCCAAGGACGGCAATCCGGACGGCTCGTTGCCCTCAGGAAGCTCGAAAGAGAAGGAGCGTGCCAAGAAGGAGTATGTAAATCTGAGCGCCGGAAGCTCGGCTGAGTCCTTACACCAAAGCTCTTTAGAAGCCTCAAGTCTTCAGCATTACCCGAGCCCCAGGCCTAGTGTCCGGCCTCGCCCCAGCTCCAGCTCTGCCCTCAGCGCCGTCGGTCCGGCGCTACCTAAGAAAACCTCTCCAAGATACCAAAAATTTGGCAGCACCGGGCTGACACGGAAGGACAGTCTGACCAAGGCACAGCTCTACGGTACGCTGCTGAACTGAAGAACTGGGGAAGGAGCTTGCCATTTTATGCATGATGCTGATGATTACTAGCCTTCTGTACTGTACTGTCTCCGATGTTCTCTGCAGCATACTTGGTGTGACAAGGGTGTTCAGTGTTTTATGTATCCTAGCCAAGGCATGTTTCATGGAGTCTGCAACTTTTTCTATTGTATGTCATATTAAAGTGTAGCTTCTAGCTAGCTGAAATGGTGTAGCAATTTGGTGACTTTTCATTTTATTGATCTTTAGAGCCACTGGGATTAACCACCTACAGCAAGACAGACCATGGATATACTGTGCTTTGTGCTAAAACTTTGATACGGAATACTGTTACGTAAAACCAGCAAGAAACTTAATTATTCGTATTATTACTGTTGTAAGAGTAAAGCATGTACAATGGGATAATATTATTCATAACCATTTGCATCAAACTAAGATTGCAATGTGCATACAATGTATTGTAAACCAATGGAAGATATACGGTATGTTAATGGACTGTTTCGGATGCAAGATGGAAGATTTTGAACAACTCGGCGGGAGTTTGTCGTATTTTTATATAAGAATTAGATCTGTAAGCGTACTTTACAATTGTTATTCACATAGCAGGACACTGGTTCAGCTGCCTTAATTCCGTCTAGTGGGGCGCAACTTTTGCAGCATATGTACATACTGTATACGGGATCTTGTTTATTGATACTCTAGTGTCTTCTTCCCGCTTGGTAGAACAGAGATGGTTAAAAAGGGAGAGAGCTACTAGTATGAATGGGAATATTACAGGTAGTCCCCAGGTTACGACTTACCCGACTTACGGGATTTCGACTTCAGACAAAAGAGTCTCGTCTGCCTTTTTGTTTTCAGTCATTTTTTATTTTTTTTAAAGTCGCGTAACAGTGTGTGTGTTTGAGCTCTGTATTTTTCACAGTCAAAAGGCTGGAATACACCAGACTCGTCTGCGGTGTTTTAGCGTTGCCACCGCGTCAACGCAGTAAAACGTCGTTAAACTCAAACAGCGGTGCCTCTCTCGCCCTGCGGCCGGTGGTTTTGGTGGACGGGGCCCCACCTGCGGGAGCTTGCCTCTTAACTCACGCACTCTTCACTTTGCACTGTAATATCTTCTCAGCACTCTCCTACTTCCGCCTTCCAACTCTCTTTTCTGCCTTGGTATCCTCCCTGCGTTTCTCCGGGTGGGTATCCTGCCCTGGGCGTAGTGGGGCATGGGGGTCCCGTGGTGTTCCGTGTAGGTTCGGGGGCTGTGGCAATTGCTCGTTGGGGATGGGGGTGCGCGGGGTGCATCCCTTCATCCCATTCCTGAAGGCCGTTTGATGGGGGCACGGATGGTCGGGGGGACAACCCTGAATCCTGGGGGGATGACGGCGGCCCCCTTGCTGGGCAGCGGGAGGGATGGGCTGCGCCCGCTCGTCCCCTGATTGGCTGGTGAAGGGCCGTGGCACTAGGGCGGCTCCCGCGCAGCATTTTCACTCATCTGCAGGACTATCACGTCTGAAGGGATTCACGCATCACTAGGTGCAATAAGACACACTCAAGTAGAAAAACTCAGTGTCAGGATTAGCGATCAAGCAGCATAGAATTAAATGCCAACATACACTCACAAGGGATTCACACAAATACTGGGTTCTACACCTCACATGGCTGATTTGTGTATACACCACCCCTCCCAATCACTTATCTTTCTAACCCCCCCCCCCCTTCTTTCTCCTTGGTCATCAGGCCCCCCACATGGTGTCAACCGGAAATACAACTAGCTAACAATTAGAGGCGCGCGAAATTTCCGATTCTTAGATTATTCGCGATTCGGCCGTGGAAGATTCTTGAACGATTCACAAATATCCAAATTCCGATTATTGAATTATACCAGGTAAAGCGGAAGTAAAACACAGTCAGCGCGGTCTTTGGAACGCAATGAGGAACGGACCGAGGGTAAATATCATGTTCAACTCATGCCGCTAGAGAAAAAAAACAATCATACTTGACTGCGGCCAACAGCCGTTACAAACAAGGCCCAGTTGCTAGTTGCTACAAACATACGGCTACAGTAGATCTCATATACAGTACTGTGCAAAAGTTTTAGGCAGGTGTACTGTATATGTAGAACTAGAAGCAAAATGACAGACGACGTCGGTGTTAGAACATGTATTATTGAACAGAGACGCGAAATGACAGACTTTCCGGCGAAAGTAAACAGCTGCCATCTTAAAGCAGTAGACCTCTCTAGAAGACTCTGTTGTAGCAAACCTAATTAACTTTTCATCTAAAATACTCCTAAATCGGCAGAATCTTGTCTTGAATCTAACTTTGACAAAAGTAGACAGAAGGGAAATTATGGAATAACGGGAGCAATTTTAACAACTGTAACAGTTGATTCACAACATTAAATTAATTGAATGTAGTTTAAAGCTGCTGATACTGAATGGGGACGTTTTTTTAATTTACTGTTATTTTTGTATATTTGTTTACTGTTATATGTTAACTTGATACTGAAAAGTCGTTTGGTTTAGCCTGAGAGGATTTTTGAACAATTTTGGAACTAATGTACAAAACATAAAATAAAAATAAGGAGGGGGGTGCATGAATAATCATTTTATAATCGAATCGAAGCCTCTGAATCGTAATTGAATCGTAAGGTGCCCAAAGATTCCCAGTTCTACTAACAAATTCATCAACATATTCATAGTTAGTGAAGGCGTTCAATGTATTTTTTGCTGTTATCTGTGCTTATCTCTCTCTCTCTGTCCTTCTCCATTGTGTTCCTCCATAACCCCTTCCTGTTCGCTGCTTTCTTCTTATAAACCAGACATGTTGAATGACCACAATAGGAGTGTGTCACACTCCCATGTGATACATTAAAACTGTTCAAACCAATCGGACACTCAGATTTCCATTCTCCGTGTCAAGTAGCTGAACAGGACAGGTTCAAGGTTCAGGTTCATGACTCATAAACTAAACAAAACAAAAAAGTCAAACAGCAAGTGTACACCCATTGCAGAGCGGCCGCGTTTTAGTCGCGTCCCAGAGTTTATTATTTGTCGCGTGATGCCGTTTTTTGTTTGTTTGTTTTTTTTACTTAATTTTAATAATATGATGTATAATACATGTTTTTGCATAGTTATTTTGAGGTTTAGGGGGTATTTGTCAGGGTACTTAAAGAGTTAATTCCAATTCATGCAGAAATTTGGGTTACCTCGCCTGGTAGGAATGGAGCTCATTCGTAACCCGGGGACTACTTGTACTGAAATTTAACACGTTATTTTGAGTTTATTTGATAATTTGGGGGCTTTTTGGCTTTTCACAGTGGAGTGGATTCAATCTGTTCTGAAGTCTTGTACATTTTGGCTGTCTTTTCTAAATAATCCAATCACAAGTAATTTATTTTTACATAAGGGTTCTCGTTATGTTGAGTTGGTAAGTTATTTTCATTTGAGTCAATCACATTAAAACGACATACAGTAATCATCAAAGCGCAGAAATGGGCTTCCACAGTTTGGAATAGACACCCCCTCACTTTATTTATTGAACTCTTTATACTACAGCAGAATAGGAGCCAAAATGACTTGAATTTGCGAGATTGGGTTTCTATTATTCCAGTGAGGAAGAGATAATCAACAAGAACTTGCAGTGCCATTTTTAACATAATGTCTCTACCTCTCCCGTACTGTAAACACTGGCTTCAAGCTAACTTCACTTTTATTCACACCATATACTTCTTTTAAAATCTCCATTGATAATTATTCGGTGTGAGTGTGGGTAGTTTAAGAAAGGTTTAAAAAATGCTTGAATACAACCGCTGTACAGATTTAATAAAGTAATACATGGTATTTTTGTGGTGTTGCTGTACAGAAAGTCACAGAGAGAAAATGTATCTTTAGACAACAATACAACTGTATTCTATTCAGTTGTTGTTATATTTATGGAATGTGTCGATTGGCCCAATAAGGAAGTTCAAGTGGCTCTGTCCAGTCCTACCTCCATAAAGGTCCCAGTTGCAACAGAATGTGAACATGTCTGTCTGATGCATGATTATATATTTTTTGCTGTATTTATTTAATAAAGATGAATGTTGGGAAAACATTAAAGGGTATCTAGATGCTTCATTTGAAATCAAGAAATTACTGTATGTACAGTGCAGTGTTTTTGTCAACGATGACGAGGCGATAACATGCTAAAATTGTTTCTTGGAAGACAAAAACAGACGAATGCCAGTTTTGGTCTGAGGTCAGAGTTTCTGTCACATGATCACAGTGTGTAACATTTTTGTAGCCTGGATCGTAGCAGTGTCTGGTTGTGTCACTTATGTGACGTGCTGCACCCCCCTAACTCACTGTCTTATCCAGGCTAGCTTGTTTTGAAACGCATATGTAACCCATCGAGTGTGCATAGCATTCACGTTTGCGTTAGCATTAGGCTACATGCTAACCGCGAGTGTCCTCTTAAACTCTCTGACAATTGTCGTATAAAGTTCGTGGTGTCCAGGTGTAATTAAATGAAAATAATGTTTTCTTGCTGAGTGTGTATTATGAATAAGTTGGCGTTGTCCTTGTAAACGTTACAATATGTGCTCGTCTGTCAATGTTCATTCAAAATTGTTGGAAACATTTATTCATTTTTGGACTAAAACGTTTGAATTTTACGGACGAAAACATTTTGAGTAAATGTCGATTAAAGCTTGACGGAATTACCGATAATTTCCCAAATATAACGTGCACTTTTTTTCCCCAAAATGCACTTGTAAAATCATGGGTGCGCGTTATACTGTATATAGTGGGGCAAATAAGTATTTAATCAACCACCAATTGTGCAAGTTCTCCTACTTGAAAAGATTAGAGAGGCCTGTAATTGTCAACATGGGTAAACCTCAACCATGAGACAGAATGTGGGGGAAAAAACAAAATGATATTGTTTGATTTTTAAAGATTTCCAAATTAGAGTGGAAGATAAGTATTTAGTCATCTAAAAACAAGCAAGATTTCTGGCTGTCAAAGAGGTCTAACTTCTTCTAACGAGGTCTAATGAGGCTCCACTCGTTTACCTGTATTAATGGCACCTGTTTTAACTCATTATCGGTATAAAAGACACCTGTCCACAACCTCATTCAGTCATACTCCAAACTCCACTATGGCCAAGACCAAAGAGCTGTCGAAGGACACCAGAAACAAAATTGTAGACCTGCACCAGGCTGGGAAGACTGAATCTGCAATAGGTAAAACGCTTGGTGTAAAGAAATCAACCGTGGGAGCAATTATTAGAAAATGAAAGACATACAACACCACTGATAATCTCGCTCGATCTGGGGCTCCATGCAAGATCTCACCCCATGGCGTCAAAATGATAACAAGAACGGTGAGCAAAAATCCCAGAACCACACGGGGGGACCTAGTGAATGACCTACAGAGAACTGGGACCACAGTAACAAAAGCTACAGTCAGTAACACAATGTGCCGCCAGGGACTTAAATCCTGCACTGCCAGACGTGTCCCCCTGCTGAAGAAAGTACACGTCCAGGCCCGCCTGCGGTTCGCTAGCATTTGGATGATCCACAAGAGGACTGAGAGAATATGTTATGGTCAGATGAAACCAAAATAGAACTTTTTGGTAGAAACACAGGTTCTCGTGTTTGGAGGAGAAAGAATACTGAATTGCATCCGAAGAACACCATACCCACTGTGAAGCATGGGGGTGGAAACATCATCTTTGGGGCTGTTTTTCTGCAAAGGGACCAGGACGACTGATCTGTGTAAAGGAAAGAATGAATGGGGGGCCATGTATCGAGAGATTTTGAGTGAAAATCTCCTTCCATCAGCAAGGGCATTGAAGATGAGACGTGTCTGGGTCTTTCAGCATGACAATGATCCCAAACACATAGCTAGGGCAACAAAGGAGTGGCTTCGTAAGAAGCATTTCAAGGTCCTGGAGTAGCCTAGCCAGACTCCAGATCTCAACCCCATAGAAAATCTGTGGAGGGAGATGAAGTCCGTGTTGCCCAACGACAGCCCCAAAACATCACTGCTCTAGAGGAGATCTGCATGAGGGAATGGGCCAAAATACCAGCAACAGTGTGTGAAAAGCTTGTGAAGAGTTACAGAAAACGTTTGGCTTCCGTTATTGCCAACAAAGGGTATATAACAAAGTATTGAGATGAACTTTTGGTATTGACCAAATACTTCTTCTCCACCATGATTTGCAAATAAATTCTTTTAAAATCAAACAATGTGATTTTCTTTTCTTTTTTCCCATATTCTGTCTCTCATGGTTGAGGTTTACCCATGTTGACAATTACAGGCCTCTCTAATATTTTCAAGTTGGAGAACATGCACAATTAGTGGTTGACTAAATACTTATTTGCCCCACTGTACAGGGACGGAGACAAAGATTCATCATGATTCATGTTCCAGTATCAGCATGGACCAGCACAATATTACCTGATCCGAACAACAGTGATATATAATAATCAACTTTTATATCGTAAATAATTGTTTTCATGATGATATTTTTCACATCTAATAAAATTAAAATGCTTTTGTTGTACTATTCGTCTATTACCGGTATTTACCGGTACAATTTTCTTACCTTCATGTCGCAACATGCCGGCTTGAGACAGCCATGTTGTCTTGAAGAGAAAGTATACGGCGATCCATTTTGTATAAATGTTGACCGTGTAGCGAGCTAGGACAGGAGTCTGACGAGTAGTATCGAACCACGGAGCCAAACCGCGTTGTTTTATTGACACTGAAATTCACAAAGTAACAGCGTATGTCTTGCATGCTGAGGCGGGAGACGTTTACTTCCAGCTGTTCCCTTAACTAAACTCTTCCACCTGGGAACGACACAACTTGCCAACATTAGTTCCGCAGTTGAATTCTGTTAAAACTCGCTACAACCGGTTACTATATAAAACTTCAGGACACGAGACTCATATTTAATGGTGCGAAAATTAGGGTGCACTTTATACACGAGTACAAGAATATACCCTTGATTTTACAGGTAAATTTCAGGTGCGCGTCAAATTTGGGTAATTACGGTAGTCTACTTTCGTCAACAAAAACTAGACTAACACAAACACATTTTGAAATGACTATAATATGACTTACACTCATATGTATTATCGTCCAAAAGACTAAGGGCGCTTTCACACTAGACCAAGAGGACCAGGGTCGGGTTGGAGAGCTTCCTCGCAGCAACACTTGCAAATGAGTTTTTGTAAAAGTTCAGCATTCACACCACGCCAAGCGAACTTTCCGAGTAGCATCACGTGGACTAAAGGCGCAATCATTGACTGGACAAATAGAAGAGGAAATACCTCGCTTCTCAGAGGGGAGGGAGCGTTGAGCGTAACAGCATGTTGTTGTGATGCTGCACGTAATGGAGCATAACATTGTTTTTACATGTTAAACAAGTAAATAGTTTTTTTCTATTACTGTTTTTTATTTTGCAATGATAATATAACCATGCATCTGTATGTGTCAATTTTTTGTCAAGTGAGAAGAAGTTTGTATGCACGTAAGTCCGAAAGAGAAAAAAAAAACGTAATGTAGCATAGCATAGCAAGTCGCAACTCAGCCAGCAGCGGGCTCGCTCCCTCCCAACTCAATGCTGAGCGAACTGGAGTATATTAAAAAATGCAAAGTGGAAAATTAAAACCACGAAAGGGAAACGCATAGTACCCCAAGTCACACTGTCGCTCTCACTTTCGTGACTTTTTGGACCGTCAAATTGTCACCACTTCCAGGAGACCGAGACTCAAGAAACGACCGCCCAGAGAGGCTCCTGCTGTCTCGTCCAGTCACTCTCACACGGTACGTTCAGCAACAGCATGCAAAACACAATCACCACATTAGAACCAGATTCTGTGTATGAAATGCAACTACTTAGCGGAGCACAACAACATTTGGCCATGGCTAATCGTCTGTCATTTTGCAAATGTTTATTTTGAATAGCGTCCGCGCTGTACTTCCGCTTCTAAAGATGCCCTGCACATACCGTCACAGCCTAGAGCAGGGGTCCCCAAACTTTTTCCTGTGAGGGCCACATAACTTTTTCCTTCTCTGATGAGGGGGCCGGGTCAGTTTGTAACAGAAAAGTGTGACGATTGCAGGAGTGCCTAAATGTAAAAATGTATTGTTTTTCCAGAAAGCCACAATCAAATAACCCTTTCTGAATTCTTCATGGAACAAAAGTAAATATAATATAATATAATATATAGGGCTGTCAAAATTATCGCATTAACGGGCAGTAATTAATTTTTTAAACTAATCACTTTAAAATATTTGACGCAATTAACGCACATGCCCCGCTCAAACAGATTAGAATGACAGCACAGTGCCATGTCCACTTGTTACCTGTGTTTTTTGGTGTTTTGTCGCCCTCTGCTGCCGCTTGGGTGCGACTGATTTTATGGGTTTCAGCACCATGAGCATCGTGTAATTATTGACATCAACAATGGCGAGCTACTAGTTTATTTTTTGATTGAAAATTTTTAAAAATTTTATTGAAACAAAAACATTGAGGGGTTTTAATATTTAAAAAAATTCTATAACTTGTACTAACATTTATCTTTTAAGAACTACAATCCCATCCTATAATATCCGTGGTCGTAACTCGATTAAAAATTTTAATTGTTTGACAGCCCAAAATAGAATAGAATAGAATAGAATAATAATAACACTATTAATAAATAGATAATAACCAAATAACCCTCTCTGGGTTCTTCGCAGAAAAAAGCCAGGAAATACAGTGGGGCAAATAAGTATTTAGTCAACCACTAACTGTGCAAGTTCTCCCACTTGAAAATATTAGGGAGTCAACATGGGTAAACCTCAACCATGAGAGACAGAATGTGGAGAAAAAAAAACAGAACATCACATTGTTTGATTTTTAAAGAATTTATTTGCAAATCATGGTGGAAAATAAGTATTTGGTCCATACCAAAAGTTCATCTCAATACTTTGTTATGTACCCTTTGTTGGCAATAACGGAGGCCAACCGTTTTCTGTAACTCTTCACAAGCTTTTCACACACTGTTGCTGGTATTTTGGCCCATTCCTCCATGCAGATCTCGTCTAGAGCAGTGATGTTTTGGGGCTGTCGTTGGGCAACACGGACTTTCAACCTCCTCCTCACCCCGTGACGTCAAAATGATAAGAAGAATGGGGAGTGAAAATCCCAGAACCACATGGAGGGACCTCGTGAATGACCTACAGGCTGTCAGGATTCTCAACTCTCTCCCTGCTCTGCCCTCGCTCCTCACATCCGCTCCATCTGGACTCTGACTTCCCAGTCCCACTTCACAAGCAACAGTCATTTTGCACGCAGTCACTTTACAATAGGCACCTTAAAACAGTTACTTTATACTCACTTTATAATAGTCATTTATAAATAGTCATCTAGTCACTTTATATAACCCTTTTTGCACAATCATACATGTTGGTATGTATGTATGTATGTATACGTGTGTGTGTGTGCGCGCGTGTGTGTGTATAGGACAAAACATTTGCACTATTGCAGTCTGCTACTTTTCCAGTACCTGTTTTTATTTCGTGTGTTTCACATTGTCAGATTGTACAGTTGTCTATTTTTATATATATTTATTTCTTTTATTTCATCTTTACTGCCACTGAGGTTAGAGAGTCACGCAATTTCAATTCTCTGTCTGTCCTTGCACATGTGGTAGAATTGACAATAAAGCAAACTTTGACTTTGACTTTGACTACAGAGAGCTGGGACCACAGTAACAAAGGCTACTATCAGTAACACATTGCACCGCCAGGGAATTAAAAACCTGCACTGCCAGACCTGTCCCCCTGCTGAAAAAAGTACACGTCCAGGCCCTTCTGCGGTTCACTAGAGAGCATTTGGATGATGCAGAAGAGGACTGGGAGAATGTGTTATGGTCAGATGAAACCAAAATAGAATTTTTTGGAAGAAACACAGGTTCTCTTGTTTGGAGGAAAAAGAATACTGAATTGCACCATGCCCACTGTGAAGCATGGGGGTGGAAACATCATGCTTTGGGGCTGTTTTTCTGCAAGTAGACCAGGACAACTGATCTGTGTAAAGGAAAGAATGAATGGGGCCATGTATCGAGAGATTTTGAGTGAAAATCTCTTTCCATCAGCAAGGGCATTGAAGATGAGACGTGGCTGGGTCTTTCAGCATGACAATGATCCCGAACACGCAGCCAGGGCAACAAAGGAGTGGCTCTATAAGAAGCATTTCAAGGTCCTGGAGTGGCCTAGCCAGTCTCCAGGTCTCAACCTCATAGAAAATCTGCAGAGGGAGATGAAAGTCCGTGTTGCCCAACGACAGCCCCAAAACATCACTGCTCTAGAGGAGATCTGCATGGAGGAATGGGCCAAAATACCAGCAACAGTGTGTGAAAAGCTTGTGAAGAGTTACAGAAAACGGTTAGCCTACATTATTGCCAACAAAGGGTACATAACAAAGTACTGAGATGAACTTTTGGTATTGACCAAATACTTATTTTCCACCATGATTTGTAAATAAATTATTTAAAAATCAAACAATGTGATTTTCGTTTTCTTTTTTTTTCCCACATTCTGTCTCTCGTGGTTGAGGTTTAACCATGTTGACAATTACAGGCCTCGCTAATATTTTCAAGTGGGAGAAATTGCACAAATTAGTGGTTTACTTAATACTTATTTGCCCCACTGTAAATAACACTATTGAAAAAAAAAAATTTTTTTAAATAAAAAATTGATCGGGGGCTGGACCAAATGTGGAGGCGGGCCATAGTTTGGGGACCCCTGGCCTAGAGCATCACTGTGACGCAGCACATAAAGTACCCTGCTGCGGTTGCATTCACAAGCTTAGCAGGGTGCGCTTAAAGCGGACCAAGACTCAGTTTGGTCCGAACTACAGTTCAGTTGCGCGTTCACATTTACAAACCGAAGCGGACTATTTGAGAAAAACAACTCTGGTCTGTTTCAAACGGACCAAACAGTGCTAGCATGAAAGCGCCCTAAGACTAAGACGAAAATTAAAAGGGCTGTCAAGAACAACACCGGTAGTACAGTGGAAACTTTAACATAAAACTGCTAGTGTGTTCCACTGAACGGAAGAGCTTAACACAAATACAGTGATATATGAGTAAAATGAGTTACGAGCTCGGTTACTGAAGAAATAAAATCAAGTCAAGGTACTACAGTCTACTGTAAAAAAAAAAAAAAACATACAAAAGGATCATATAAAAAAAATCTTTTGAGTTGGCTTTCTCTGTGTATCACCATTTACCAGCTTTTATTTGACATTAAAAACAAAGATGAATGACTATCACACTTGAAAAAGAACATAGAAAGTAGCATTTTGGAATGAAATATGTCGTGTATTTTAAGGACTGCAAATGAAAGATAAAGTTCACACGCGCGTGGGCGTCTCTGCTCTTTTGTTGACGGGTGGGATTTTTGGACAAAGCTGACAAGAGCTGACAGATGTGAGCGATTCATTTTACTTTAGTCTCGCTCCGGCTGAGATGTTGAGGGAAATGTCACATCAGAGCTAGCGAGAACAAAGACAAATCAAGACACAAAGAGAATTTCGCTTTTAAAGATAATGACTTGGAAGAAAGCTGATGCCATGTGTTTGTGTGCCCCAGAGATCCAGTTCCATTTATAGTCTTCACCTACCTAACATTTAAGTCCCATTTTGAACTCACTTACTCAGTGCCAGACCTTGATCTCACCGGCCCAGTCGCAAGTGGCGGCAGTGGCCGGCAGGACAGGATGTTGGGACACGCATAAGCACGGCTGTCGGTGTGCTTGCAGAGTGCGAAGTAGGCGAGCGTTGTGGTAGTCGTAGAAGTGGGCTGAGCCGGTAGAGCTGCCGGACGCTAGAAGAGTTCCATCCAAAGAGAATTCACACTGGACCGCATATCCCTCGACCTAAGAGAGTCAAAACTCACGTTATGCTTCCTAATTATTTTCCATGTCAAAATTGCATGCAGTAAAACTGTGAAAAAGTTGATTTTTATTTTATTACTCTCTTTTAATAAAGTTCAATACTATAGAGATCTATTTTCTCTTATTGGCAACATTAACTGGAGCCTAACCCTGGACTCATAATTAGACAATCACACTAACATTCACATTCATAGGACATTATCGACAGTAAAACTGTGAAAAGGCTTTTTTTAATAAAGTACACCAATATAGAGATTAGGGTTGTTCCGATCATGTTTTTTTGCTCCCGATCCGATCCCGATCATTTTAGTTTGAGTATCTGCCGATCCCGATATTTCCCGATCTGATTGCTTTTTTTTGCTCCTGATTCAATTCCAATCATTCCCGATAATTTTTCCCGATCATATACATTTTGGCAATGCATTAGGAAAAAAATGAATAAAACTCGGACGAATATATACATTCAACGTACAGTACATAAGTACTGTATTTGTTTATTATGACAATACATTTTCAAGATGGCATTTACATTATTAACATTCTTTCTGTGAGAGGGATCCACGGATAGAAAGACTTGTGATTTTGTATATTGTGACTAAATATTGCCATCTAGTGTATTTGTTGAGCTTTCAGTAAATGATACTGCAACCATTCCCCAATGCATGATGGGAAATGGAACCATGATGGGAAGTGGAACCATGACTGTGCGTCGTGCTACCAATGAATATATATTCTCTGCTTTGGGAAATAACTTAAGGAGTTAAGACAAAGATCAAATGCCACCTTGCTTCCCCACATTGCTTCCTATGATGTTTCTAATCATGGGGAGAGAGATTGCAAGGCTTTAGCCAATTGAAGAAAGGCTCCAAAGGCTGCCAAAATTCACTTTACTCATTTAGCGCTGCTTTTTATCTCTATGTAGGTAAAAGGGTGTCATTACAGATCGAGCGCAACAATGAGTGAGAGCGTCGTGCAGCGTATAAATTAATAGCGTTAATTATTTTAACGTGACACATTTGTAATAAATTAATAGCCTCCGTTATCGGAATATTTTTTGATAACCCTACCTTAAGCCTAAACTAAAGACTCAGGATGAGTGTAACATATTATGTCTGTAACGTTAAATACAATTAGAAAGCGATTTAATTAATATATGCAGTGCCTTGCAAAAGTATTGGGCCCCCTTGAATCTTGCAACCTTTCGCCACATTTCAGGCTTCAAACATAAAGATATGAAATTTAATTTTTTTGTCAAGAATCAACAACAAGTGGGACACAATCGTGAAGTGGAACAACATTTATTGGATAATTTAAACTTTTTTAACAAATAAAAAACTGAAAAGTGGGGCGTGCAATATTATTCGGCCCCTTTACTTTCAGTGCAGCAAACTCACTCCAAAAGTTCAGTGAGGATCTCTGAATGATCCAATGTTGTCCTAAATGACCGATGACGATAAATAGAATCCACCTGTGTGTAATCAAGTCTCCGTATAAATGCACCTGCTCTGTGATAGTCTCAGGGTTCTGTTTAAAGTACAGAGAGCATTATGAAAACCAAGGAACACACCCGGCAGGTCCGAGATACTGTTGTGGAGAAGTTTAAAGCCGGATTTGGATACAAAAAGATTTCCCAAGCTTTAAACATCTCAAGGAGCACTGTGCAAGCCATCATATTGAAATGGAAGGAGCATCAGACCACTGCAAATCTACCAAAACCCGGCCGTCCTTCCAAACTTTCTTCTCAAACAAGGAGAAAACTGATCAGAGATGCAGCCAAGAGGCCCATGATCACTCTGAATGAACTGCAGAGATCTACAGCTGAGATGGGAGAGTCTGTCCATAGGACAACAATCAGTCGTACACTGCACAAATCTGGCCTTTATGGAAGAGTGGCAAGAAGAAAGCCATTTCTCAAAGATATCCATAAAAAGTCTCGTTTAAAGTTTGCCACAAGCCACCTGGGAGACACACCAAACATGTGGAAGAAGGTGCTCTGGTCAGATGAAACCAAAAGAACTTTTTGGCCACAATGCAAAACGATATGTTTGGCGTAAAAGCAACACAGCTCATCACCCTGAACACACCATCCCCACTGTCAAACATGGTGGTGGCAGCATCATGGTTTGGGCCTGCTTTTCTTCAGCACGGACAGGGAAGATGGTTAAAATTGACGGGAAGATGGATGCAGCCAAATACAGGAGCATTCTGGAAGAAAACCTGTTGGTATCTGCACAAGACCTGAGACTGGGACGGAGATTTATCTTCCAACAGGACAATGATCCAAAACATAAAGCCAAATCTACAATGGAATGGTTCAAAAATAAACGTATCCAGGTGTTAGAATGGCCAAGTCAAAGTCCAGACCTGAATCCAATCGAGAATCTGTGGAAAAAGCTGAAGACTGCTGTTCACAAACACTCTCCATCCAACCTCTCTGAGCTCGAGCTGTTTTGCAAGGAAGAATGGGCAAGAATGCCAGTCTCCCGATGTGCAAAACTGATAGAAACATACCCCAAGCGACTTGCAGCTGTAATTGGAGCAAAAGGTGGCGCTACAAAGTATTAACGCAAGGGGGCCGAATAATATTGCACACCCCACTTTTCAGATTTTTTATTTGTTAAAAAAGTTTAAATTATCCAATAAATTTTGTTCCACTTCACGATTGTGTCCCACTTGTTGTTGATTCTTGACAAAAAAATTAAAATTTTATATCTTTATGTTTGAAGCCTGAAATGTGGCGAAAGGTTGCAAGGTTCAAGGGGGCCGAATACTTTTGCAAGGCACTGTGTATATATATATATATATATATATATATATATATATACACACACACACACACACACACACACACACACACACACACACACACACACACATATATACACACATATATATAATTCAAAAAAGGCATGGCCGATATTTTTTTGCCGATTCCGATACTTTGAAAATGACGTGATAGGACCCGAATGACTCTAATTAACAATAATAACGGAAGTAAATGAATGAGATTCCCATTCATTAGAGTGGGGAAAGATTTAAAATAGATGTGAGAAGAGATGAGACGATTACTCGAGTATTTGAAGTAACTCAATTTTAAAAATTGATCGAGGAATTTTTCTCCACCTCGAGGAATCATTTAATTTCACCAGCTCTAAGCATGACGTTTTGCTCAGACTACTTTTAATGCGGCACAACGCGCTGACGTCACGTACATACAGGAAGGAGGCGGCGAATATATTTGATTTCAACCCTGCATGAATATAGAAGTAACGATAAAGAAGCCGATGAAAACGAAGAGAAAGGCACCAAGAAAAAGCAGAAATGTGAAAAGTGTGAGAGCATTTCAAGCTGGAAACCAAGGCAAACACTGTTTCATGTACAGTGGTATGAAAAGTATCTGAACATTTTGGAATTTCTCACATTTCTGCATAAAATCACCATCAAATGTGATCTGATCTTTGTCAAAATCACACAGATGAAAAAAACCGCGTCTGCTTTAACTAAAACCACCCAAACATTCATAGGTTTTCATATTTGAATGAGGATAGTATGCAAACAATGGCAGAAGGGGGAAAAACAGGTAAGTGAACCATCACATTTATTATTTTATGGCCCCCCTTTGGCAGCAATAACTTCAACCAGATGCTTTCTGTAGCTGCATGTCAGTCTGGCACATCGATCAGGACCAATCTTGGCCCTTCTCTACAAAACTGCAGCAGTTCAGTCAGATTCATAGGATGTCTGGCATGAATTGCTGTCTTTAGGTCAATGCGCAGCATCTCGATGAGGTTCATGTCTGGAGTTTGATTTGCCCACTCCAGAACCTGTATTTTGTTGTTCTCAAACCATTCTGAAGTTGATTTACTTCTAAGGATGAATGCCGCAACAAAACAATCATCCAAATTCTAATTTTTTTGGATGATTGTTTTGTTGCAGCATTCATCCTCTTTTTAGCCTTAACTTGTCTGACAGACGACCTCAGGTTTTCCTGCAAAACATCCTGATAAACTTTTGAATTCATTCTTCCATTAATGATTGCAAGTTGTCCAGGCCCTGAGGTAGCAAAACAGCCCCAAATCATGATGCTCCCTCTACCATGCCTCATAGTGTGGATGAGGTGTGGACATTGGTGAGCTAAGTTACATTGTTCCTCCACAGATGAGGCTGTGTGTTACTCCCAAAAAATTTAACTGGTTTCACCAGTCCACAAAATATTTTGCCAAAACTGTGGAGTGTCCAAGTGCCTTTTTGCGAACATTCAATGAACAACAATGTTATTTTTTAGACTGCAGTGGCTTCCTCTGTGGAGTCCTCTCATGAACACCATTCTTGGCCATGGTTTTACATGTAGTTGATGTGTGCAGAGATATTGGACTGTGCCAGTGATTTCTGTAAGTCTTTAGCAGACACCCTAGGGTTCTTTTTTTACCTTTTCTGAGTATTCTGCACTGACTCTTGGCGTCATCTTTGGTGGATGGCCACTCTTTGGGAGAGAAGCAACAGTGCCAAACTCTCTTCATTTGTAGACAACCTCTCTGACTGTCGATTGATGAACATCCATACTTTTAAAGATGGTTTTGTATCCTTTTCCAGCTTTATAATCCTTGGTCGCAGGTCTTCAGACAGCTCTTTTGACCGAGCCATGATGCACATCAGACAATGCTTCTCATCAAGAGAATTCTTACCAGGTGTGGGTTTTATAGTGGGCAGGGCAGGTTTAAAACTACTCATCAGTGATTGGGCACAAACCTGACTTAAATTGTTTGGTAAAAATTGGTTTTAATTGCTCTTTAAGTTTCCTTAGGCAGAGGGTTCACTAACTTATTTTCCCCCTTCTGTCATTGTTTGCACGCTGTCCTCATTAAAATATGAAAACCTATAAATGATTGGGTGGTTTTAGTTAAAGCATACACTGTTTTACATCTGTGTGATTTTGACAAAGATGAAATCACATTTGATGGTGATTTTATGCAGAAATTTGAAAAATTCCAAAAGGTTCAGATACTTTTTCATACCACTGTATTCACTGTAAGACAGCACTTGCATACCACTGCAGCACATCTTCAATACTGCAGCTCCACCGAAGGCTTACTCCAGTTTACTCTGAGAGCGGAAGAGCATACTCGGGATAAGGTAAAATTAAGTTAACGTAGCGCTAATAAATAAATTTAACGTTACTGTACCTTGCTAATGTAACGTTAGCCCTGCGAGGGCTAGGTTTCTATTAATTATGACTACTGTCGATGGGTGGCTAACGCGTCTTTCATACTGGCTTCATTTAATCTGTAAAAACACTGCGCTGTCGAGTGATGAGGATGTAAAATTAAGAAAATACAGCTAACTGTAAATTTTAGCTCAGTAGTCAATGATGGATAAAACACCAGGTAGCACTGGTGTCTTAAAACTTACCTAGAACTTAAAATTAGTTTGACACAAATGGAAATTCAAAGATCATAAATTTTTGAGTGCAAGCAGTGAATTTGTCGTTGTTTTTGTTCTAGACACACCTGAGATGCAATAATGTACATCTAAAATAAAGCCATTAATTGTCTAGAAATGGCTCAATATTAGGTGAAATCTCTTGTTTTCTCATGTATATTAGTTGCTCCTTACCCTAAAATATATAAATGTAGATCTATCCGATTAGTTGATTAATCAATGGAATTTTCAGTAGAATACTCGAATACTAAAATATTCGAAAGCTGCAGCCCTATTTATAATGCTGGGCTACAATAAGGCCCCTGGTTGAGCTTACGTTTTCATACCCTGGACTGGTAGCCAGCAAGTTACACTCACATTCACATCAAAAGAACATTGTGGACTCCCAAATTAGCAAGGAAAAGGGGTCTGTAAACTTAAAACTTAACTTAAAACCTAAAAGCAATAGACTCGCAATTGTGCCAGATGTGCTAAGTGCTAATCTCAAGTGCAAACATACAGTATGATTCATACTTAAATATTTTTTTTAATCTCGAGTTACATGGGTAAAATATGTAAAATAAAACTTCAATCACGTTTTAATAATAATTTCAGTTTTAATGAAAGGCCCTCTTGAATGACAAACCGTACCAAAAAAGTGAAATTAAAAAGACATTATGATCATGCTGAGATCTCATTATCTGATTTAATGTATCCCCTGGTGGGATACAATTAAAATATGAAGTGTTAGTATGTAATGTAATGCACTGCCTTGCATGCGAGTTCATCATCATCCACTAGTGAAGCAGAAATATTGAATTGCACTTAGTGTGTTTGTGCTAGTGGAGGGTGTTGGGGGGCTTTGAACCTACATGTTGATTTCTGACTTACGACATTTCCATTGCATACTTTTAATTACTCGTCTGTGACAACATGACTTTTTTCACCATTGATCTGTGCGAATGCCACTCCCAACGTTGCCCCTGAGGCAAGTGTGATTGCTGACCTTATGTCCTTCGTAACGTCGCTTCTTGTTCATCCTGTAGGGTCGTTGGGAGGAAAACACGGCCACGTAGTCGCCGTTGGTCTGGGCTACAAAGGAGTCCTCGTGCGGGTGGAGAGCTAAGCTGGGGCATGTGTAACGCTCCTAGAAACAAGTCAGGAATCAGATTACCGTATTTTTTGGACAAAAAGTCGTTTTTTTTCATAGTTTGGCTGGGGGTGCGACTTATGTGTGAAATTATTATATCATTTCACATGTTATTTTGGTGTTTTGGAGTGACACTGATTGTTAGGTAAACTTGTTAGCATGTTTTTTATGCTATAGTTATCTGAATAACTCTTAATAGCCATGTTACGTTAACATACAGGCCACGTTCGCATTTCGTTGTTCATGCATCATGTAACATCTTCATACTGTACACTTATTCAGCATGAAGTTTTCTATTGTATTTTCATTTTAAATTGCCTTTCAAGATGACATATCTGTTCTATGTGTTGGATTTTATCAAGTAAATTTCCCCCAAAAATGCGACTTATACTCCGGTGCGGCTTATATATGTTTTTTTCCACTTCGTTGAGCAGTTTATGGCTGGTGCGACTTATACTCAGGTGCGACTTATAGTCCGAAAAATACGGTAGTATTTTTAACTCATATGCTGCCATTGACATAAGTCTAATCTATTTTGACTAAGCGGGGCTTGCAGTGAATAATCAGTTTTATGGGTTTTCTCTTTGCGAATGTTATGTATGAACATAAATACAGTGCTACCTCAAGATACGAAATTAATTCGTTCGTAGTGGCTTTTGTATTATGATTTTTTTTTTTCGTATAATGAAATGCATTTTACATGTAAATCACCTCATTCGTTCCGAGCGCTACTAAAACACCGCGTTAAATTTGCTTTTATGTCCTCATGTCCAATACACTCAATTGCCACTATGGCGTGACAAAGTAACTAGTTTGTTAGGTTGCAGCTCATTCTACAGACGTTATCAATTAACTACTCGAGCCCGTAGCAAACACAGAGTGCTAAAAGACCAGCTAACATTGGCAGTAATAACTTGCTATTTAATCTTACTGTTTGTGCCTTGATGAAAGTAACACCTGTAAGTGATATTCTTTTATTTCATATTCATGAGTTACAATACTGCATTGCTGCGAGCGGCAATTATCTATTACAGTACGTATTATCGTCCGTACGATGAATCATTTGAAGGGAAAAAAAAACTACAAAATTTTTGCGAAATGAATTTTTCATTTACCAATGCTTTCGCATCTCAAGGTACTACTATACTATGTATTAATGCTGCAACGATTAATCAATTAATTCGAGTAATTTGATTCGAAAAAAGCTTCAAATCAAATTTTGCTGCTTCGAGTATTAGTTTATTTAGAGTGGAGTTTTAAAGGTTTGTTTTGAAAGTGTTTGCATTTAGTTTTATTGATTTGGGTGAATACATTACCCTCTGGCCCAACAGTGAATATGACATAACTAATTTAACATGGCTGAGTCCAGCTGCTTCCTGTTAAGACCAACATAAGGTAAGTTTTTGTTTTAGCTAATAGGTTTTAGTTTTTTTTTTTAATGTATTTGTTATGTAGTTTGTAGGTATATTTAGCTGTTTTTTGTGGGAATATTAGTTTAAATGATTTGTTAAGTGCATTGAAGAAAAAAAAAAAGCATTTTATAGCATTTAAGATAGCGGACTTTTGCTATGCAAGTTAGCCAATTGTTCTTTTGTTGTGCTTGGATCTTCATTTATTTATCTATTTTTAATATTGTTTGAGGCCAAACTCAGGTATTATAATTTATTTTAAATGAAGTGCAATTCTGCATTGTTTGCAGAAATTTCTGCAAATATTTTTATCTTGCATTCGCATTTAAGGCTCTTTAGAAAGCGCCATCTTAGCAAACCTTTGTTTTACATCTTCTAAAATTTATTCTGCAACACATTAAATGTTCCTAATCTGATAACTCGATTATCAGAACTAAGTAGTCGATGGATTAATCGACTACTAATATAATCGATAGCTGCAGCCTTACTATGTATCATCAAACTTTGAGGCTATCAAGTTTATACCTGTATATAATTAATCATAAAAGGCATCCTGTACATAAAATGGTTACTGGTATCGCTCCTAATCATTATGCTTACATGGTAGATCTGGTTGGAGATTTTGGCAGTGGTATGAAAGTCCCATGCGATCAGGGTACGGTCTGCTGAGTCCCTGCTAACACAGTCCGAGCTTGTGATGATGTCCAGGCCACCTCTCAGAAAGAGAATGTCCAAAGTCTGTTGGATTCCTGCTTTGTACACTTTAACGATCTGGTGTCAGAAAAAAATTGGTTGTTAAAAAAAAAGTAACATGACAGTGAAAAGTCTGGTGACGGTCATGTGAAAAAATTAGGACACCTCATTAAATATTCAGTTCTGTATCAAGAAATGTTCACATATCAATGTCTGATCTTGTTTTTCTTTATGTCTGGAAAAGAAAGTGTTTAATTGCAGGTAAACAACAACAAAAAAACATTGTTTTACTAAATAAACCAAATATATCAACAGAAATGCATATTCTAACTGAGGAAAAAGTTAGTACACCCAACCCCCTAATAGCTAGTGTTACCTCCTTTGACTGAAATAACTTCAGTGAGATGCTTTTTGTAGCCATCTAGCAGTCTCTGACATCGGTCTGAAGAAAGTTTGCCCCACTCCTCAACGCAGATTACTTCTAGCTGTGAGATGTTTGAGGCATTTCTTGCACGTACAGCCCGTTTCAAGTCACCCCACAGCATCTCAATGGGATAAAGATCTGAGTTTCGACTCAGCCATTTCAGGACACTCCATTTCTTCCTTTTCAGCCACTCCTTGGTGGATTTACTTGTATGTTTTGGGTCATTGTCATGTTGCAAGGTCCAGTTTTGCTTCAGCTTTAATTCTTTCACAGATGATCTCACATGTTCCTCAAGCACCGTCTGATACACGATAGAATTAATGGTGGATTGTATGATAGCGAGTTGGCCATGTCCTGCTGTAGCAAAGTATCTCCAAACCGTGACCCTTCCACCTCCATGCTTCACAGTCGGTATGAGGTTCTTTTCCTGCTGGATGCTGTATTGGGTTTACGCCAAGCATGTCCTCTTGTTCTGGTGTCCAAATAATTCAGTTTTAGATTCATCTGTCCAAAGAACATTATTCCAGAAGTCCTGGTCTTTGTCTAACATTCACTCTGGCAAACTTCTTGGAGAGCAAATGTTTCCTCCGTGCACACCTCCCATGAAGTTTAGGTTGTAGAGGAATGCACTTTCACATCAACATCAACATCAACACCACTTGTAGACTATTTTCCGGACAGTGGAATGGCTGATTTTATATTCTTTTGAGATCTTTTGAAATCCCTTACCAGACTCATTAGCATCTACAAACTTCTTTCTGAAGGCTTCAGACAGCTCCTTTGATCTCACCATGGTGTTTTCTCTCACTTCAACAGTCAGGGGCACACCAAACTAAACTAAATTTGTGATTTAAATAAGCCAAGGCTCCTTCAAAACACTGGGTAATGATGTTCTGATCATGTGCAGCCGATGTGACACCCCTGTGTGTGTTTGTAGCCATTTTAAGTGGGATTGAATGTGGGAGTGTCCTAATTTATTCCTTAACAGAAATTGCATTTATTCAAAATTACATTTTACAGAAAGTTATAAAACTACATTTTACAGAAAGTTATAAAACATCTTTTTTCAGTTTTAATTGTTCAGTTCTATTACTTGAATCTCTCAAGATTGTTAAAATTGATATTAAATATTAGGGGTGTAACGGTACACAATAATCTCGGTTCGGTACGTACCTCGGTTTTGAGGTCACGGTTCGGTTCATTTTCGGCACAGTAAGAAAACAAAATGCAACATAAATGTGCTAGTTGTTTTATTACACACTTGTGCTTTTAACAATAGGAACATTAGCCTATACAAAGCTAGAATTCTGCTAAAAAAGTAGCAGGTATTTAAAGATAATAATACAACAACAATTTGCCTTTCAGACCCTGCGTATTGGTCAGCTTTCTTTCTGAAAGAAAGAAAAAAGAAGTCATATGCTAAAGAGAAAAGCAATCCCAAATGACAAAGATTTTAACATGTATTTTACAAATGAAATGCCTCAATCATCAATCTTTTTTTTTTCTTATGAACGGGTTTCAAAAGCTTTATTGGTGGATTTTCTCGAGTTAAAGCGCCACACAGAAATTAATAAATTTAATTGTGTAAGCAGGACATTATTTATTTTACTATGTGTTTATATTTTACAAATGTGATGTAGTATTCATTTATACTGTATATTTTATGTTGTATAACTTTAGTTCCTTTGTGAATAATATTAGTTCCTACTTGTTTTGTTGTGGTAGGAGGGTTTTGTATTGAACACGAGGCCGTGTTGGTTATTATTATAGCAGAGAAGACAGCAGTAAATCAACAAAGACAAGTCAACTGTGCCCCAATCTACCACTCAAGAGATCTGATGGACTCAAGAAGTGGGTTACGATTGCATATTAGTTTGAAAATCGACCAGATCCACCGTATTTTTACACGAATGACTTCCGGTCTGCCCGATCCTAGCTAGCAGTATTGACGCAGGAGGGCCACGTCTCGCGTCAAATAATAAACTCTGCTGTTTTTTGCGTGTGCGTCGCGTTGAGCTACTTCTGGGACGCGTCTAACACTCGGCCGCAGTGCGACTGGTGTGCATTGGCTGATTGACTTTAACGCCCGCGTTTCACTGCATTCTCGCGGCGGCCACGTTTTCGCGCCGTTGACGTTTCTGGGTTATATACTGTCCTACCGTGTTGGTCCTCATTATAGTAGAGAAGACAGAGTAAATATAATCTACACAAAGAAACTGTAACCTGCTCGACTCACAGCCTCGTGTTACATTACGTCAGAAAGTCATTGGGTACACCTCCGTTCCGAACCGAGCACCACGTACCGAAACGGTTCAATACAAATACATGTAGCGTTACACCCTTATTAAATATCCATTAGGAGTGGGAACCTCAGGGCACCTCACGATACGATACGATTCGCGATACAAGGCTCACGATAACGATTATATCACGATACAGCGATTATCGATATATTGGTCAGAAATTGGATACATGACATTCTACGATACAACTGTTGAAACGGAAAAAAAAAAAAAAAAAAAAAAAAAGATATTTCAACATAGAAAAAATACTGTTTAAGTCATTTATTAAACAGTGACACCTTTTCTGTGCAACATTGCTGTAAAATATAAATCTACTGCAAATTGTGCCCCTGCACATATAGAGGAAACCAACCACGACCACTGATATCGCTTGGAGAGATCATGATGAATGGCACCCTTAATTTCTTTAAAGTTTTAAATCTTTAAATAAATAAATAAATAAATAAAAAGTGCCGTAGGTGTCAGCAGTTGAGCTTGGAGTGGGGCAATGATAAAATTGGTGGGTCTTTTCTTCGTATATGACCTTTGTTGCTTGGTTTGACCACTTCCGCTATCTGCTTCAGCATTTAAGATGTCAGACTTGCTCAGTCACAGTCTCCCTCACCTTAAAAACAACAAAATAAAACAAAAAATATTAGCTACTTCATATCGTTTGAGTTGAAATCCTGATTTTTTTTTGTGTTGGAAGTATTGAATTAAAAAAAATATGAATTGAATGTATAGAAATTAAAAATTCAATAATTACCTATTTTTAATATGTAGGCTACATCAATAATTACCTATTTTTAATATGTAGGCTACATTAATTATCATGCACATCACTTTATATATCTTGGAACCTATTCAAACCATTTTTATAGCTTATTGTATCAAAATGACAGTAATAACAGTTTGTGTTGTAAACTAGATGGAAATTGGTTCTCAAATAAATCGGTAAATTCATGTGGGCTTGTTCGATATTCATTTTCATCCAGTTTAGGGTCCTGGTTTATTTTATATCATTCAACACCAAATGTCATCAAAATAATACATGTAAATTAAAAAGTCAATTACATTCCAAAACTTTCTTACCTCAAGTGATGAAAGCGAAGCTCACAAACACCAGTGTCCACTACGTCACCAGCTCCCAGTGAAACTTATTTTTCTTAGACAATTCTTGCATACAGCAAAGTCCTTGTTCACCTTACTTCCGTTCTTGTTGGTGTAAAATCTAAAGTGTGTCCCCATGTGTGATTTGTAGCAATATTTTTCTCATTTTTTCCTCCACCATTCTCACGGAGCTTTTTTATTTTTTCAACCCACTTGAACCTTCCTCTCTTCTTCTCTAGACAACTTGTGCGCACTTTACCCTCACCGCCACTCCCGAGCGCCCCTAGTGGACCGCCAAGGAATTGCTCAACAAACATTGAGCACTTTACAGCATCCATACTCCATTGTATGGCCAATATGTTAAATAAAAGTATCGATTCTTGGCGGGAGCATATCGATAACCCATCGGGTTGCAAAATATCGCGATATATCGCTGTATCGAGATATTGTCACACTCTTAATATCCATATGACCAAATATCTTAGAAAACACACAGGCTTCTATAGGGTGTCCTAATTTTTTCACAAGACTGTACAGTATACACTCACCGGCCACTTTATTAGGTACACCATGCTAGTAACGGGTTGGATCCCTTTTGCCCTCAGAACTGCCTCAATTCTTCGTGGCAGAGATTCAACAAGGTGCTGGAAGCATTCCTCAGAGAGTTTGGTTCATATTGACATGATGGCATCACACAGTTGGTGCAGATTAGTCAGATGCACATCCATGCTGTCAATCTCCCGTTCCACCACATCCCAAAGATGCTCTATTGGATTGAGATCTGGTGACTGTGGAGGCCATTTGAGTACAGTGAACTCATTGTCATGTTCAAGAAACCAGTCTGAGATGATTCCAGTTTCATGACATGGCATATTATCCTGCAGAAAGTAGCCATCAGAAGTTGGGTACATTGTGGTCATAAAGGGATGGACATGGTCAGCAATAATACTCAGGTAAGCTGTGGCGTTCCAACGATGCTCAATTGGTACCAAGGGGCCCAAAGAGTGCCAAGAAAATATTCCCCACACCATTACACCACCACCACCAGCCTGAACCGTTGATACAAGGCAGGATGGATCAATGCTTTCATGTTGTTGACGCCAAATTCAGACCCTACCACCCGAATGTCGCAGCAGAAATCGAGACTCATCAGACCAGGCAACGTTTTTCCAATCTTCTATTGTCCAATTTCGATGAGCTTGTGCAAATTGTAGCCTCAGTTTCCGTTCTTAGCTGAAAGGAGTGGCACCCGGCGTGGTCCTCTGCTGCTATAGCCCATCTGCCTCAAAGTTCAACGTACTGTGCGTTCAGAGATGCTCTTCTGCCTACCTTGGTTGTAACGGGTGGTTAATTGAGTCACTGTTGCCTTTCTATCAGCTCGAACCAGTCTGGCCATTCTCCTCTTACCTCTGGCATCAACAAGGCATTTCCGCCCACAGAACTGCCGCTCACTGGATATTTTTTCTCTTTCGGACCATTCTCTGTAAACCCTAGAGATGGTTGTGCGTGAAAATCCCAATACATCAGTTTCTGAAATACTCAGACCACCCCTTCTGGCACAAACAACCATGCCACGTTCAAAGTCACTCAAATCACCTTTCTTCCCCATACTGATGCTCGGTTTGAACTGCAGGAGATTGTCTTAAACCATGTCTACATGTCTAAATGCACTGAGTTGCCGCCATGTGATTGGCTGATTAGAAATTAAGTGTTAACAAGTAGTTGGACAGGTGTACGTAATAAAGTGGCCGGTGAGTGTATAAACAAATTAAACATAGTTACGACTGTACCATTTGATTAGGCAGGTTCAACTCAAACAGACAACTAATACTCGTTGCAGTTGTGTAAAAAGCTTACCACTGTGTCCTATTAATGAGGAAATTTGGTAGCAGTGATTGTTCATTTGACTTCACACTAATACTTCAATGTAATGGTCCGAGAACGGACCACCTGTTTACAGGGGTCATACGCTTCATCTGCAATTCTCATGGACACCTAATAGGGGAAGCAATTTCTAGGCTTGCATTAAAGGCGAAAACCTGCAGGGGAAACCATTCAATTTGCTGTGGTCCACAATATTATCAGTGAGCATTCAGATTGTGAATAAGTGCATGGGATTATCATATAAAACACTCCATTAAACTTAATGGCATTATTGGGTTGTAGCTTCACTGGAACAATTTAAGAGATTAAAATGAATTTCACGTTCAACCATAAGTGAGATAACCAGTGCATTTACAGACATGTATGTGAGGTTATGACCCTTTTAGTGAGGTTTACACGCGACCTTGTTTATGTGTGTGCGTGTGTCTGTGTTAAGTATGTGTGTTCACCAGCCTGCCTGCCTCCCTTTGATTTGAAAAGCTCAAAGCGCAACGGGTGAAGCGGAGTCAATAAAAATGATAGATGTGCAGTAAGGAGGTTAATATGTTTGACCTTGCAGCAGCGAGAGTCCCAGGCATTGACCATTGAACTGTAACCTCCACACATGAACACCTCAGGGTTGGTGGGATGCGGGACCACACACATAACCTTGAACTGGTTATCCGCTTTGACGATGCGTTGGCCTGCACACATGACAACAGAAGGGGAGAGAGGAAGGAACAAGATGAAGGCGTTTTTTTTTTTTTTTTTTAATAATACATCTTCACGTCTTTGATCAGCGGGGGGTCGTCTTGAATTATGGAGGATGGATTCAAACGATATGATTATTAGCACGTCAGCTTTTCACAACAACAAAAGTTGTGGTAACTAAATATGAAAACACCAATTAAGGACAAAAGTTTCTATAAATATAATGTGACTTTCATAAGCAATCAAAATGAAAGAAATTTAAGTCTTAAGCTTAGAGATGTGATTTTAGCAATGGTTTTCATTATATTCCATGCTTGCTGTCTAGCGAAGACTAAGCTCCATCATCTTGGCGAGGACAGTACAATGACGTATGTTACATGTTTTTGGATAGTTAATTTGAGATTTAAGGGATATTTGGGGATGCTTAAAGGGTTATTTTTTTATTTTATTTTATTTTTTTCCTTTTCCCCCCGGTTGGTCATAACAGTTTTAATGTTTCACATTGAAGAGTATGACATACTCATTCAACATACCTCGTTTATTATGACAAAGCAGCGAACAGGAAAGGTTATGGGAGAACAGAAGAAAAGAAACACAAGAAAAGAAACACAAACAACAACAAGAAATACATTAACTTAATACATTAACTATGAATATTTTGGTGCTATCGTCAGATAGATGTATTTCCGGTTGACACCATGTGGGGGGCCTGTTGACCAGGGAACGAAGGGGAGGGAGGTAGGAGAGTCTATAAAATAAGTGATTGGGAGGGGTGGAGTGTACACAAATCAGCTCTGTGATCTAGAAACCAGCAATCGTGTGAATCCCTTGTGAGTGTAAGCCCGTCGGCAACCAACCCTAAGGCGCCCCATCGCCAATCCCTCACCAGGGCCCCCCACCCGAGCGCGTCCAATCACATCCAGCCGCGCGCGAGCCCCACCACACACGCGACAGCCACACAGATGAGGGGAGACGCCGCGCAGACGCCACCCCAGGGCCATGGCCCCTACCCAGGCAGCCCGGGGTTGGGAGCCAGCACCATCCATCCCTCGTCCCGCAGCCCAGCAAAGGGGCCATCGTCACACCCCCGAGATCCAGGGTGGTCCCCCGGGCCACCCGCGCCCTCATCAACCAGCCTTCAAGGATGGGAAGAGGGGAAGCACCACCCAGCCGACACACCGGCGTCCAGCCAGAGACCCGTGACGGAGCGCAGGGCGGATAACCAGGGAGAGAAGAGAAGGGAAGGCGGAAGCAGGAGAAGGCCGAGGAGCCGCCGTAGAGAAAAAAGTGTGGGACCCACCTACCACCCCATTACCCAGCACCGTGATAGGATTGTGTGGGAATGGTAGAGCTCGGCTTGAGGCATCGGGACCCAACCGTCAGTCCCACCGCCCTTTGCTGGAGCTCCCCCGTGGAGGATGATGTGTGTGGTGCATTAAAAATAAGGGTGTGCCAAAATATCGAAATAGTGATATATTGTGATACTTTGTATCCCAAAAGATTATCGATATGCTCCTGACAAGAATCGAGATATCGTTTTGAAAAGGTGTCAGAGTTTTTAAAAAAAAAAAAAAAAAAAAAAAGGGGGGGGGGGGGGGGCCAACAAGTTGCTACCAAAATCTTCCACCATAATAGTGTATCAGGTAACTCTAATGCTGCCATTGACGGTGCTCGACGCCCAATCCATTTAGACTGGGAACGTTCGTTCATTCCAAATAGGGTTGCAGCTATCGATTATTTTAGTAGCCGATTAATCGATGAACTATTTATTTTGAATAATCGAGTAATTGGATAAGGAACATAAAAAATTAAATACCTGAGCTGAGCCTCACACGGTATATTAAAAAAAGAGGATCTATGTACAACAAAAGAACAATTGACTAACTTGATAAAATGCTAACGCTGTTTTACAATGCTCTTAACAAACGGCTCAGACACATATTCCCACAAAAAATGGCTAAATATACCTTTAAACTAAATTACGAAAGCATTCAAAAAATCATTAGCTCAAACAAAAACTTAGCTTGTGTTGGTCTTAACAGGGGGCAGATGAATTTAGCCATGTGAAATGATGTAGACTAGAGGGCCATGTATCCACCCAAATCAATGAAAATAAATGCAAACACTTTCAAAACAAACCATTACAACGCCACTTTAATTGTATTTGAATCTTTTTTTTCTAATCAAATACTCGAGTTAATCGATGAATCGTTGCAGCACCAATTCGACACCAGAGCATTCGCAGTCATTCCGTCTGATTTTTCGGGGAATTTACATGTCACTTGCTGTTCATTTACAGGTCATTTCCTGTTGGGTTTGAGTCACTACCTAATCATTTGGGTGATTCACAGGTTACTTTCTGTTCTGTAACTCAAAATAAACAGAAAGTGACCAATTAAATACCCCCAAATCAACAGGAAGTCACTGAAAATCAACAGGTAAATGACCTTAAATGGCCAAAAATTACTTCATTGCCTGGCACTGGCTGCCAATGACGGCCATAGACGCTCAATTCGTTTGAAGTGGGAGGGAACTGGGAGGCCGCCACCCTCCCAGTTCACATGGATTGGACGTCTACTGGTGATGAACTCATTCCAATTCACAGCAGAAGCTTGTTTTCTGTTTATTAGTTATTTGTAGAATATCCTTGAATGATTTCATGACCAATGTATCAATAATCGTTGTATCGCCATATCGTCAGATCGTTATCGTGAGCTTTGTATCGCAAATTGTATCGTATCGTGAGGTAATAAGAGGTTCCCACTCCGAATTAAAAAAGTGCAGGAATGGCTGGGCCAGCCGTAAGGAGGTAACCATGATGTCAAACCCCCCCAACAGGTCCCATCCATCCCACATCCTTGGTGTGTGATACATTAAAATTAAGGGGGAACCGGGCCGGGACTGTATGGCCCCGTCCCGACTCTCCAAAGGGTTATTTCCAACTTATGCGGAAATTCGGGTTACGTCGCCAGCGTAGGAACAGAACCCGTTCGTAACCCCTGTCCAGTCTTCTGTTTGTATCAGGATTTCACGTGACCATGACTTTGGTGACACTAAAATCAAACCATTTTTAATCTCGGCAGGCCTCCACAATTCAATTTCATTCCAGAGGCAAGGAGACTACACAGGTCAATTGTGTGCACACACCAGTCTTATCCAAGAATTAAATAGGTACGATGTTGAAGAGGGACCAGAATGTAGAATCTAGTTTGGGTTAGAGGCAGCCTTATCTAAATCGATACATAAAATGGCATTACTGAAAACATAACAAAAACACTGAGAGGCTTGGATATAATTACGCCAGGGACGGTGCGAATAGTCATTTGTATTTGTGCCAGGGAATTAAGTCCAAACTATGAGGCAGCACCCTGACAGAGGCTATGCGAAGCAGTACACCTCGGGCCTCGACAGCTCCTCATTAAATTCAAACAAACAAACAACGAAGCACACATGCAGAAAAGTCTCCGGCAGTGAGCCCCGCAAAGCAAAACTCAAGTCATTACAGATTCGATCTAGAATATTTCAATCAAGCCTTCAAAGAAGCAGAACACAGTCTATCAACCTATGTATAGTGAGGACAGTCCAGTCTTATTGTTAATAGCGGAATATGCAGCAAAATTGCAAAATTCATTTGCATTGATCCAAAGTTTTTTACAGGCGGATTTGTGGCGCTTGCTTGCGTCTCGTTTAATTGGCTTAGCCACAGCTCGCTCATGGAGATTAAAAACTCATATTTGCTCATCTATAGTCCCGTCATAATGAAACGTGACATGTAATGTTTTAATTAAGAAAAGTTCTATTATCTTAAAACAAGACCTTGCAAGTGATCACAGAGTATAGCAATGACACGGTGAGGGATGGTGGCGGTGTTGTGGGACGATTGGGATGATAGAAACAAAGGATGAGGGGGAGTTGGCGGGGAGGGAATGGAACACTGTACTGTCACAATACAGGTTTGACACACATTACTGGGTTTTAACAAGGTAACAAACATGACAAACAACACGCTTCATTACTTTTTAACTGGACAAGAATATATGGAATGCAATGAATAAACACAAAAGAGGATGGAAAAAATGAAATCAGTTTCATTTTACACAAAACTCCAAAAATGGTCCGGAGAAAAGTATTTGTACTAGAGATGTCCCGATCGATATCCCGATCGATCGGGTCCGATCACGTCATTTTCAAAGTATCGGAATCGACAAAAAAATATCGGCTATGCCTTTTTTTAATATATTTTTTTAAACTAAATCGTTTTCTTATTGAATTTAACGTTAGAGACATAACATATTTCACTCATCCAGAGTCTTTAGTTTAGGCTTAATGTAGAGTTATCAAAAATATCCCGATAACGGCGGCAATTTATTTATTTAAAAATGTGTCACGTTACAGTATTTAACACTACTAATATATACGCTGCACGATCCTCTCACTCAATCTGTAATGACATTGTTTTACCTTTATAGAGAGATTAAAAACAGCGCAACATGAGTAGAGTGAACTTTGGCAGGCTTTGAAGCCATTCTTCTATTGGCTAATACCTTGCAATCCCTCTCCCTTTGATTAGAAATATCATGGGAAGCAATGTCGGGAAGCAAGGTGGCAATAAATCTTTGTCTTAACACCTTAAGATATTTCCCAAAACAGAGAAGATATATCCATTGGTAGCACGACGCACAGTCATGGTTTTACTTCCCATCATGGTTCCACTCCCATCATGCATTGGGGCATGCCTGCAGTATCATTTACTGAAAGCTCAACAAATACACTAGATGGCAATATTTACTCACAATACACAAAGTCACAAGTCTTTCTATCCGTGGATCCCTTTCACAGAAAGAATGTTAATAATGTAAATGCCATCTTGAGGATTTATTGTTATAATAAACAAATACAGTACTTATGTACTGTATGTTGAATGTATATATTCGTCCGAGTTTTATTCATTTTTTTCTTAATGCATTGCCAAAATGTATATGATCGGGAAAAATTATCGGGAATGATTGGAACTTAATCGGGAGCAAAAAAAAGCAATCGGATCGGGAAATATCGGAATCAGCAGATACTCAAACTAAAATGATCGGGAGCAAAAAAACATGATCGGAACAACCCTAATTTGCACCCTTTGAAAAATCATAAGATGCTTCTCTAATTTGTGTAATTAACAGCACATGTTACTTACCTGTGGCGGCAATAACTAAATCACACTTGCAGCCAGTCAAAACGGATTAAAGTTGACTCAACCACTGTCCCGTATCCTTGTGTGCAGTGTTGTTAATAACGGTGTTACAATATAACGGTGTTACTAACGGCGTTATTTTTTTCAGTAATGAGTTATCTAATTAGTTACTTTTCTCATCTTGGCAACACCGTTACTGAGGCGGGAAAGGCTTGTGTTACTATGCGTTACTAAGTTGGTTGAATAAAAAAAGTCAGAGAGACGGACTCACAGAGACAAGAGAGCAGAGCAGGAGTGGGAAAGACGCCGTTGTAAACGCGATGCTAGGTGGCTCCAATAATACCTGACTGTAGCCATAGCCTACAAACTACGCCCACATGATTACGGTAGATCTCACCTATTATAGAACTAGATGCAAATGACAGACATGGCTGCATTGGCAACATGTTTTAAGGACTACATGCGTGAGTAAACAGCCGCCATCTTAAAGCAGCAGACCTCTCAGGAAGGCTCTGATGTAGAGATCCTTCCTAGCGAACCTAAGTAACTTTTTAAATCTAAAATTCTCCTAAATCGGCAAAATCTTGACTTAAATCTATCTTTAAATGATAAAACAGTTTTAAAACTTACACATGTTGAAAGTAAACAGAAGGGAACTAATGCAATAACGGGAGCAATTTTAACAACTTTAACGGTTGATTCACAACTTTAAATGACTTCCACAGATAGCAAAAGTTACTATCTAGTTATCAAAATACCCTTGTGTCTAGTTAAGTGGAGGGTAAAGAATTGGGGTAGGGCCAATTGCCCCCAAAACCCTTTAAACTTCACATTGTGTGACCTTTTTTTTTTTTTTTTTTTTTTTTGAGAAAAAAAAAAAAGAAAATTATTCCTACTTTGCCAAGTAACTAATTACTCTTACATTCAGGTAACTGAGTTACTAACACAATTACTTTTTGGGAGAAGTAATTTGTAACTGTAATTAATTACTTTTTTAAAGTAAAATTAACAGCACTGCTTGTGTGTACCACATTAAGCATTCAGAAAAGAAAGAAGACCAAAAAACTGTCGGGGACTTGAGAAGCAAAATTGTGAGGAAGCATGGGCCATCTCAAGGCTACAAGTCCATCTCCAAGGACCTGAATGTTCCTGTGTCTACAGTGCGCGGTGTCATTAAAAAGTGTAAAGTGTGGCTGGCCTCCTTATTTCGATTGCAATTTAAACGAAAGATTGTGCGGATGGTAGATAAAGAACCTCGACTAACATCCAAACAAGTTTAGACTTGAGCGGCAAAAATGTGATGAAGCATGGGCAATCTCAAGGCTACAAGTCCATCTCCAAAGACCTGAATGTTCCTGTGTCTACCGTGCGCAGTGTCATCAATAAGTGTAAAGCCCATGGCACTGTGGCTAACCTCCCTAGATGTGGACAGAAAAGAAAAATTGACCAGAGATTTCGACAAAAGATTGTGCGGATGGTGGATAAAGAACCTTGACTAACAACCAAACAAGTTCAAGCTGTCCTGCAGTCCAAGGGTCTAACAGTGTCAACCTGTACTATCCGTTGGCATCTGAATAAAAAGGGACTCTATGGCAGGATACCCAGGAAGACCCCACTTCTGACCAAGAGACATAAAAAAGCCAGGCTGGAGTTTGCCAAAACTTACCTGAGAAAGCCAAAAACGTTTTGGAAGAATGTTTTCTGGTCAGATGAGACAAAAGTAGGCTTTTTGGGAAAAGGCCTCAACATCGAGTTTACAGGGGGGAAAAAACGAGGCCTTCAAAGAAAAGAACATGGTTCTCACAGTCAAACATGGCGGAGGTTCCCTGATGTTTTGGGGTTGCTTTGCTAACTCTGGCACTGGACAGCTTGACTGTGAGCATGGCATTATGAAGTATGAAGACAACCAACAAATTTTGCATCATAATGTAGGGCCCAGTATGAGAAAGCGGTGTCTTCCTCAGTGGTCATGGGTCTTCCAGCAGGACAATGACACAAAATACACTTCAAAAAGCACTAGAAAATTGTTGAGAAAGCATGAGAGACTTCTAAAGTGGCAAGCAATGAGTCCAGACCTGAATCCCATAGAACACCTGTGGAGAGATCCGAAAATGGCAGTTTGGAGAAATCTCAAGAGACCTGGAGCTGTTGGCCAAAGAAGAATGGTCTAAAATTCCAGCAGAGCATTGTAAGAAACTCATTGATGAATACCGGAAGCGGTTGTCCGCAGTTATTTTGTCTAAAGGTTGTGCTACCAAGTATTACGCAGAGGGTGCCGATACTTTTCTCCGGGCCATTTTTGGAGTTTTGTGTGGAATGATAATGATGTAATTTTTTTTTCATTCTCTTTTGTTTTTTTATTGCAAGCAAAAATAAATTACCATATTACTACCAAAGCATTTGTAAATGCAATCATTTTCCGAGAGAAATTGAGCATTATCTGACAAAACTAGAGGGGCGCCAATACTTTTGGCCAGCAGTGTATTTGAAGGTAATGAGATAGAGATTGGCGAAAAGTTGGCAGCGTTCAGCAGTTTGCGCAAATTTGCAGTGCAAAAGAAATATGGCGATTGATTAGCAAACTTGTGGCTTGTGCATGTATAGCGATCATTACAAATGTCTTTTTAAAAAAGAAAAAAAAAAAGAATATTAAACTGTTCACTGTTTAACAAGGCATCCACATTTAAATATTCCATTCATCCATTTCATAAAGCTCATTTCCTAAACAGCAGTTTAGTTTAAGATTCACTTTGACATAATGTTGTTTGACCATTTGTGCCATTCTCAACTACGATATACACTCACCGGCCACTTTATGAGGTACACCTGTCCAACTGCTCGTTAACACTTAATTTCTAATCAGCCAATCACATGCCGGCAACTCGGTGCATTTAGGCATGTAGACATGGTTTAAGACAATCTCCTGCAGTTCAAACCGAGCATCCATATGGGGAAGAAAGGTGATTTGAGTGACTTTGAACGTGGCATGGTTGTTGGTGCCAGAAGGGCTGGTCTGAGTATTTCAGAAACTGCTGATCTACTTGGATTTTCCCGCACAACCATCTCCACGGTTTACAGAGAAAAAAAAATCCAGTGAGCGGCAGTTCTGTGGGCGGAAATGCCTTGTTGATGCCAGAGGTCAGAGGAGAATGGCCAGACTGGTTCGAGCTGAAAGAAAGGCAACAGTGACTCAAATAACTACCCGTTACAACCAAGGTAGGCATAAGAGCATCTCTGAACGCACAGTACGTCGAACTTTGAGGCAGATGGGCTACAGCAGCAGAAGATCACGCCGGGTGCCGCTCCTTTCAGCTAAGAACAGGAAACTGAGGCTACAATTTACACAAGCTCATCGAAATTGGACAATAGAAGATTGGAAAAACGTTGCCTGGTCTGATGAGTCTCGATTTCTGCTGCGACATTCGGATGGTAAGGTCAGAATTTGTCGTCAACAACATGAAAGCATGGATCCATCCTGCCTTGTATCAACGGTTCAGGCTGGTGGTGGTGGTGTAATGGTGTGGGGAATATTTTCTTGGCACTCTTTGGGCCCCTTGGTACCAATTGAGCATCATTGGAGCGCCACAGCCTACCTGAGTATTGTTGCTGACCATGTCCATCCCTTTATGACCACAGTGTACCCAACTTCTGATGGCTACTTTCAGCAGGATAATGCACCATGTCATAAAGCTGGAATTATCTCAGACTGGTTTCTTGAACATGACAAGGAGTTCACTGTACTCAAATGGCCTCCACAGTCACCAGATCTCAATCCAATAGAGCATCTTTGGGATGTGGTGGAACGGGAGATTCGCATCATGGATGTGCAGCCGACAAATCTACACCAACTATGTGATGCCATCATGTCAATATGGACCAAACTCTCTGAGGAATGCTTCCAGCACCTTGTTGAATCTATGCCACGAAGAATTGAGGCAGTTCTGAAGGCAAAAGGGGTCCAACCCGTTACTAGCATGGTGTACCTAATAAAGTGGCCAGTGAGTGTATGTTTGTTGACCTGCACTAACACAACTGGGTGCAGTTTGACCTCTAGCAAAGCACAATTCTTTGTCAAGCAGCTCGATATCGCTGAGCTCAGCAAGATACAACTCATTCATCACACAATAGTACTTTTTGATCTTACTGTGTAAAGCAAGCAGGTAGCTATTGTAAAACGATGCGTACAAAGTAGGTCAACATTCACATACGCTTTGCCGGTGGCATTTGGAGTAAATGCTTTGCCGTGTGTTGCTGCTGCTGAATGGATTGTCCCCTGATATATACCGCTTAAAACGATGATTATGGAGCCCTATTGTTTGCTACCAGCCAGCGCAAATGTGTACAAATGAGAAATAAATTACTTGCTCTCAATGAAAGGCAATGGATGATGCTTTGGGCCTTGAAATACATTACGCTTCCTTAACGACTTGGGATATATTTTATGAAAGCAAAGACAACCATTTAAATGGTGAATTTGACAGCACTCAAATCAAATTTGCAAAGTTGTGTCAGTCAAAATTGCACGATCATTTCAGGGTTATTATGTTTTTTTAAAGTGCGTACGAAACGAGAAAAAAAAAAGTCAAATAGGATTATTATGTGAATTTGAATCATATTTTGAGACGATTCGACTATATACAACAATTTAGGAAAGCGCAGATGACGAGAAATTAGTCTTTTAATCTGCTGGTTAGCCATGCCTACAATTAATAGGGCTCTAGCGTCCCCAACAGGTGGATGACATCAGTGGAGTCACGATTACATCTGATTTAGTATGCAGCCCAGTGAGGGGGATTTTCTCCAATATTTATATTTTCTCCAATAGCTAAATAAATGGCTTGAGAAGGACCAGTCAGCCCGTTGAGGGGGAATTATTCAGAAGGAGGAAAACGTGACGACGAGACCCGCACAATGTCATTGTTTCAGTATCTCTACTCCAATATTTTTACAGGATATTATTTTTTTATCAAAGTATTTTTCCCCAATAGCTAAATAAATGGCATGGTCATGACAAATAACAGTCTTGTGCTAAATGGAATATGAAATAATAAAAATCCTTTTTTTCAAGACGACATGGCAAAATTACTTCATAATGGTCAAAACTGTCGACTTCACCTTTACTGTCGCACCTCCCGGTCGGGCTTATGTCATTTCCCTTCCCCGGCTTCGGATAATGTAAACAAACAAAGAGGCGTGACAGCTAGCCGACATGCTAACCCGAACCGATTGATGTTTCAAAGTCTTCGAAGCGGAAAAATCCCACATAACTAACCCGGATCATTTCACATGACGACTGGGTTGTCGATAGTCTTCGCCGATTGGCAAACCGCAATTTGCAGCTCGCTCCCCGGCTACTACGGACAGGAGAGCTCGCTGGAGAAGCAGCTGGACGATGACCGCTGAACAAACCGGCCGACGTCGGAGGAAAGTGTAGCTAGTCCTTTATTTAAAGAAAGCTTGTAGTGTTTACTAGGTAATCGCTGTATTCGCGGCTATTTTTAACTCAAAGTTTTTCTGATCGGTCGGAAAATTTGACAAAACACCGGCCGCATGAAGACGGGAATAAGAGCATAGAGCTCTCCCGGCGGGGGGATGTGCGACAAGCCACTGGTCGTCGGCCGAGTCGACAAGGAGCATGTCAGCCACAAAATGCAAGCCACCTACATATTAAAACGTCATAATTGGATTAATGGCGTACCGCACGCAGGCTATTTTTAGACCGTGACGTCGCATCGTAAAGCGGAAGTAAAGCCGAAGTGGGACATTGTAGACCCGCCCTCGCATAGACCCAACGTAATTAGTGCTACTTTTCTCCAGTAATCTTTCAAAAACGAACATGCCGATCACGCATTGCTTTTTTGGAACTTGTAGAAACGACTCTAGACCCTAACCAAAAACTCGGGAGGAAAAAATGTGAAGACCGAATCAACTTGCGCGGACTTTAACACCAGCTCGGCGAATCCATTCACGTTTCATATGCAGTAAACATTATGTTGGGTTGGCATGGTCTTTCATAGGACAAAGAGGTAAGCCATTTTTATATTTTTAACTTATATTTTAAGCGTAACGTTGTGCCGTACTGCCTCTGTCTGACAATGAATGATCTGAAAAGAATTACAATGATATCTGACAGCCACTGTTACTGTTTCTGTTATATATACGTATATAAAAAAACAACTTTAGTAAGGGGGAAGTGTAAATAAATTATAGGATTAAGACGTGTTATCAATGAAAAAATTAAAAGTGTTCGTTGGCCGTCACTGAGTAGCATTTGCGATCGCTACACAAAGCTAACTAAATTACCCCCAAGAACGGTAAGAGACGTAGGACAACCAGAGGATAAAATATTTAAGAAAGACAGGGCCGATGGTAAAGGATAGCTTGTTGAAACAGAAGAATGTCATTGTCAGTCGCGTTGATAAAAAAAAGCTAAAGTTATGCTTAGGTCGGCTCGTTTTTTTTCGTCTTTTTCAGCCTTCGACACTAAAGCCATCTCTTTAACTGAACATTTTTATGTTCTTCCACATCTTTGCCAGTCAATTTGGCACCAGGCACATCATTTTCGGAGAGAATTGGTAGGTTTAGCTTTGTAAACA